>NC_133658.1:8709076-9020776 GCF_037893015.1 Macrotis lagotis
AAAAGACAGCAACAAAAACTGCAAACATGCTTCCAACTCTATTCAGACTCCATCTCTACTTTCTAGATATGGATGGTATTTTCCACATTTCGAAATTGTCTTGGATCAATGTATTGCTGAAAAGAGCTAAGTTCATCATGATTGATCATCACATACTGTTGATGATACTGTGGACAGTGTTGTTCTGGGTCTGCTCACTACCCCCAGTATCAGTTCATAAAAGTCTTTCCAGATTTTTTTATCCAGATCTTTCCAGATCTAATAATGGCATTACTGGATCAAAGGGTATAGAGAGTTTTATAGCCCTTTGGGCAGCTCCAAATTGTTGTTCAGAATGGTTGAATCAGTTCACAACTCCTCCCATAGTGTATTAGTGTCCAGGGTTTCCCGCTTCTCATCCAACATGGATCATTTTCCCCTTTTGCCAATCTGATAGATAAGAGGTGGTACCTCAGATGTGTTTTAATTTGCATTTCTCTAATCAGTAATGATTTGGAACATTTTTGGTAAGACTGAAGATAGTTTTAAATTCTAAAAACTATTCATATCCTATGACAATTATAAAATGGGAATTACTAACATTGATGTTCTTCAATCCCCTTCATCAAACACAAACACAGTGCCTGATAAAAATTAGTGGTAGAGCCTAGAATTCAATGCTACAATGCACATGTTATCTAAGTCCACATGTTATCACAGTGGGATTATGGATAGACTCATTTGAGAGATTCTGCTTCCTTGTAGAAAATAAGGTCACAGTCACATTCCCAGGAAAGTTTCATTCTCAAATGGTGTCTAAATTGTGGTTCATATCTCGTCTCCAGACCTTTGTCCCAGGTCTCCTTCTTGTCAGTAATGCACTTCCTGATTTTTTACCCCTCTCAGAATCTCTACATTGCCTTCCAAAGTAAATTCAAAGATGTTCTGAAGAGGTATTTCCTGATCTATCTAGCAGCCTTGTTGGGTTGCTAGGCAAAAGCAAGACATTTCCTACATTCCAGGAGCTTAAGGTCTATGCCTGCAAAAGGTTGATCAGGACATTAGAGGGAAAAAATAGTCATGGAAGAATAATGTGAAGACATTGAAGATTTTTCAAATAGTGGGAAAAAACATTAGGGTCCATTCACTCTTCCACGGTTTTTTAAGGGTTGTCCTGGAGTAGAAGAAATAAGATTTCTTGTGATTAGTACTAGAGAGAAGGACTAGAAACGAGGGAAGCAAATTGCTCAGGGAAAGGCTTAGATTCTAAGGTGGAAAGCACCTGTGTGGAAGGCATGATCTTGATCTTTCAGGAGAGGCAGGATAAAACCCAGTAGCACATCTGTGAACCAGGTCCCAGTTCTGGCCAGAATAGGTTCCTAGGAGGAAGAGACTTGAGTTCCTTTGCATTTGCCAGCTCCCACTCCTCAGACAGGATAGAGCATTTAATTCCACCAATGAAGATACCAGTGGGCTTTGGGACTGGACCTATATTGTTTTTATTATTATTATTATTATTATTATTATTATTATTATTATTATTAATGCCATGATCATCCTCTTTATCAACCTGTACATCACACTAATTGTTCCTACTTGCATTCTTTTAAAAGCTTTAAGTTTTTGTTTTTGTAATTAATTTGGAGTTTTTTTCTTTTGTTTCAGAAAGAAATTGTCTTATTCCTTCTTACATGGTACTGGAGAATGAGGAGAATCTTCCTTCAGTGTGTGCCAGGGTGCCTCTTACGCCAGTTCAGTGGTCCCAATTTCTTGGAAGAGGAGCAGTTGAAGGAATGGAATGTTATTTGCAAGACCAGAGTACTGTAGGAGGGGCAACCAACTCACCACCTTGGATAAGACCCACAAAAATATTCAGAAATAACCTTGCGAACAGCTCCATTATCTTTAGGAAGGTGGAGTGTTGTTTGTAGAAGCATCTTATCTCAACTGTTAGAGCAGGGGACAGGAAAGGACAAAATATGAAAGATGGAGATAAGCAGAATTCATCCATCACAAATAGAATGGGAAGAAGTCACCAAAATGGCCACTGGAATGCCAAACCAGCCCAATCAAGGTCACCAGGGAGCTAAGAGATTCTCTAATATATCTTTAGCAAGAAAATTCCTAGGAAAAGAATCCTGAATCCCCCAGCCAGTGGAGCTTACACTGATGACTTAATGTACTATGCCAATGAATGCCAAATAGAATTTATTTTAAAGAGTATTTTTAAATCTCCCTACCTACTGGTCAGTGGTCTTTTAATTGGGATTATGACAAAAGTGAGTGAATGCTTGCCCTTGAGAAACAGAAAATAATAGGGAGACAATCTAGACCTAAATAATTACATATATATGCATATTATGTAAGTATATAAATAAATGATATGTTCAAAAGGAATACAATCATTTTTGATGAGTAAAGGCATGAGGACCTGGAAGCATCAATAAAGGTTTCCCTATATAGTATATGGCTGCAGAAAGTGTCAATGAAGTGGCTAGAGGGCTGAGTTTGAAGTCTGGAAGCCATGAGTTCAAATCCATCCTCAGACACTTACTAGCTGTGTAACTCTGGACAAGTCACTTAATCTTTTTGCCTCAATTTCCTCATCTGAAAAATGAACAGAGGGAAAAAATGATAAACAACTTCAGTATCTTTCACAAGAAAATCCTAAATTCCAAGAAGCAGACACAACTAAAATGACTGAACAACAACAGCAAAAGGCTACATTTTGTTAGTCTTGAATAATTTGACCAACATTTATTAAACTCTTACAGCATATCAGACAGGGTGGGGATCCAGGTAATCGGGGTGAGAGGTGGGATATGTACTCCCTCAAGGAGGGATGGGATATTTCTTTTTTTTAATCTTTTATTTATTTACTTACTTAAGGCAATGGGGTTAAGTGACATGCCCAAAGTCACACAGCTAGGCAATTATTAAGTGTCTGAGGTTGGATTTGAACTCGGTTCCTCCTGACTCCGGGCCAGGTGCTCTAATTATAGCACCACTTAGCTATTCCAGATGGGATAGTTCTTGAAGGATAGCAAGAATTTCAAGAAATAGATGTGAAGAGAGTGTTAGCCAGTGCAAAGTTAGCAAATGGAACATTGTGGAAGAAATTGTAGGCTAGAATACTGAATCACAGCAGCCAGTTTTATCTGTAGGGGGGAGTAATGTGCAATATGGTTAGGCATATGAGAACAAGCCAGGTTCGGAAGGTGTTAAATGGCTGTAAAAGCTGAGATAAAGATGAGTAAGCCATGGCCCTTTCCATCAAGTTGTTCCTGCTCTATGGGAGAAGCAGCAGAATCTGTGCCAGCTGTCTAAGGAGTGTGAACAACCACACCTACCAGAATCCAGAGGCCACTGCTGTGTAGGAGAGCTCAGGAAAGCCTCTTGGGGCCGAGGGAACCAGATCCCCAGCCTCGCAGGCTGGAGATGAGGGAGGACAAGATTCACTGCAGAGAAATGGGATGAGCAAACAGAAGCAGATAGAGCCAACTGAAGCATCCAGCTGATTTGATGTGGATTCTTTGGTCTTCTTTAAAACATCTCCAACTTCATGATTGTGGCGGCTCTCCTTGTGCCACTGCCCGAGCCAGTGATGCTGCTGTTGCTTGAGTTATTATGATGGAAAATCAACTTTGACACCCTACAATGCAGTCACTATTGGTGGTGGATGTTTTGTAAATATGGCAGCCTCTTTCCATTCCTCATGATTGGAATGTGCTCCTTTCCTTCCAGGTTTCCTCAATGCCACCTTCCACAAGAGATCTTTGCTGACCTCATCCTAGCATCTCTTAGTATCCTCCCTCCCCAAACAACCTATTCATTTTGCCTATGTTTATGTGTCTTGCCTCATCCAAGAGAATGTAAGCTCCTTGAGGGTGATACTTATGTTTTTTGTGCCCTCTTGACGGGCACATACAGGAGTCCTTTATGTTGGTGGATAGAGTAGCTAAGCCAGTCCTGAACTTACTTTGTCTGGGAGTATTAGAGAATTAGTATTAGAGAATACAAGATTTTCTTTAATCTATGATGAAATATCAGAGACGGATTGCAATGATGGGGGATGGTCAATGGGGCAGCTAGGTGGCACAATGTATGGTTCAATTAAATAAAAAAAATAATTTGTTTAGAATTAAGGTCAGGGAGAGCGCTATGAATTTAAGGGTTGAGAAGAATCTTGTCATCAAGACATCAGTCAATATTTATTGAGTTCTTACTATATTAGAGACATACAGAAATTCTAAGTTCTAAGTATTTGAAGTTAACCATGTGGATAAATCAACCCTATACAGATACAAAAGCGTTTGAAGAAGGAGAAAGTTTTAGTAATGATGGGGAGCAGAGGGTAAGAGAGGGGTAAAAATAGACTTCCCATAGGAAACACCATCTGAACTGTCTTAAAGGCAACCAGGAAATCTATGTGGTGTATCTGAGTAGGACTCACAATTCAGGAATGAAAGTTAGACTAGGAAAAAGTTTAAAGACAGAAGGTGAAACGCAATTTATTAGGGACATTAATGAATGAATAAGTAAGTGAAATGAAAGAGGAGATTCATTAATTACTTACTATATACAGCAGTGAGGTGGTGAAGTGAATAGTATCAAGCAGTTGTGTTTAAATTTTACCTCAGACACTCACTAGCTGTGAGAACCTGGGTGAGTCACTGGATGATGATGTTTGCCCTTCATTCTCGAAGAGGACTATGATAACAGGTAAGTGAAGCCATGACAAGCTTATGAATTTGGATTTTAGTGAAAGAGTGCTGTTCTAAGTCACTGTTCCCACTTTCTCCCCCAGAGCCATCTGGGTTCAGTGGCCAGATATGGATCAAGAAATGACCCTGGATGATAGGAAAGTGACTTGTCCAAGGTCACACAGTTAGTAAATGACTGAGACTAGATTTGAACTCATATTCTTTTCTCAGGGCAGGGGCTCTACCCACTTCACCATCTAGCTTCCCTAAATCATTTTGGCACCTTCTGTTTATCTTACTTTCCCCAACTGTAAAATGAACTGGAGAGGAAATGGCAAACTTCTCCAATATCTTTGCCAAGAAAATCTCCAAAGTCACAAAGAATCAGACATGATGTAACAGGTACTTGACAGAGTAGATAAAACATCAGTCTGAGAGTCAAAAAGACCAGAATTTAAATCTAGTCTCTGAACTCTACTAGATGAGTGACCCTAGACAAGTCACTTAATTCCATTTACCTTGGTTTTTCCATCTGTGAAAGGAGATGCAGAAGGAAATGAACACCCATTCTAATATCTTTGCCAAGGAATCACCCAAATGGGATCTGAATCAGACATTAATGAAAAAATTGAACAAAATATTGCAAATTAATAGAAGATATGTGAAAAAGACTACTATAAGATAACGATGGAAATGATGATTGGAGCCAGATCCAAGACTGAGGGCAGGCTTCAATCCAGAGATGATTAATCTTGCTCTTTGGAGGTCTCCAGTAGAGACAATGGCTTCTTGAATACACTATAGTTGGAGCTCCTTTGTGATGTCATTATGACTCTTTCAAGTCTCCATATCTGTTATTGTTGAATATCTTTAGACTAAATAAGAAGCCAGTGAAAATATTTAAGCATGGTAGTGACATGTTTAGACTATGTTTTAAGATGATTTTAGGAGGGGAGTGGAGGAGGGAATGGAAAGGGGACTAGTTGGAAGCAAGATCGATTTAGAAGCTAGTTCAGTAGTTCAGGCAAAATATGATCATGGCCAATCAATCAATAAAGATAATTAAACACCTATTATGCATCAGACACTATGTTAAATACTAGGGAATATAAAGAGACAAAAGACAATCCCTGCCCTCAAGAAGTTTTCAATTTAATAAGGGAGTCAAAGCCCAATAAACATATACAAAGAGACCTCTAAACAGAACAGGAGCAAACTAGGTGCTTCAGTGAATAAAATGATGGACCTGAAGTCAGCAAGACCTGAATTCAAATGTGACCTTAGATACTACTTGTGTGACCCTGTAACTCAACCTTATTACCGATTACTATGGCCATCATCAGTGCCAAGTAGGTCAAATGCCCCATGGGTCCTTGGCCCATAAAGAGTCTTTAGGGTATTGGTGAAGCATTTGTGCTGTTGCTAAAGGTGTCCACCTGAATCTCATCTGCCTCCTTACTAAGTATCCCTTATTCTCTAGGCTTCACTTGTACTTTACTTTTGATGGAGTTAAATGTTGCCTTCTTATAGACAGATGATGTGGTGTCCTGCTGGTAAACCCCGTCATGAATTCTCACTTTTCATTTAGCAGTTTCTGAATTTCCCCATCATTTTCTTTAAACCAAGGCTGATCTTTGTTCTGGTTCATATGAGTAAATGAGGAACTGTACACCAAGTCTCTGAGAACTGCCTACTCCTTTTCTGCTCCACTGCTCCTGTGGGCTGATTCAGCTTTCCCTCCAGGTCAGCAATAAACTATTCACATATGAAGAAGCATTCTAATCTATTGCTATTGAGTCTCCTGACAGTCATCTTGGCTTGGGACCACCATTTTGGTTGAATACTGATGTTTAGCTTAAAGAGGATAAATCTTTGATACATTCAGAATTCTGCATCACGCACCACCTTCACCACTCTTATATCCTGCCCATCTCTTCTCCTTACAATGGCGTCATCTATTAAATGCCAGTGTTTGGGCAAGGCTGCATTCATGATGTTCTGTTGTAAATGGAAGACAATGATGATGACAGAGTTCACAAGACAAACAAGTCTTCAATAGTTTGTTGCTATTTCCATCTCCATGCCTTCCAAAGACACCCTTGCCATATCTGGTTGTCTGAGTCAACACTAGCATTAAAACCACCCAGAATTACAAGTTTGTCTTCTTTTGGCACCTGACTGATAAGGGTCTCCAGATTCTCATAAAATTTTGCTTTGACCGATCTCCTCAAGATATGTACTGATGAACATATGCTCAGATGATGGTTTATCAGTTTCTGAATTTCTAAACTTTCTTGAAAGTGCCAATCACACTGTCATGAACTTATTTTTCACTCCTTTGGGAAGACACACAAGCTTACTGACTAAATTAGATCTGATTGAGAAACCAATGGCAGTTATAGCCCTCTTCATTACAGTGACTGTTCCAGAAAAGGAAAAAAAAAAAGACAAGTAAGCAGCTCCAACTTTAAAAACCTGACCTTCATTTGCCAGCCCTATTTCACTCAGGGCTGTAGTTGGATGCTGCTGAGTTCTCTTGCAACAAGATCTGTTCATCATTAAGGCTACTGGATTTCATATTATCCACGAATGTGCACACCTTTCACATACCAGTGGTAAGTGAGATCATCTTTGCAAAAATTTCTTTTACATTTTTGGGGAATCTCAGCCAGGGTTAGGTAAAATAGACAAATTTAGAGCACCTTTTGAGGTCCTTTCCTGTGCTAGGAGATGAATAATGTGGTCCTTTAAAAAGTTGCTCAGATATGGGGGGGGGGGTGCCAAATCCCACAGCTGCTTCAGTCTAGTGAGAAGATGACTCCATGGTCTGAGTTGCCCCAGGGAGTAATGACTAGAGTTTTCAGTATAGCCACACTTGCTTTGCTACTTGTTGGTCACTACTGAATCTCAAGGGAGGTAAAATGAGATGGTAAAGTCACAGCACAACCAAGTAGTAAAATAATGGATGATTGATGATCTTAACTTTTGTATGATGTAGATACATATGAGGCAGAATTACGATCATTAGCATCGCTCTCTTTGCTAGAGCTGATGGGGTATCTTTGATGGCCTATTGTAATAAATTGCTCAAATCTTCCCAATTCATCAGGGGAACCTGGGCATCTTGGGGTAGCTACCCCCTTAACTCACTGTGGGTTTGAGGTCCATCACTTACCTTCACCCTGGTTTAGCCTGTCTGATGAGATGACCAATACAACTGCTGCTTCTTAGAACCATAAGAGTTGGCATTTAGAGTCAAAGAGAAGAGGGTTTGGGTAAATAATCCTGCTTTAGACATTTATAGTTTAATATGTCTAGTGGATATGCAAGGTGTGTGAAAGGCAGGTGGTCAGAATTTAACCACATGAAACACCCTCCAATTCCTTTCTGGGCCCCTTCCCCATTGGTCAGTTCTTCCCAGAATCCCTACTTCATGGACCTCCCAAAGACTGCCATCTTTCATTCTACAGACTTTACCATGATGACTTCTTGCTTTTCCTCTGTGGCCCCTACCTACCACTGATTAGTTCATCACTAGTTAGAATTCACACATTGATGACCGTCCCACTCACTCTGACTTTCCATTTATTTGATTTGTTACTTTTCCTCATTGGAATTTTAGCATCTTGAAGGCAGGGACTGTCTTTACTTTGTTTGTATCTGCATCCTCAGAACTTAGCTCAGGTCCTGCTGTATACTTAATACATTCCTTCTGTCTGATGACTTTAAGAATAGGGATCAGGAAAAGGAAAGGACAGATCTTAGGGACTTCTGACGACTTGGTCATTGATTAAAAATGAAAGAAAGGTTGGGAAATGGTCCTGAGAATGATTCAGAAGTTGAGTGCCTAGAAGGATGGGGGTATACCAGAAAGTAATAAGGATGTCAGGAAGAGAAGTGGGTTCATTATAGAATCACAGAATGGCAGAGCCTATTAGGACCTTCTCAATTACCTAGTCCCAATCTGATGTTTTACAGAGGAGGGGGCTTTAGAGAGGAGAGGTGACTTACTTAAGATCACACATTTAATAAATAAAAGAGCTCAAACCCATATCTCCTGAGCCAGTGTTCTCTCTCCTGCACCATAACTGCTTTGTATCATGTGAGATATATTTCCCTATTCATAATTTATGTCCCTTGAGACACTTTTGTCAGATGCTTTCTTATCTCATTCATTTAATAAACTCCATGCACGATCTTAGCCTTTCACACACCACTCACTCTCATCAAAAGACTGGAAATTGGTGTCCCCAAGGTGTAACCCAGTACATATTATACCTTATGTTAGAGTTATTGACTGGCAGATGAGCCACCTGCATGTGTGGGACTGAAGCTGGGGTAGAAATGGAAATGGAAAACCTATGCTCAACATCAAGGCTCAAATTGTGCTGCCATTTTAGGTGGATTCCATCTGCAGGGATCAGTTCTTAGCAGAATGAATGTGTCTAGGACGTCTCTATTTAAATTTAGACTGCTAAGTCCTATAACCTATGGGAATTTCATCCATTATCTGTTTTATAGTCAATGGGAAAGTGGGAAATTATGGAGGAAAATACTTGAATCAGGAAATTTAGACATGAATTCTCTCCAACAGAAAACTCATATTTTCGGTAGTCATCATTCTAGGAACATGTTGTCTCTTCTGAATGTACCCCATCCTCCTGCCTGAACTTCCTCTCTTTTGGGGGACCTCCTATTTCTAGAAAATTCTGGACTTCTAGAAAAAATGTCTAGAAAATTTCTGAAGAAACTGCAGTGATTGGTGACTTACTAGCTGTGACATCAAACAGATATTCGTGAATGATAACCCCCATACAGAGCACACCTATAGAACAGTCAGTTACCATGTACATGTGACATTTCAATCAAATCTGACTCTGCAACCCTATTTAGGATTTTCTTTGCAAAGACACTGAACCAGTTTGCCACTTCCTTCTACAATTCATTTTACAGATGAGGAAATTGAGATAAAGAGGGCAAAGTGGATCAGGCAGAGTCACACAGCTAGCAAATGTCTGACACCAGTGAACTCAGGAAAATGAGTCTTCCTAACTCCAGGATTAAGCATTCTATCCACAGAACCAACTAATTGCCCAGTCTAAAAACTGGTCTATTTAAAAAAAATCTTAAATGAATGAAAAACTCACAGAGTTTGAACTGAAAAGGATCTTAGAAAATTTCTGATATAACTTTTTCTTTTCATGGATAAGAAAATAGAGTCTCCAAGATGATTCTGATTTTTCTAAGATTGCAAAAAAGTCAGAATTGTGATCCAAGCCCACTGATGTGAAATTCACTGTTCTTTCCATCAGTTTGGTCCATAGTCCAAATATCTCTGCACCATCCTAAAAATGACAATTTCCTATGCACTTTCCTAGCCAAGTCCAGAGAGGGCTGCGAGAGGGTGGCCTACCTTCTCCTTCTTCCTTCACTATCCTGAAGATCAGCCATAATTGGGCCCTGTTCTCTCTTGAAATGACTTCTATTCTTATCCCTATGCAGCACTTAATGCGATGAATCCTTGCTCTTCTTTTGTCCCTTTATGTCGCTACCCAATTTTCATGTCCTTGATATTGCAAGTTAAACTATAAGTCTTCCCTTGACTGAGTTAAAATGTGCCCAATAAAGGCACATTCACCAGTCAGTTGCTTCTTCCATGGAAAACTGGCTCCAACTCAAAGCAATCGATCAAATCAACAAGCTCCTATTAGGAGCCCATTATTTGCCAGGCACCATGCCAGACTCTGGGGGCACAATCTATTGCTAAATCTTATCATTTTTTAGCTTGATGTCATCTCTCCTATGCTTCTCCATCTCTTCTTTGTCACTGCTACCACCCTGAATATTGCAATAAGGTCTCAAATACTATACTCACTTCAGACCTCCTCCACTCAGTTGCCAAAGTGATCTTCCGAAAGTAAAGGTCTGACCTTAGTTATCCCTTGCTCAATGAGATTCATGATTCCCTACTATTGTCTCAAACAAATAAAAAAATTCTCTTTTTTTCATTTTGTCATTTCCAACTTGGCCTCATCCCATATTATAAATGTTCCACTTTATCCACCATAATTCTGGTCCTAACACAGTCTTGCCTCATAACTCCATACCTTTGACTCAGTCTGATCCCCAAGGGTAGAATTTTCGATCCACTTAACCCATCCTTTTGATTTCCCTGGCCTCTGCTTCAAGACTCAGTTCAATCCCATGTTTTATGATAAACCTTTCCTAGTCATCCCAACTTTCAGGGCCCTCTCCTCCAACATCCAATTCTAGAAAGGTGGTGTGTAACAAGGTTGTACCTTCCAATCTCCTTCATCTCAAATGAAAGATTAAATACAAAGTCACAGGGTCACAGACAACAAGCTAGATGATACCTTAGGGATGATAGAATACAAACAGTTCATTTTATAAATGAGGAAACTGAGGTCTGAGACTTACAGAGATAAAATATCAATGTTTTCTACATTAACAGAAGGAGATCTCCTTAATGAAAGAGTCCATGCTTACCTTTCTTTGGAACCCCCGTTAACACAATGTATGGTAGTAGGTGAGAATTAAATGTTTGAAGACTAGTAGCTGTAACTTGTTCTAGCTTGCTAAGCTATGACCAATAGAATCTTTTTAATTGATGGTACATCCCTACGTTGTGCTGGGGGACATGCAAAAGATAGACATAGAGCAGAGTCTTAGGCCTTGTAAGTGAATAAAGAACAATCTTTTGACAGAAAAGACTTGGACCTGGTCATGTGGTCCATTGGCTCTGCCATCGGTTCATTTGTTTGAGTTAAAGGGGATTCAAAACTACAGCCTTTATTGTTTCCAAAGGTCAGGAGAGTCGACCACTGGGAAATCCAGGAATAGAGACCATGTCCAGTTTGCTGTGAGTTTGTCAAGTTTCCAGATAATTAGACTTGAAAAATGATCTTGGCCCATCTAAGGAATCATGAAAACAAGGGACTGACTAGCTGTCATACCACATTTGGATGTGAATGTGATGAACCCGGTATTATGGTCTACAAATTTTTTTATAAACCAAAATGTAGAAACTTTAATAAGCCTTTATGAATTCTCCCCAGTGGGAGGTGAGTTCAGAGAAGCTATCCCCCTGAAGTCTTAAAGGGAGATGTTTGTATTCACAACATCGATGTAAATAACTCTTTGTAATAGATAATGGAGACTAAATTGGTAAATACATACTCACATACACATAGATACATGGAAACACATACACATTCATATTCACAGATATCTATATATTTGGTTTATATGCATCTCTCATTTTATAACTTCCCAAAAGCCACACCCATCCCCACTCCTCTGTTTCTACATACTCACTTGTTCTCCAATTCCCTAACCTTCTGCCTTTCCAAGAATCTCACTTTTATACGCTCTTCTATATACTCCCTTTTCCTATTCCTTCATCCTCTAACTTAGTACCTTCCCTATCTCCTCTCCTCTTATTTCTTGTTGACTTTAAAAGACTATTAAACCCTTCTAAATGCATCAACATCATTTATATGTCATCTCCATCTACATATACCCCTACATCTACATCAAATTATTAGATAAAAAAGAATCTCTTTTGCTTAGATTTTAAAACCCCACTCTGTCCTTGGCGTAGCCTTCCACCATTATTGGACATAACTCCTTTGCTCATGCCATCTCTTTCATCCTCTTTCCCCTCTTTAACCCACTCTTAATGAAAATAAGTTTCCAGAACAATCCATTCTTCTTCCTCATCTAATTCCTCTGTATCAGTTATT
Source organism: Macrotis lagotis (assembly GCF_037893015.1). Classification (NCBI taxonomy): domain Eukaryota; kingdom Metazoa; phylum Chordata; class Mammalia; order Peramelemorphia; family Peramelidae; genus Macrotis; species Macrotis lagotis. Next base: position 8,721,522 of record NC_133658.1, read on the forward strand.
TCTCTCATACCTCATTTGCATAAGATTTTTATTTTTTTTTTTAGATTTTTGCAAGGCAAATGGGGTTAAGAGGCTTGCCCAAGGCCACACAGCTAGTTAATTATTAAGTGTCTGAGACTGGATTTGAACTCATGTACTCCTGACTCCAGGGCCGGTACTCTATCCACTGTGCCACCTAGCTGCCCCTGTATAAGATTTTTGTTCATATTTTTCCTACATCTTTTTCCTTTTTAGAATTTCATCCTCCTTAGCTCTACCCCAATCTTTCCTTCAAACTACCCGATTATTTTTAAAATTTATTTCTTTTGAATTTTACAATTTTCCCCTAATCTCACTTCCCTCCCTTTACCCCCACAGAAGGCATTCTGTTAGTCTTTACATTGTTTCCATGATATCCATGGTTCTAAGTTGAATGGGAGGAAAGAGAAATCATATCCTTAAGGGAAAAACATAAATATAAGAGATAGCAAAACTACATAATAAGATAATTTTTTTTAAATTAAAGGTAATAGTCTTTGGTTAAACTGCCCAATTATTAACAGCAACTTTGACGCTAAGGTTTACATTTCTATATATAAATAGTATACAATTTGTCCTTATTGAATCCCTTGTATCTACATGCGAAATTTTCTATTTCCTATTAAGGTCAGGTGAGATCAATTTATTAAATAAAACAGATGCTTAGTTACAGGCGGCTAATACTTAGGCGACTTTACTGAACAGGGGTCTTGAGTTGATAGAATTAGAGAAAAACAGGGTTAGTTTCTCAAGGTAATAATCATGGCATATACAAGGATTTTGTAGCTGCCCTTGCTTTGGGAAAGCATTTGCATATAAATATATGTGCAATAATTACAAAATATCTTAGGGAGGGAGAGGGCAGGCAACTAGGAGATCAGGAAAGCCTGCCCGTAAAAGATGATGCTGGAACGAAATCTTGAAAAATGAGAAGAACCCTAGGAGGCAGAGATGAGCTGATTGGATATTCCAGTCAGGCGCGAAAACCAGTACCTAGACATCCGGATGAGAGATTGGGTTCTGTCTATGAAAAATAGAAAGGCATCTGGCGTGGCTCAAAGAGATGGGACAAGAAAAGGAGTTATGTCCAGTAATGGTGGAAAGATATGCCAGGGACAAATAGAGGTTTTAAAATCTAAACAAAAGAGATTCTCTTTTATCCAATAATCTGTGACCCTGAGTCTGTTCACTTCCCTAAGGCTTAGATTCCACATCTGCCAAATAAAGATATTAATTTTCACCTGGACTCTCACATAGAAAACCACATTGCAAATCCTTAAATGATTTATAAGTGCATTGAAATCATTATCCTCATACCTACTTTCATGATGACCCTCGTAGAAAATGTGATTCCTAATAAGGTGAGAAAGTTAAAACTGGAGTCCAGAGAGACATCAAGTCACTTTCCTGTCTCTGAGGTTTGCAGTTTCTGTCAGTAAAATTGTTCCTGCAGCTATTTTTACTACTGGGGGAACATCTGTGCATAGGAGAGCCAGATGTGAAATGGCCTAGGGCCCTGATTGCTGAGAGGTACTTTGCTCCTCTGAGTGATGAGAGATGAGTCCAGCTTTTCTGAGGAACTCGATAAGAGATGATGAGAGGCTTCCCCCCCAAAAAAAAGAGGAACAGGACATTTCCAGAATATTTTCTAGATTCCCAACCAGGACTCAGCCCCAAATCTAAATCTGCTTTGTGGCTTTCCTCTACTATGATCTGTTCTTTGAAATTGCAAGCTTCTGAAAGATAGGGACATCTTGATTTTATTTTTCAGTCTTTGTATGCTTTGCATAGACCTTCTCCATAGACCCACAAGTTTGAGTAGCCTCACCTAAGAGAAACTGAGTTTCAGAGGGAGATGCCATTTCTAATCTAGAAGTCTAGAACTTTCTTTTCTTTTCTTTTCTTTTCTTTTTTAGGTTTTTGCAAGGCAATGGGTTTAGTGACTTGCCCAAGGCCACACAGCTAGGTAATTATTATTAAGTGTCTTAGGCCAGATTTGAACTCAGGTACTCCTGACTCCAGGGTCCGTGCTTTATCCACTGTGCCACCTAGCCGCCCCTTGAACATTCAATGTTCACTTCTAATGAATTAATTTCTGGAATTATTTAAATCTCTGAGACTGGAAAACATTAAGTTATTTTCCCAAGCTCACCTGAGTAGTAGGATTCTCAGTGGGGATGTGAACTCAGGGCTTCCTGTCTCTATCTCTGTGTCACCTAGCTGTCTTATGAAAAGTTTGTTTGTAGGCAACAGGGGAAAGGGGAAAGGGAAAGACTGAAGCCTCAGGAGCTAGCAGGGTACAGGACCAAGGACATATGCACAGACTCTATGTGTATCATCTATATCTTTACTTTTGTTTTGTTTTCCTAAGTATGTCCAATTCTAAACCCAAAGGGGAAGGGAAAGAGGGGTTAACTTATGATCCTAAGGAAGTCCCAGGAATTGCCATTGGATTTCATTATGAGGATCATCAGGGAATTCAAGCTTAATAAATAAATTTGAATCTAATAAAGAATATAAGATTTGGGAAGAACTGAGTTCATATTTACCTTCAGATATTTGTGACCCTGGGCAGGTCACTTAAACTCTCTTTGCCTCAGTTTCCTCAACTGTAAAATGGAAATGACAGCCCTTACCTTGCATGGGTTGTTGTGAGAACTAAATGAGATAACACTTATTTCAAAAATGCTTAACACAGTGCTGGCACATAGTAGGTAGTGTATAAATGCTTATTTCCTTCCTAAATTTCCCATCTATAAAAGTGAAATAATAATTACACTAGTCTTACAACTTGGATGAGATCCTATATTAAAAGGCTTTTCACACTTTTAAGTACCATGTGAATATGTGTTGTTAGAGAGGAGTAATGACCTGAACTTGAAATGTCTTTGGAAAAAGTAACTCCCAGATGAGGAAATTCCAACCGTCATTGAAGTTGCACCTCCTCTGTAGCTTCTAACCTTGTAGACAAGCCTGGTGGACTTGGAGATCAGGGGCATCCCATCGATCATTGTGTATCAGAATCGAGACTTGAGTCTGTCTTCTAAGCACTGAGAAGGACTTAGTATTATTAATATTCATCGTAAATATATATTAATAAACTCCATAACCTAAAAAGCAACAAATGCATGTGTCCCCACTTGAATGCATCTAACGAGCAAAGAGCCACTTCCCTTTGCCTTCTACTCTCTGAACTTTCATTCCCTGTTGAGGGCTTCCAGTGATTTGGAAAGAAATGCCTCGTAGCCATACCATGTATGGAGGGTTCAAGGCCAGGGGGGTTCAGATTGGGCTATGAATGCAGCAGTGGGAAAGGTTTTTAATCTTGCAAATGTGGAGTGGAACAGGAGTCCCCCTAAGGCTCGCTTTAATGAAAGCCAGTGGAGGGTGACTTCTTGCCAAAAAGACAGCTGAAGTCATTGCAGAGAGGATCAGTCATAAATCCACAGCTGGTTTAAAAGAGCAGCGAGTGAGTGGGAGATGGGTGAGGTTTGTGTGAAGGCTAGAGCGCTTTGACCTCTTCCTGCTTCTTCAGCACGCTCCACGACCGGCCAGAAGGTTGGCCAAACTCAGGTATCATTTTGTCCCCAGTAGTTTCCTCCTTTATTTAATTTTTTTAATGAAGCCATGAATTTTTTTATTCACTTCTGGTTTCCAGGAAATGTTTATTTGTAATTTTTCAATTGTACATCCTTGTTTTTTTTTTTTTTCTCAATAGATCCTTTCCCTTATCCAGGAAACCATCTCTTACAGCAATCATCTTATGGAGCTGTTTCATAGAGAGGAAGAGAGGTGCATTCTCAGATCTCTTCTTTAGGGTCAAGCTGACTCATTGTAATTGTGCGAGGTTCAGATTAATTAATTTTTCTGGTTCTTTTAATTTATATTATTGCAGCCCCTATAGTTTTCTTGATCCTACTGAAATATTTTCTAAAAATAGATGTGATGATTCCTTGGAATAAAATTTACTGCTGCTATAACTTTGTAGGAATTGTTTTGTAACACCTTACTTCTCCTATCAAAGTTTAAAAAAAAAAGCTTATCAAAAGGGAGAGAAAGGGAAAATGTCCAACAAAATCATTGCTAACATTCAACTTAAAGGGTTGGAAAAGGGCAAACCCTAAGGAAGGGAAAAGGTAAAGTTAAAGTGTGAGAAAAACCAAGACTCAGGAGATCTGAGGAGGAGCGGGGAGCATTAAATAGAGAATTGAAAAGGAGTAAAGGAAAACATGAAATATCTGGAATTTTCCAGGAAAAGATCTACACATTTGGAGATTGAGGGAAGAGAACACAAGGAGAAGAGTTTGCCCTTGTGGGATAGTGGCCATTGTGGGAGAACAATACTGGTGAGATCTTAAGCATCTAAGCATATTTATTTCCTTCTTTATTTGAAAGGTTATTGGCACATGCAACTTTATTATTTTAGATCAAAAAATAATCTCCATTTCACAACTGACTACATTCCTCTCAATTTCTCTATCACGTCCAAGTACCAGGGACCTTTCTTCTCCCCTCTATCCCTTTTCTATTTTGCCTTCTCCTATTCACCTGTGGGAAAAGACTGTAATTCTTTTTTGGAATGGTATTCCCAGCCCTTAGTCCATTTTGTGCAGTTGCTTTTCAGTCATGTCTGACTCCTTGGGATCCCATTTGGTGTTCTTGTGGCAAATATATTGGAATGATTTGTTCTTTCCTTTTTCAGCTCATTTTATAGATGAGGAAATTAAGGCAAAGAGAATTAAGTGACTTGCACAGGATCACATGGTTAGTGTCTGAGGTTGGATTTGAACTCATTGGAATGAGCCTTACTCCAGATTCAGTGTGTTATCTACTACATCACCTAACTATACACAGGAGATGTTCATTAAATGGACATTGACTGACTTTAGGACATGTGACAAAGACTGTAAGAGCTGGGAAGGATCCTAGTCTCTAGAATGTCACAGCGAAGGGATGTTAGGACATAGAACAAAGAATGCCAGAGCTAGAAAGGTCAGAAAATAGATTATCAAATTTCAGACTTAGAAGCAAGTCTTAACTCAAGTTCCATAAATATTTTTAATTTCAAAAAATGCATTAAAATACAATTGTATCATTTTATCACAATTTTAAATTTTTTTATAATTATCTTAATGTGAAACAAAGTTTGCTTTGCAATTTTCTCATTTGATTTTAAAATTTTTATAATTATGTTAACATAAAACAGTTTCCCTTGACATTTTATAATTTTCTCATGTGATTTTAAATTTATTTTCTGCTTTTAATTTTAGCATAAAAATAAAATTTTCTTTGCCATCCTGGGTATTTTATTTTATGCATTTAAAAATCTTCTGGGAAAACTTCATCAGACTGTCAAAGAGATCCACAACACACAAAAAGGAAAAGGTCTTTCTGTTGGAAAGACCCTTAGAATGTTGAGTGTTAACAGATTGGAAACCCATCGCCATGCAGAATATAGAATGTCAGAACTAGGAGGCAATAAACAGAGAAGCGTCATTCTCTTTTTTTCCTCTTTGTCCTCTGACCATTCCTGAATAAGCTCTCATTATTCACTCATTATTTTTTCTTTGCAGAATGTTCAGAAACCATCCTCATTGCTTCTCTTTTGTAAAGACTTATGCTTCTTCAGGTCCTCATCAGGCCCTGCCTGAATGGAGACCTCCAATCTCCTTCCAGTCTCTGGCTCTAGGATCTGTGGTCTCTAATTCATTCCCTCCCTTTCTGCCAAACTGGTCTTCCTAAAGCTATCTCTCAGCAGTCACCCTGCTGCTCACAGAACTACAAAGAGCCCTTCATTCTTCTGAGAGAGAATAAAATACTCTTCTTGTTGGCATTTAAGGCCTCTTGCAATCTGAATTGAGGTGATTTTTTTTTCTAGGCTTGTTGGACTTTCCATTACAGCTAAACTGGCTGACTTGTTCCATATTCTACCTCAGAAGGAGGGTAGACTTATTTCAACTTATTTCTACCCAATGAGATCCTGTTTCCCAAGTCTGAAATACAGCAGGTGCTACCTAAATGCTTAATCCTTTCCCTTCCTCTTCCGATCTCTGTGTCTTTTTATAGAAGATTCCTTCATCCCTAGGATGCTTTCCCTTTCTTCACTTTCCTTCTGGAACTCTCCAAATCCCAGCATGAATGGCCCCTACTATGAGATCTCCCTAATTGTTGGTGTCAAACTCCTAGAAATTCCTTCATGTATTTTGTATTTAAAGAAACATGCATATATCACTTCAGATTAAAGAAAGCTTCTTCACAGTATAAATTGTTTCATCTTTATTATTTTCCTTTTTCCTATAATCATTTTATTAGTAACGTTTTTTTGGTTTCCTCAGCACCTGGGACAATGGCAGGCAAATAGTCAATCCTTAATTCATGTAAGTGGAATTGAATGGAGGCTCTGTAAAATGGACAAAAAAAAAAAAGCTTAGCAAGTCTACTTCACAGTACTCTGTCAGGAGATGCCTGAGATGACAGTACCCCTGCTTTATTTTTGACTTTTTCCTCTCAACAATTAGAAATGCTTGAAGACAGGAAGAAAGTGCCTATCGCTGTATCCCACATCATCCTCTCTCCATTGCTCTCATTAGAACTTGCCCGGCAGAGCATCTCGCTTGCAGGGAAGACTCCCAGGATGTCTCCTACAATCTGCAGCCAACTGTGGATGGTGACAGAGATTCAAACTCCAAAAACCAGACCTCAATGACAATGATACACTTATGACAGACAGGGACTCCAAAGGGAATGTGAGTCCTACATTTCTTGCAGGGGGAAGCAAAAGCAAAAAATAGAATAAATAATGACCCATGAGCTTGAGGGGCCAGGATGGATTCTTGGCAGTTTCCATCTTTATGAATTTTCTTGAATCAGACATTAATGAAACTTATGATGAGTTCACCCTTGGGGTTCTCTTCACTTCACAATGCCAATGGTCTTATATTTGAGCTCCAAGGTCAATAATCCTGGGAAGGCATCAGGTCTTGTTCCAGAACTCTATCACTTGGATCTATTCTCAAAAAGAATTGGATAAATTAAAAGAGAAATATTCAAAGATATTTCCAAGCTCATTCCAACAGAAGCTCTGAGACCAATGATATACAGGTAACCTTCCAGTTTTACTTTGAGTCTTAAAGCAAGAAATCAGGTTGAAAATGAATTGTCCATCATCAGGACATCTGAGGTGGGATCTGTTCAGCCTATGACAAATTCTGGAAGCATCATTGAAGTTGTTCAGTCATTTGAGTTATGTCTAACTCTTCATTTCTCCTTTTGGTGTTTTCCTGGAAAAAGATACTGGAATGGTTTTCTATTTCCCTCTCCAGTAACAATAAAGTACACCAAGATTGCATAAATGGTGACTCTGCCATTGACTAGTAGTATGACCTTAAACACATCACTTCCCCTAACTGCTCTAAACCATAGGTTCTTTAGAGATTGCCTTTATAAGGAAGGGAAAAAATTCTGTGACTCTCACCATCACAGTCATGGCATCTTAGAAAGGGCTCATGGACTCTCTAGTGATGCCTGTATCAATGAGAAGCATTTCTTTTATAACTCACAGGACAAGGAGGTTCTGTTTGAAGAACTCCAATGAAGAGGCTCCCACAGTCTCCCCAAGCAGTCCAGTCTGCTTTTGGATATCTCAAATTGCTATGGAACTTTTTCCAAAAAGAAAAAAAAATGCCAAACCCTACATGTTCTGGCAGGTAGCATTCTGGTCTTGGAGTCAAGACGATCGAAATGCAACTCCTGTCTCTGAGACACAGAAGCATGTTGACTAACTGGCTAGGTCAATGAGTCTTTCATTGAAATTTGCTTTTTTAGCCCTTAACCCATGGGCTGTGCCTTCTCGGGATGAGCAGAACAATTTCCATTTCCAGGTAATTGTCCTTGATTAGATCCCCCTCCCTAACTCTCTTCTTTTCTATATTTATTATATTTATATAACTTTTCAGTTTCCTACAAGAAGCCTCTCCTTATCCTCCATCTAAACCCTCCCACTTGTACACATGCATGTTCCTACATGCACATCTATGCCTATACTGATACACTCATGTCCATACATACCCACACACGGCACACACAAATACACACTCACAGGCAGGCATACACACTCACAATGTACACACCTAACTAGAGTTCTCACTCTCCTCCCCCAAGACCTCCTATAATCAATCACTCTTTTTTTTTTAATTTATCCTTTATATACTTAAAAATATGGGTTGTTTAACAAAATATAAGCTACTGGAGGGCAGGGAGAATTTTTTCCACTGTTTTTCTGTACCCAGAACCAGATACAATTCTAGGTAAATAATAGCCATGAAATGTTGCAGTTAGTTGAGTTTGATTGAACTAGACTTCTCCTCCTCTTGTGGAACTTGAAATCCTTCACCTTCCTGACTGTACTCCTCAGGACATTCTCCACTTCATCCAAATCCTTCCAAAAATGTGGCATTCAGAACAGAAGACAATACCTCAGCGTTGGTGAACCAGCACAGAAGTCAGTGGGATGATCAGTGCTCTAGTCCAGAAAATTATGGATCTTTTCATAAAATTTGGGCCCAGAATCAAGTCACTTTCTTAATAGATTTGTCACTCTATTGAATCAGGTGGATATTAAATTTCCTAAAAAAAAACAAAACCCTTTGCATGCTTAGTTTTTCCCTATTTCACTTCTGTTTCACTTCTGTTTCTTCCTATTTTGCATCTGGAAAATTAAGTTTTTAAACCCTAGAGTTAGAGTTTATATTTATCATTATTAGATGTACATGTATTGATTCAGCCTGGCTTATCATGTTAAATCCCAACTCTGTCATCCAGAGTGACTGGTTATCATCTTTTGGGTCACTTTTTATTTCCTTCTGTAAACAGAAAGCATTGGGGTTTTGATTTTTGCCCCAATATTACCTCCCAACTCTGATTAATTCTTGACCTTCCTAAGCATCATCTCCAATCACATGGTTCCCTGGAGGTCAATTAAAACAGTTTCCTCAGGCCATCACATTTAGACACCATCACATTTAAAGCCTGAAGAGACATTAAAATTCATGTCTTCCAAGTTTCTCCTTTTCTTTTTTTAGTGAAGAAAATGAGTCTCAGAAGTCAAGGATATGGCCATTATATTATACACCAATGGAGCAGCAGAGGCAGGATTTGAACCTAGAACAAATTTGCTCTATTTCATGTAGCTTATAATTGACCTTACTTTGACCTTACTCTTTTAACACGAATCCCTGGCCAAGGGAGGACTGAACCAATATGGGTTGCCTTTTGGTTATAAGGACAAGATTTCATCTCTGAGTTACATTTTCAGCCCTTGACTTGGAGTTTAGCAGATAAGTCATTTTTTTAATATATTTTTCAAGTCAATGGTGTTAAGAGGCTTGCCCAAGGCCACATGGCTAGGTAATTATTAAGTGTCTGAGGTCGGATTTGAACCCAGGTACTCCTGACTCCAAGGTGGAAAGATAAGTAATTATTAAGAGTCAAAGAATCGGGGCAACTAGGTGGCCAGTGGATAGAGCATTGGCCCTGGAGTCAGGAGGACCTGAGTTCAAATCCAGCCTCAGACACTTAATAATTACCTAGCTGTGTGGCCTTGGGCAAGCCACTTACCCCATTTGCCTTGCAAAACCCTTAAAAAAAAAAAAGTCGAACAATAGCACTACCTAGATGAAGGGCAGGAATCATAGAGGAAGAACTTTGATTCCTCTTCTCTCCAAGAAGGTACTGGCATACCTGAGCAATTAATTACATTGCCAGGGTTTCCCCATACCAGAGAATTAGAAAGTTGTCTTCATTTGGTTGAAAGTATCATGGGGGGGGGGTGGGGTAAGGGAAGTAAGATTGGGGGGAAAATTGTAAAACTCAAATAACATCTTCAATAAAAGAAAAAAAAAAGAAAGTATCAGAGTCACAGACTCTGAAGAGTAGAAGGAAGCTCTGAAATCCTTCAAATGTGGATCTTTTACAACCCAAAGATGACCAAGGATGCCTGAAGAAAGACTGCAGACAAATGGTTCTCTGTTGACAATCTTCCCCCCTTCTGCCAAGGCTACCCCAACTCCAACCCTCATTTTCCTGCCAATGACCTTTCTCCCTTCCCCATTATTTCCTGCCTGCTGGACTTTCCCCATGTCTCCAACCCTATGTGAGTACAGAATCCCCAGTTCACAAGAACCCCTAGTCTCACTTTTTGCTTCTCAGTGAAGATGAGGCAATTCCTTCCAGAATCCCCTTCCTATAGAACTGATAGTCGATTCACCCTAAATATTAGGTCTTGCCAATCTTCCCAAATGAAGCTCCCTATATGAATCAAATATCCCAATCAGACTTTGAGCTCTCTGAGAATGTTATCTATCTTCTATTTAAATGCCTTCAGCTTAGTCATTCATTCTTTTGAGTCTGTCACCCTGGAAAAGACCCTGAGTGGTTTTTGTTTGTTTTTTTTTTAATTTAAGGCAAGAGGGTTAAGTGACTTGCCCAAGGTCACATAGATAGGTAATTATTATGTGTCTGAGGCTGGATTTGAATTCAGGTCCTCCTGACTCCAAAACTGGGGCTGAGAGTTATTTTTACTGTAGGTACATCATTCCATACAAGGTACAATTACCATAAACTTGAACCATATTCAAAATCAATCTGATGCATGGACAGAACCTGAATAATGACCAAGAGCTATAAAGTATATATTAAGAATTTTCTACCTAATGGGCAAGATGCAAAAAGGTAAAAGCAGTTCCTGTACTCAGCTTATTTCTAATGGGAGAATGGTTGTTGTTCAGTCATCGCAGGCATGTGCAACTCTACCTGACTTTTCTTGACAAAGATGCTGGAGTAGTTGGCCATTTTCTTCTCCAGAGCATTTTTACAGATGAGGAAACTGAGGCAGAGAAGGTTAAGTGAATTGCTCAGATCTTCCTGAATCTGGGTCTGATACTCTAGCCACCTTGTGGCCCCTAACTGAGGAGGCAAACATGTAAATGACTAAGTATAAACAAAATACACACACACACACACACACACACACATTAGGTAAATGGTAATCTCAGGGAAAAAAAGTACTAATATTTAGGAAAACTTGAAGTTCTTCTGCAGTAGGAAAAGAAGGAATGAAGAAAATAGGAATTTATTAAATACATACGAATGCCAAGGCCTTTATCAATTGTGTCTATTTGATCCTCAAAACAAACCTGGGGGATAAGGGAAAGAAAAATGCTAAGCATTTGTTTAGCACCTACTATGTACAAGTGCTATTGCTAAGCACCTTACAAATATTATCTCATTTAAGAGGTTAATGCTGTTGTTATTCCCATTTTATGTAACCTCTGACTTCCCTAGATTCACACAGCTAATGTTAGAGTCTAGATTTGAATTCAGGTCTTTCTGACATCAGATCTTGTGTTTCTTAGATTTGTTAGGGGATTTAAAATAGTGGGATCTGGTCTGGGAGTTGAGAGGCCCAGATTCAATTATTAGTTCACCCGGAATTCTCTCTGAGTTGACATTTCTTTAATGAGGTGATGATAAATACAATAGCAAATGTTATTATTTCAATATTTTCAAAATACTTTTCACAGTTTGATCCTGAGGATGCCCTTGACGGTATATATTGGAAGAAAAGTTATATCATTAAGGGAATTCAACAAATATTTATTAAGTATCTGTTCAATAATTGTCGGTGCACCCCAATGGTGAGACAAAGATGGTGAATCTTGGAGAGACAAAGACAGGACAAAACCTATCCCTGTTCTCAAGGAGCTCACCGTCAAATGGGAGAGGGGCAACAACATGGGGATATCTCTGTACAAACAAGATATAGATCGAAGAAACAGGAGTTAATCAAAAGGGTCCACTAGGTGGCTTAGCGGATAGACACCAGCTCTAGAGTCAGGATAACCTGAGATCAAATCCAACATCAGATTCATGATAGTAGCTATGAGACCTTGGGCAAGTCATTTAAGCCCATGGCCACAAACACACACACATACACACATGCAAAAAAATCACACATGTTAATCAAAAGAGGGAAGGTCCTGTGGAAAGACTTCCCGTAGAAAGTGAGACAATAGTTGAAATTTGAAGGCAGGCAGGGACAGCAAGAAGTAGAGATGGATTCCAAAAATGGAGGATAACTAATGAAACTGCTCAGAATCCCAGATCACTGTAAAGTTGGAGTTCTTCTTATTTCGGGTTTTTACAGATGAGGAAACTGAGGCTGTGTGACTCGCCTAATGGAATGCTAGTGGAGGCCTTTGTGAATCTATTGATCTCAACATTCCATCCTGTGAGCTGAGCTGTAGAGCCCTGACTAGTGGCGGAGATGGGATTCCAACTCCTGTCTTCCTGACGTTAGCTTCAATGCTCATTCTACTACATGACTTGACTTCTTAACCTCAGGATTGTGAAACCACTTGAAAACCTAAAGCATTAGAGAAATGGGAGGAATTGTTCATTTCAGCATTGAGTGAGCACCTACTGTTTACAAGATCCTGGGATCAGCATCAGAGTTACACGGTAAGAATGAAGCCACCATCATTCCCAACATGTTTGCATTTGATTATGTGTCACTATGCAATTCTAGCCTCTGGCAGATGATTTCATTTGCCAGCCAGCCCAGCTTCTCCATGTTTTATTAGTGTCCTTTAAATGGGAAGATAAGCCCCTGGAATCTCCTGCCAAGCTGCTGTGACCTTAAACCCGTGTCCTTCAGCATGGTGGCCTCCCCTCAGGCTCCGCGCAAGGCAGCCAATTATTGCCCAGAGATTTCTTCTGGGCCACAGCGGGCAGCTGCTGCCAAAGTGCCTTTTATTATCTCAGAAGGAGGGACAGTGGGGGGTAGGGGGTGGGAGAGGGAGAAAAGGGAAATAAAGAAAGGTTTGATGCCCTCCCAGCTGCTTAGTCCATTAGCACAACTGTCCAGCACCTGGCTGTCCAGACAGCGACTCTGCCTCCGGGCCCAGCCCAGCTCCAAAGTGAGCCCCTCCTGGCTCTTCCCAGCTTCATGCCAGTCAACTCTTGTTTCCATTTGAGTGACAGGTCTGATTGAAAATCCCCGGAGGTGGTCAGCTTCCTACCTGTCTTTGTATAATCAGTGGAGGTCCGGAGGGATCCAAGAAACCATGGGATATTAAAGGTACCCCAATTAGGGATGAAACGAGCTTTAAGTCCTGGCAAGCTCAACCTCCATCAAACCCAATTACTTGTTATTAGAACTCAATTCGGGTTTGACATCAGTGAGGCTGTTGGAAACACAGAGCCAGGAAGACCGGCCTCCTGGGTCAAAAGTCTTTTCATGCTTGATGGGAAATCAGAGAGTTGTGAGATGGTGGAGTTATTGTTCTATCAGCAACTAAAGACTTCACTTCTAGTCCAGACCTGGGTTTAAAGATCACGTCTGATACTTCCTAGCTGTGTGATTGAGGGTGAGAGCACCTAACCATGCCGAACCACAGTGGCTTCCCTGTGTTTTCGGTTCTCCAGATCTATGATTACTTTAGAATATGGTCTCCATGGTAGAGAGGGGAGAAGAGAAGGGAGGGGAAGGAAAAAGGAAAGAGAGGAAATCTGCCCATGAGGAGATTCCATTCTATGATGTAGGTAAGTAAAAGAAAAATATTTTGCAGGGTTTCTTGAGTTTCCTTTGTAAGAAATAGAAATTGAGGTGACTTTTTTGGTTGTTGTTTATATTTTGTTTTGTTTCCACATTGTCTTTCCTTGCAGACCCATACCTATAGGCGACATCCTATAGTAAGAGCAGCCCCTTCTTCCTACCTTTCACCCCAGGAATCTGGGCCACAACATCAGGGCATGGCTGACTTTTGACTTTTCCTCAGGCTGCAAGTAGTTTCTGCCCCCATCATTCTGGGCTTCTCCTACCTTCCATCAGCTCACAGTCACTATCATCCAAGGGCAGGTCACCTTTCCCTATTTCACCTTTCCCCTCTCACAATAGGCTCCTCATTAACCTCCTCACTCCCACCTTCTCTCAATTCCAAGTCAACTATCTGCACTTTTCAAAATGATCTTTCTAAATCTCCTGGCTCATCATATCGCTTCTCAATTCAATTAACTCCAATGGCTCTAGATTAACTCCAAAATCAATTATCATTTTAACTTCATCTTACCCTTTTAAAATTTCTATTTTTTCCTGTTTCAGCATATATAATCATTAGAAAATCAGATCAGAGAAATGGAAATCAGACAGACAGATCTGTTTAGCATAGCATACAGAACATACACACATACAGGGGTGGGGAGGAAGGAGGGAGAGGAAACCAATGGCACAGGTCTAACAAAAAAGGAAACTCAAGCTGAGAAAGATTGAGAGACTTGCCCATGGCCACACAATAAATATCAGAGGTGGGCTTCAAATTCAGGACCATCGTGACTGGTCTGGAGCTCCATTTAGGGCTTCAGTTATGTCACCAAGATCATCTGAACCCAGTACAGTATTAAAATATAGACAGATATTAGATATATGGATACAGAGAGAGAAGAGAAAATGCTTTGCAAACTTGGCTCCTCCTATGATTACTACCATCTAGCCCTGGGTTTTCATGCTTCAAACAGAAGACAAAAGAAGTCCTCCTTTGTGCTGGCTTCCATTTTGCCCAGTGAGTACAAGATGGACATTCATTTCATTGGGATGGACAAAGCAGCATGGGAGCTCTGGAGGATGCTACAGAGGAGGAGGAGGTTGCTTAGGATATAGAAGCTGCAGGAATTTGAACAATGAAACCATTTTAAAGAAAAAGTCCTTTGTGTTAAGTTTTAGAACTTCTTTTTAGCCTGTACTTTGATATAAAGGATTTGTGGAGACTTCTACTAAAGAAGGTCCCTCTGCCAAAGAAAATTCCCAATATTCTGCTATTTTTAGTTTTAAAAAATTACCAGGGGTAATGAAGTGACTTACTCAAGGTCCTACAACCAGTTTGCCTTCATAGTAGGCTGTCAAATTGTTGATGTCCTGGCTCTAGGGGAAAGTCTACCCATTTATGATCTCTTCTATTGCAAACATTGCCTTTGCCACAATATCTGTGCCCCAGAGGGTTATAAAAACACATTTGCACCAAATTCTTGTTGGCTCCTGAACTCTCACTGAGGAGGAGGCATGGCTGGGTAATTCTGAATCACAGAGTTGAGCTGAATGGGTCTTTAATAGGGATATTTTTGGAGCTGAGAATCATCAGACATCAGACCTTAGAATGAGACTATTCACAGAGGGTTTGAGACATCTGGGTAGTGGTGTCAGGGGCACTTGCTTATCCAGGCTCCATTCCCTGTCAGCAGTGAATTTTAAAGACAAAAGGAGTGAAGAGACTCCAAGAAAGTAACAAAAGGAGACCAAGAATGACCACCTAAGGCCATTAGTTGAGAGAATGATGGATCATGTTAACATAACTTCCCTAGCTTTGAGAAAGGGTTATTTACTTAGAAGGGTTCAAGGTTTGCGCTGAAGAACTAATAACTCATTTGATAGGAAACCTTTTATCCCCACATCTGAGCTTCTCAAGAAGTTAAATTATCGGGGCGGTATTTTCTTTCTTAGAGTGCTTGTACAGAGTTGAATCCAGTCTGACCATGTTGTTCTCTGTGCCCTACTGAAAGGGGTTTTGGGGTGGAGGGTAGACTTAGCAAAGGAGAAGGTCTCCTCATCATGACAAGGTAGTTCCTTCTCAAGGAGTTCAGTTAGAATTCCACACCTTGATTCTGGAATTCTCTTCTCAACTTATTTGATAATTTACAGCTGAACCCTGGAGGTTAGTCAAATTGCTTGGCCATTTGAAAAATTCTTGTATACTTCATGGGTTCTTTTGAATGATTGAATATGGGATACTCTCAGTTATCCTTTGTTCTTCAAACATTTTCAGTCTTGTCCAACTCTTTGTGACCCTATTTGGAATTTTCTTGGCAAAGAATCTGGGGTGGTTTGCCGGTTCCTCCTCCAGATCATTTTATAGATGAAGAAACTGAAGTCAAACAGGGTTAAATGACAAGGTCCCATGTCTAAGGTTAGAATTGAACTTGTGAAACTGAGTCTTCCTGTTTCCAACCTCAGGGTTCTACCCACTGTGTTGCTTGGATGGTTGAGATACCAGAACCTAAAATGAAATAGGAAGGTTTGCTCCCACCCTCAGATTTGTAATGTGTTGCCACTTGTTCACATAGACATCCTCCTTTCGGTGATTCTCCCCTTCATCTCTTTGGAGACTGTAGCATTCCTTGATTGGTGTCCAATATTCCTTCAAGAATATTCTCATCTGTGATTAAAAAGTGGGTCTCTGTTTCACGGAGAAGCAGAGGACCACGAAAAGAACTATAATTTCCCAAAGGTCTTCCCCCTATACTATGAGGAACCTCATTCTTTGATAATTGGAAGTATCGTGTACAATATAACCTACCATAAGGTGAATTCTTTAGTTGGAAATATCGTGTACAATATAACCTACCGTAAGGTGAATTCTTTAAGTTTCCCATGGAATGCACAGTCAAGAAATTACAGAATATCCATATTTTTTTGTAATTTATCAACTTCTTCCAGTCTGGGTGACCAAATTTGGTATTATGCCTCCAGGCCTTGGAGTAAAGTAAATAGAAGGGCCTGATATATTACAAACAACTGGAAATGAGATTCCTCCCCACCTCCACCTCCAGAAAGATAACAGAAGGGACAAGCACCAGCTTTAATATAATTTTCATATTTCTGCCTCCCTGACAGGACTATACCTGCAGTGAAGAGTCATATCTCTTTATACCATCTGCAACACAAATTGACTGTCTCCAAAGTGAGATGCTTTTTGTCCTTCCTGAATGATTGGCCTGTGCTGGGCAGCTGGGCCCCTTCCGATTTGGTTGGTTGATGGGCAGTCTTCTATATGCTCAGGAGACTGTCTAATCCCCCAGAGAGGAAGCCAAGATAAGGAGTCCTGGGAAATTTAGAACAGCCACAGTGTACGAGAGGCTGATACCATTGCTCTCTTTTATGAAATCTGAAAATTATTTTCAGAAAAGAAATTAAGCTTCAGGAAAGAAAAAAGATAGGGACGAGACAGACAGATGAGAGACAGACAGAGACAAAATCAGAGGCACCGAGGGAAAGAGCTAGAGAGGGAGAGCCACAGTCTGAGCTGGGGGAATTGAGTTCAAGGTGATATAAAATAATACTTATTACTCAAGTTTAGGTAGAGTTGAAAGGACATTGATTTACCATTGGAGGACTTGAGTTCGAATCCCAGATTTGCTGAGAATTTAAGATCATGGATTAGAGTTTCACTAATCTTCTCCAACCCCCTCTGAAACCCGGAGTAGTTTGCTACCTTGCCTGAGATCTCAGAGTTAGTGTTGGAGATGATGTAGAAACCCTAGACCCCTCACTCCCTAAGTAGATATTATATCATTCTGCTTCTCGATTAGCTTGTTGTAAGACCTTGGACATCACCTGCCTAAACTGACTGGACAGCATATGATATCTGTTGTCCTTCCTAACTCTACGTCTTTTCTTATTGTATAGCCATCCTTGTTAACATATGAGCTTTTTGAAGTCAGGAATTATCTTTCTTTTCCTACTTATGCTTTTTTTTCCCCTTTTTTATCTCCAGTTCCCAGAATAAATTAGGTGCTTAACAAATCAGTCGTATCCAATCCTTGGGGTTTCCTTGGCAGAGACACTGGGGTGGTTTGTCATTTCCTTCTCCAATTCATTTTACAGATGAAAAAATTGAGGCAAATAGGATTAAGCTCCTTGCCAGGTTTGCACAGCTAATAAGTGTTAGAGGAGGAATTTGAACTCACAAAGTTGAATCTCCCTGACTTCAGACCAGGGACCCTCTCCACTGCACCACTTACTTGCATCCCCAAAATAAATTAGACATTAATTCAACCCCCTTATATTTTATATAGGAATAGTTGAAAAAATGTTTTACCAACCTTAAAGCACAAAACAAACACTAGCTATTATAATCGTCATCTTAGCAGTAACAGTAATAGTAGCAATACTAATCATTTCATTTAAAGTCGCCTGCCCTTTTTGTAACATAACACTGAGAAAGTAGAGTTTCTAACTATTCTTTTCCTCCAGAATTAGGGAACACGGTTTCAATTCTAACTTCCGACATTTTATCAGTGTGAACCTGATTGTTCATCTACCTCTCTCGTTTTCTCATCTAAAATATTAGAAGGACTGATTCTATTTCCTCTGCAATCCTTTAGAACTCTCTAATAATAGGATCTTTTATTTTCTCTTCTTCTGTTGTAAACTTTCCTCTAAAAAACAGATTTGGGTATTTTAATATTAAGCTAGCTAATATTAGGCACTTATATTTACCAATAGACAATCATAATGAATAGCAACCTATTGATAAGTGTCATTAGCTTAATTTTAAAATTACTCAAAATCTTTTCATCTTTTAGAATTTTTTTCATTAATTCAGTGGTCTTTTTATTTACTTATTTTTTTATTTCACTATTTATTTATTTATTGCTTATTTACTGTTCATAGTTCATAATCTAGCAATGAAGAAATACATTCTGGCCCACAAGGACCCTGTTCTGCCCCCGCCGTTCTGTGCACAGCCTCAGTCCAGGTCTAGATTGCCTGTATTTACAGTATTCAATGCCTCTTTCTCATATTCTTTGGATTCTTAAGTCTCTGACTCTGGCATCCTGGGAACATGACATGGCTTATGTTTTGACTCAAACCTCTCAAAGGTGAGTGAGGGAAGATTCAGTACACAATCTGCATCAGGTCCCTTCCTATGACAGAAATGTGATCTATAGGAAGAGTCACAAGCACCAACTGGTCAGATTCTGTCATTGAACTTGGATTTGCTAATACAGTCTGATGAGAAGTTCACATGTAAATAATAATTTCATCAGACAGTTGGGCAAGACCACAAATCTGGAACTTAAATTTTCCTTATTGGGTGAATGCTGTGCAATTTTCTGTTGCCAAAATGATGAGAACTGGCTCACTTCTCTTCTCAGGGGATGACCTGCCCAGAAGAGCTCCTTATCTGCTTGCATCACACCCCAAATTCTGATGGAACCTTCAACTTACAAATCACCCCAAATATGAACAGGCCCACCCTGGGATGTTTAACTAAGAATAGTAAAAAGACTAACATACAAGAAATAAAAAAAAGCCAAGGATTCAGAAAAAACAATTCTCCTAATAAGATCATTTGCTCTTAATCCCTTGGAGATTGCATGGAAATAGGGATAACTTTGTTTCTTTCCACATCTGATATTCATAATGAAGTTAAAAAGAGAAAAAAAATGAGGGGCAGCTGGGTGGCTCAATGGATAAAGCACCAGCCCTGGACTCAGGAGGACCTGAGTTCAAATGTGACCTCAAACATCTAATAATCACCTAGCTGTGTGGCCTTGGAGTCACTTAACCCCATTGTCTTGCAAAAACAACAACCAGAAAGAAAAAAAAGGTTCAAAATCCTCTGAAGACAAATTAGGAGAATCAAAGGGCAAGTTCATTCCATTTGCACATCTACTGGTGACTAACTCTTCTCTCAGGAGACCATGAGAAGATTCCTCATGATCTCATTGTACAGTCCTCAGTGTTGAGTCTGCCAGGGCCAGAAGCCCATTCCAAAGGGCTCATATCATTGACCAGAACCAAGGTTCTTATAGGATGTCTTGTTCTTGTTATAGTCTGGTACAATGAAAAAATTGATTCACCTTCAGAGCCCCTGGGTCCGAATTTTGGCTCTTAACTTTGTGATTTGGGGGAATTCTTTTAATCTTTCCAGGTTTCAATTCTGCATCTCTCAAATGCACTTGGATTAGATGACCTCTTAGTTCTCCCTGGCTCTAAGTTACTCATCTATAATCATTTTTGTGTGTTTTTATTTTAGGGTTTTTTTTTTAATTTTTACTTTTTAATGCCATTTATATTCTTCTCTCTTTTTTGTCAAAGAATAGAAAGAGAAAGAAAAAGGGAAGGAAGGGAGGGGGGAAGAAGGAAGGAAGGGGGGAGGGAGGGAGGAAGCAAGGAAGGATGGAAGCAAATGAAGAAAGGGAGGAATGGAGGGAAGAAAGAAGAAAGGAAGGATAGAAGGAACAGAAGGAAGGATAGGAAGGGAGGGAGGGAAGCAGCCAGGAAAAAAGGGAGACTTTATGAAGCACCTACTTTATGTGCCAAGCAATTTCCATATATTGTCTCATTTTTTGGCAAATGAGGCTCTTCCCTACTTTGTGGCATAGTGGTTAGTATTTTGGTGTCAGCAAGTCAAATTCATAGCCCCTCTCTTACGTTTACTTTCTGTGTTATCGTTTGGTGGACAAATCAGGTGATGCCTTTGAAACTGTTTCTTTACCTGTTAAAAGTAGGGAAATAATTACTGAGGTACCTACCTCACAGAGTGGCTGCCAGGATAAAAGAAAGGGAATATATGTAAATTGCTTTTCAAATTGTAAAGTGTCTTTTAAATGCCAATGATTATTATTCTATCATTTAAAAAGTCACTTGGGATTGTATGCTTTTCAAGATTTCCCTAGGATCTTACCTAAAGAACAGTCTTACCACATGCAGAGGACTTCATTTTCTCTCAACTTCATTCCTCCTCTCCCTCCTCCCATCATTTCCTTAATAAGCTCTTTTGGTATCTTTGTTGTTGAAAGAGTGAAATTTGCTTTTGAAAAGGGCAATTCCCCCCTTCTGCTGATGCGATCTGGGCTCTTGATATCTCTGAATTATCTCCTGGGAGAAGAAAGAATCCATTTCCTTGAACTTCCACAGATTCACATGCTGACCTGCTTTTGAAAGAGAAATGGTTCCCCCTGGAATTTCTGACTTCTGAACTGTCCATTTACATGTTTTATGTGCATATAATAATAGCCTTTTTTTGCACATTCTCACTTATAGGTGGCAAAATCCTGTCATTGATTTTTTTTTTCAGTCTCTGTCTGAGCTCCCTGGAAGCTAAGCCAGCTCCTAATATGTTCCAACTTAGATGGATTTTTAGAGAAAATGATGAATGATGAATAGAGCAAACATGAACTCAGGAAGATTAAGGTCCGTGTCTCATCTCTAATACTTAATCACTACGGAATCCTGGAAAGTTACTTAGCCTATCTCAGTCTCAGTTTCCTTACCCGAATATTAGATAAACAATTCCACTTAGCTCAGATTTGTTATAAGAATCAAATGTGATGCCATAGATATTAGAGTTTGCATCATTAAAAGGGTTCTCTTATAGGTAAGGCATTCTTTGTGCCTTTCCCTCTAATGTTTGTGAGAATTCTTCATTTTCCCAATCATATCCACCAATGGATGACTTAAAGAAGAATAAATAAATGAATAGAGAAATGAATGGATAAACAAGCAAACAAATAAATAAATGAGATTATTTTATACTAGATGGGGGGGGCAGGGCAAGAGACTTCCCACCCAGGTGGATGGGAAAAGCATTATACTTGCATCTTGGCATCTAGCCAGCCTAATCTTTTCAACACCCTTCTGCAGGTTGTTTCTTCAGAAGAATTCACCTGTCTATGTTTTTCTCAGCCAAGATGAATCAAATCTCTCTCTCTCTCTCTCTCTCTCTCTCTCTCTCTCTCTCTCTCTCTCTCAGGAGTTTTTTCTATGGCACAGAAATGTATGTATGGAAGCTCTACGGCCACAAGAATACCAGCTAACCCAGAAGATGACTGATCACCTGTTATGTCACATCAGTTCTCTAGTATATAATTTTATTAGTGCTTACAAATAAATTGTACCTTGGAAGAGAATATTAATGGCATTGCTCAGCACTGGGGACAAGAGCTGATATTTGACAGTTACTCAGCCAGTCTTCTTTCACAGCTTATGAAGGCTATGTTTTCACTGTGGTTATTCATGGAAAGTGTATATGATCAATAATCTGTCAATCCTCCCTAGAGAGTCCAGTTGCCTCAAAGTCTGGATGGAACCATGAGGAGAATGAGTGAGGAGATGGGTCTACATAGAACCCTGTCTGACTTGTGGTAAAGTTAGAGTGATGTGAAGAAATTAATAGGATGCTTAATTAATTCCATAAATGTATTCACCTAATTGATTTCTACTTCATATCCCAAGCTTAAGAATGATAAGATGCGATCTAGCCTCCCATTAGAGTTAAAGGTCTTTGCACTACAGATAGGGATCTTTTTCAGTTTTTTTCTTCAAGTTTTTTGAGTAGGCCTTTGGTGGGGGAAATATATGGGCATGACAGGTATCCTCAGACCTAGTTGCATATGAGAGTTCATGCAAACCAACAATTTTAAAATCAGACAAATAATCACTTTTCCAGGGGATTACTGTAGGCAAATGTGTTGAGAAGAGATTGGTTTGGTCTATGGAAAAAAAAATCCCAACTAACTCTATGGGTCTCCCTTGTTTCATTTGTGTAATGAGACTGTTAACTAGATGATTTCCATGGTCTCTTCTACCTCTATATTTGAGATCTAAAATTGTTTTGAACGAGACCTTAAAGATTGTCTAAAACAACCCCCCCCACACACACACACACCCTTCAATTTGTTAAGGAACATTTCTGATTTCATGCTTTGGGCTCATTTCTGCTTTCAGCTCCCATGGGCGACAGAGTGAGATATAAGAGGTAAATGTGATTCATCAGAAAAAGAAAGATGATATCTTCTATAGCTTGGGAAGGAACAGGATAGAGTGAAAAGGACAATGAATAGAAGACTCCAAAAGAATTATTGGTCTTAGTTCCACCCCTTACTATCACTCATTTTACCATAGGAAAATCCATTGAAAGAACTAGGGATGCTTAACACTGGAGAAGAAAAAAATAAAATTGGGGGAGTGGGGCACAGAATGATGGGAGGCCTCTTAATATGGAAAAGAGTATGAACTTGTTCTGTTTGGTCACAGAATGATGAATTTTATATTGGGAATATGAAAGAAAAAAGGGAGGAAGGAATAAATAAAGGAAGGGATAATAAGACAGATTTCTACTATTATAAGAAAATCAAATCTTCCCCGACATTAGAACAATGTCGAAGTGGGATTGGCTGTGTGAAAATAGAGTGTTCCCCCTCATTCACGTTTTTCAAGCAATAGTGATTATCTGCTATAAAAGCCCCCAATCACTTTTTTTTTTCCATAGATGAGTGAGATAGCCAATGAAGGGACTTGTAACACTAACACTTGTTCATGATTTTAGGTTTTTATCTTATGATCTCAGAAT
Source organism: Macrotis lagotis (assembly GCF_037893015.1). Taxonomy (NCBI): domain Eukaryota; kingdom Metazoa; phylum Chordata; class Mammalia; order Peramelemorphia; family Peramelidae; genus Macrotis; species Macrotis lagotis. Next base: position 8,744,726 of record NC_133658.1, read on the forward strand.
TCTTCAAATGAAAACATACATACACACACCATTTCAGCTGATTGTCAAGAAGCCTAATCTAAATGGGATGAGACACTGTTCCTCTAGAATGCCTTTGTTCTAGCACAAAAGATGATCATGAAATCATGCAATCATGGAGCTATAATGGAACGTTTCAGTCCAGTCGGCATTTGAATAAAACATACCTTGATACAACACAGTCACCAATGTACTGACTTCCAAATCAATTTGCCCCATTTTCGTTGGAAGGAATTTGGGTTTTGGTTTTGCTTTGTTGATTTATTGGTTTTGGTTTTAGGTTTTTCCTTTCATCAGACCCATATCCAAACACATCATTCTGCACATTGGAAATATTTAACTGTGTTTCTTGAAGCTAATGGAATCGCTTTAGCCATGAAGATACCATTCCCTAGCCTCAGAGCTATCAGGAAGACATAATTCATGATTATATATCTGCTCTGCTATGCATGGATCACTTTGACAAATTGTTCAACCTCCTCCATCTCCCAAAAATCAGTCTCCGGAGATTTGGGACAGTGTATAATTCAAACAAGTGGCCATTTACCCATGACTTGGAGTGCATAATTAGGCAACTGTTGCTCTGGCAAAAAGAGCTGGATAGACTGTAAGTTCACTCTGAGGCAACAGTGTGATGTGGGAGCTTTAAAAAAAGGTATTTCTCTCCACAATATGTAAGTAAGAGTTGTACTATTCTCTGCTCTGCCCAAACCTCATCTGGACTATTGTATTTATTACAGGGTGCTGCAATGTAAGAAGGACATTGGTAAATTGTACAATGTCCAGCAGAGAGAGATAAGAAGTATAAATAGCTTGAAGTCTAAAAAATATTTGAATAAGATGAATGAAGAGAGGATGTTTAGACTGGAGAAGAAAATGCTCAGAGGTACACATTTTTATTGAGTTGTTTAAAGGATTGTCATTAAAGAAAACGGACAAGTTTATCTCTTTATTTTTCCTGGTTCTAGCATACCAAACCGACCCTGAGAATAATGTTCACAAAACATCAAAAGAATCAGATTTTAGTCAGATATGAAGGAGGGGATGACATCCCAGTAATTCGAGCTAGAACGGAAGAAGTTGGCCCCATCCCAAGCAGTGATCAATCAAAGCCTGGAGTGCCATGTTATAAAATCTCTATTAAAGGATTTGTTGGTGATTGACATTAAAGGAAGTTCCCCCAAAGTTGTTAATTGCCTTAAATACCAATATATATATTAATTTTATATTGGATTGTTTTCCCTAGCAAAAGAGGGAGTTTGGCAGCTAGGTGGTGCAGCGGATAAAGCACTGGCCCTGAATCAGTAGTACTGAGTTCAAATCCTGCCTCAGACACTTAATAATTACCTAGCTGTGTGACCTTGGGCAAGCCACTTAACCCCCTTGCCTAAATTTTTTTTTTAAAAAGAGGGAGATCAACAAGTAGATGTAGGCAATTTAAAAGTCCGTTCTGTTCATCGTAAAAGTTGACATACGTAGTCTGGAGAGCACAGGTCTTATTCTTTTATAAATTAAATTTCACGGTTTTGAAAACCACTTAATATCTGTCTGTTCATGTGTCTAAATCACCAAATGAAGATGCAGTGCTTGGAACAGGGACCCTGGGGCACGTCAGATCAACGGGGTCTGGGTAAGGTCCTGGGAGACGATGGCCCTTTTCTATCCTTCCTCCAGTGTGACCGATAACATATGGATAGATACAATAGAAATACAGATAATGGAAGCATAGATAATAGAAATGGGTATAGATCAACAGCTACAACATTGATTATTTTCAAGAAATCGAAGATAAGACTAAAGTTTAGCACTGGAAGTCAAACAAACCTTTCATTTAGTCTTGAGATTTTTAACAATTTTTTAGAGCTCTGGAGCTAGGAAGATTTGGGTTCCAATTCTGCCTTAGATACATACTAGTTGAGTAACCCTGTGTAAGACATTTAACCTCTATTTGCCTCAGTTTCCTCATCTGTAAAATGGATATAATAGTATCACCCCACCACCTTTAGCAGTCTGAAGAAGATCATGAAACCTTTTTAAAATAATGATTTTAAATGTACAAAACAGAATACTTTGAATTATAATGGTAACAAATTACATGGAAATGGAGATACTACATAGATTTACACTAAGAGAATAATCAGAAATAGAATTATAGAGAAAGATAAACAAAACAAGTTCCTAGATCCTAGGATCTATTTGTTGTTGTTTTTGCAAGGCAATGGGGTTAAGTGACTTGCCCAAGGCCACACAGCTAGGCAATTATTAAGTGTCTGAGGCTGGATTTGAGCTCAGGTCCTCCTGACTCCAGGGCCAGTGCTCTATCCATTGTGCCACCTAGCTGCCCCACAGGATCTTCTTTAAATGAAGGGAATAATATGGTTTTTACTTTTATTTTCCTTAGCTTTTTATTCTTAGCAATGAATTATAGAAATGCCACCATGTGAAAGTGGTGCTGACCCACAGAACACAAGTTCTCCCTCTGCAATGTTTTGTGAATAATGGGTGAGATAAAAATAACCAAATGTCTAGGGTGTAAGTAATGTCAACAACAGGAGATAATCTAGAATTTCTCTCAACAGCCTTCCATATTCAATATGACAAATTTAGATTGAGAGATTGACAGAACTCATCTAGTCCAATATCTTCCTGTAATGGATTAAAACCAAACCAAAACAAAACAAAACAAACAAAAAACCGCCCAACCACACCTAAGGTACAGAGAAGCCCAATGGCTATCCATAATTTATATCCAAATGTTGAAACATACATTATCCACAGACATATCAGGAGGACATTTTACTATAGGAAATATTCTCATGGTTTCAAATGTGACTGCAGACCACGCACTTTTACTAAAGGCAACTCCGAAAGGAGAGGGAATGAAAGAAGATGAAAGAAAAGTGATGGACTAGCATCTAGTGTTGGACATGTCTTAGATTTCACTAACCAAAGGTCCAGACCATCCAAGGTTTCTTTACTCCCTGGGGTTCATTTCTAACTGTTGGAACTTTCCCTTCCATGGTTTCACTCATGTGGGAGCTTCTCTGCCCTTTCAGTTCTTCTCTTATTTGAATGTAAGCTCCTCAATGAATGTAAGCTCCTTGAGGGCAGAGATTTTCTTCCTGCATGTATTTATATTCCCACCATGTAGAAATAGGTTGACTCAAAATAAGCAACAAAAGACTAGACTTGCCTGGAGTCACATGCTTAGTAAATAGTAGATCTGAGACTGAACCCAGATCCCCTCATTCCAAGTCTAACACTATTCCCCAATTCTGCTTTAATGAGAGGTTATCATAAATAAACCTGAGAAAAATTACTTTCAGATTCCTTTTTCTCATTTTCTTTATCAAAGCCCTCTTGGAATCAGCCTAAATGTAAATTTTGGTACAATAGTTAGTCATATTTTACATGATTCATTGAAGATTAGCCCAAGGTCTCTGGCCTTCAAAGCATTTGAGGTCCCAATGGGAAGGAGTATGGCTTAGAGGGCAGAGTCCCTCTACCAAGCATAAATAGTCTGGAGCTCTTAGCAAGTCTCCGGGCTCTAACTCTGATTACTTGGACAGGTAGGTTGCTTCCTGGGCCTCTGTTTCCTCCTTTGAATAAGAATGTTTGGACCAAGTGATCTCTAAAGAATAAGATGATGTGATATTATTTATTACCCTATGATTTCTATTACTAATAATCTATTTCAATATTAAAATTCAATTCAACCAACATTTATTAAGTATATTCAAAATGTGGGGCACCATCCTTGATGAAGGGAGTCCAAAGGCAACAATCCATTAGTATCTATCATACAGGAACTTGCCTATTAGTGGCAGTTACACTGATTAATAAAAATACATGCATGTGTGTATGTAATGATTAAAAAACAATATAGGGGAGAGATAAGAAGTAGTATGGGGGAGGAGGCAGGAAAAGCTCTCAGGAAAAATAGAGCAGAACCTTCAGAAAGAATAAAGATAGGGGCAGCTAGGTGGTGCAGTGGATAGAGCCCTGGAGTCAGGAGGACCTGAGTTCAAATTTGACCTTGGACACTTAGTAATGACCTAGCTGTGTGGCCTTGGGCAAGCCACTTAATCCCATTGCCTTGCAAAACTAAACAAAAATGACAAAAAAATAAATAAATAAAGGTTCCAAGAAGTAAGAGTGAGGAGTGAGAGTTAGCCATCTAAAGATCAATGGTTTTGGAGAAAAATGAGAATGCCAAGCCTTGGTGTCATCAGGAAGATTGGATCATGGGGCAGTTCCTGAGCATCTTGGAAAATGAAGCAAAATAAAAATGAAATCACCGTGAATCCATAAAAGATGATCTAGGAGTTTTATAGTAGCAAAGAGGGATGGAAAGAAGTTATTTGGAGCCAGATAAAAGACAGAGAAGATATTCATACACATATGCTTACCATTTCCCTTTGTCTCTCTGTCTGAGTGTGTGGGTGCCATTCTCCTTGTCTCCTTCTTGTCCTTCCATATGTCTGACTGTCTTGTTTCTATTTGTATAGAATACATTTTAAAAATATCATTCATATCTATTACTTAAATGCAATGTAACTGTATTTTTAAAGTTTTATAGAATAAAAATAGCTGAGCTACACTTTATTTTGCTAAGAATAGTGGGAGTATATGCATATCCATGTAGTCTGGAATCTAAGGTCCCTTCCATCTCTCATTTCCCTATTCTTTAGGTCTTTCAATGTCCTCTTGTCCACTCCGTCTCTAGCCTTCTGTTCTCAGACTCTCCCTCCCACAACAATATGGCAGAATATTTCTGGATCAAAATGGCTTGTCCTTCATCAAGTAGGTGGGTATTTTACTAATAAAATCAGGACATGTTTCACAATGTTTGAAGTCCATGATCTGTCATATGGCTAATAAAATCTCTTCCACAGGAGAGGGCTGGGATGAGCAGACCTATTTATATTAAGTTAGGGCCACAGTTCAAAGCCAGATCAGTTTTTATTAAAAGCCCACAAATATGCTTTATGTCCATTTATAAAGATGTTTCTACTGGCTTTTGCAAAGCCTCCTGTTTAATTTCTAAATTAATCTCTGTGCAAATGAAATCCTATGAGCTGTTTAGTGCCTGACCACTAAAGCTAATTTAGATAGATAGATAGATAGATTGATAGATAGATAGGTAGATATAGAGATAAATATATATATATATATATATGTATACATACATATATATATATGTGTATATATATATATATACAAAGGCTGCTGATGCTGTACTGTCTGCTTGTCATCTCTTGGAGCACCTTTTCTTTCTTGCTATCAGAATGTGGCCTTCTGCCACACGCATTCACTTTGACAGTCCTAATTTTATTGTATTTTTCTAACTGAAATAAGCAAACTCTCAGATGTATAAAAATTCCCTGATGTCAATTCTCTTCTTATAAAGCAAGGGATTTCAGAGAAGACAAACCTGAAATTGCATAAATTCATAATAGCAGCAACTTACATCTCTCTAGGGTGATGTGGTGCCCAGAACTGAAGGAACTATTCTAGGTTTGGTCTGAGCCTGGCAAGATACATCAGCACAGTTGCCCCCTCCCCCTTTCTCTATATGGCCTACCCCTCCTACCTTTAATGAACTCAGATAGTTAGGTTTCTTTTTTTTAAAACTGCCATATCACACTGTTGACTCATATCGCCTATGCGGGCGATGAAATCTCCCAAATCCTCCACAGATAAATTGCTGTCCAGCCTTGCCTCCTCCAGCCTGTACTTGTGAAGATGAGTTTTGAACCTGTATGTATGGAAGACTATTTTTATCTCCATTAAATTAAATCTGATTAAATTCTCTCAATGTTCCTGTCTGTCAAGTTTCTGTGTTTTTATGACAAAGATAATCTGGTCATTTCTTGTAATCATCTCTGAAACATATGAGATTAGGGCATTGTGAACTTTGAGTATATAGTCTAGGATGTCTCTCTCTCTCTCTCTCTCTCTCTCTCTGATGCTATTCACTCTCTATGCCTGTCTGTCTCTGTCTCTCTCTCTCTGTATCTCTCTGTTTCTGTATCTCTGTCTATCTGTCTCTCTGTCTCTCCATCTCTCCCTTTCTCTGTCTCTCCCTGTGTTTCTCTTCTCTCTGTGTCTCTTTTCTGTGTGTCTCTGTCTCTGTCTCTCTCTTTCTCCCATCTCTTCCCTTCTCTTTTTCTCTCATTTCCATCAGTACTAATTAAGAAAGTGAATAGCATCAAGTCAAGAATTATGCATTAAATATTTATTATGTGATTCTAGAGATACAAAACCAATCCAAAAGGAAGCTAGTCCCTAGCCTCAAGAAGCTTACATTCTAGAATGACAACCCAGAAGCTAAATCCTAGCTGAAAAGCTAGGATTGCTTAGTTTTAGTCTATTTTGGTTAACTTATCATCAAACTAGACTATTTGAACTGGGAAGGATTTTAAAACATAAAACACGGAAGAAAAGAACAGAGAAAGAGCTTAGGACATAGGGGAAGAATTGGGGAACTGAGGGAAATAAGAGGATCATGTGAGTCAGGAAGCTCAAACCACCAAGACTCCTTTGACTCTTATCTCCTCTCTAATCTTGATGGAAACAGCCCAAGATCCTGAATCCAGAAGTCTTGGAACAGGCATCCTTCCATCCTAGCACCCTCAGCATCTTCCTGGGAATCAGTCTCCATGGAAATGTAGCCTAGGGGGTGCTATGGTCCCATCTAGTGAAGACCCAGAAAAGAAAGTTGTCGTCACCAAAGTCTTTGAAATGGTCAAATCTTTCAATATCAGTGAATTCCACTGTCCCCTAGTAGAATCAGGGATTCCATTACAAAATGTATGACCATCTGTTCTGCTTCTGTGTCCCCAGGACCTTTCCTTTTTGCTGGCCTCTTAAACTGTTCCCAAGGGTCATTTCCCTCATTAGAGGTTGAGCTCCTAGAGAATAGGGAGTAGATTTCACTTTATTTTCAGCCCCAGAACTTAATACAGAACTTTGTACATAGAAAGTGTTTAAAAACATTTCATTTGTTATTCATTCATTCATTTATTGATCTACAAAATGTCAGAGATAGGAGAGGGCTAAGAACCAATAATAGTATAGGATGTCAGAATTGTTAGAAATCTGAAAAACAGAGCCAGCAATCATAGGTGTTAGCAAAACAGGACAAAGAGTTTTTGCTCTCTAAGAGACTATATTCTACCAGAGTAGGGAACATCATAAGCATATAGTTGTAGAATAAAAACAAAGAGAACAAATATGAAATATATCCTATGTTTTTAAAAAGAGGAGGGAATAAATAAGACTGCCAAAGGACTATGTGAGCAGAGAATGCCAGAACCAGAAAGGCTCTCAGGAAAGAGAACAGAGGAGACCCGAACTGAGGGGGGTTTTAAAATATGTCTTATGTATCTGAATGGGAAGATCCTTCAAGGTTGTGAAATCTCTCATCTGTCAACAATGATCAACTATTTCCCTGAAAAAGAATCCCAGAATGTCAGAGCTGAAGGGAGCTCCAGAAGCCCAGGATAACACGCAGGTCAGGAAGGGGGCATCCTCATTACCAATCCATCACTCAATCCCTCTCCCACCCCAATGGATTGGAAGATATTCTGAACAAATAAAGAACATTTTATCTAACTCAAGCCATTATTTTAAAAAAATGATCAACATTTACTGAGCAACTGCTATCACAGGAGTAGATGTCAGACTATTAAAATGCAACCAAACAGAGCTTGACCTAAAAGACAAAAAAAAAAAAATAACAGTTACACAGACAATAATATGCCAAGTAAACTGGAGGTAAATTTTAGTATTAAGTACTGGGGAAAGCAGGAAAGGTTTTCTATGGGGGCTTATTCCTGAACTACTTTTTGAAGACAGTTATCCCACTATTCACTGAAATTCTTCCAAATCTTCTCATTCCTCCTCAAGCCTTCCTGGCTCTCCTCCCTCATTCTCTCAGTTGAGAATTTAACCTTAATTTACTTTTTAAAAAATGGGAATATTATCTGGAGCCTCCCTTTTCTCCATTCTTCCTTCTCTCATATCAGAAGCTGCCTTCTGCCACTATCTCCTCCCTCACCCCCTCTCACATGAAGGGGTGAACGCTCGACCCTGTCAAGACCAACCCTTCTCCATGCATAGACTACGAATCTTTTGCCTCCTTCAGTAGACTGACCTTTCTAGTGTTCTTCTCCACTTATTTTTTTATCAATCAACCAGCAAGCATTTATTTTATCCATCAACCAGCAAGCATTTATTAAGCATCCATTATTTGCTTGGCATTGTTTTAGTTTCTAGTGATACAAATATAAGGAAAGAAACAAAATCTAAATATGAGCAATTTAAATTTATGTGGACAAAGTAAAAAGTGCATATATAGGTGTTTTCAGAATAGTATAACTTTAATAAATACAAAATTGCTAAATACAGTATAGTTTTGGAGGGAGATGACTAGGACTTGGAAGGATCAAGAAAGGGTTGATAATGATGATATTACATGAGTTGAGCCTTGAATGAAGATGATAATTATAAAACATAGTAATTCAGTTGATATGACAAAGAAGGCAATTAGGTGGCACAGTAGATGGAGGAGGATCCGAGTTCAAATCTTATTAGCTGTGTAACCCTGAGCAAATAACATAACCCTGTTTGCCTCAATTTCTCATCTGTAAAGAGTGCCGGTGAAGGAAAAGCAAACCAATCTAGTATCTTTGCTAAGAAAGCCTCAAATGGGGTCACTAAGATTTGATCACACTTGAAATGACAACAGCAATAAGGAATGGTTTCATAGAGCTGCAATGACCAAGGAGAATGATATAATCAAAAATGTAAATAGACAAATATGGTCTGAGTTTAGTTTTAGTTGATGAATAAAGAATGTCACCATAGAAAAACACTATACTTCAACACTTCAATCAATCACTAAGCAAGTATTAATCTCCTACTCTGTACCAAACCATACTGGTGGTGGCATGTAGATGAAGCAAAAACCCATACTTGCTCCCGAGGAATTTATATCACCTGAGGATAAAGAAAAGACAGAATCCATCCTCTTTCCTGCAGTTGCCATTTTTTTGATTTTTTCATTTCTTTTTTCATGACAACTTTTTTTCTAAATTGAAGATAGTAAACTTTAGTCTGCATTTAAACTCTACAGTTTCTTCTCTGGATGTGGATAGTATTCCCCATGCCAAGTCTTTTAGCATTGTCTGAGTATTGTACTACAGAAATGATCAAATCCATCATGGTTGATCATCACCCTGTGTTGCTGTTATTGTGTATCATGTTCTTCTGGTTCTGCTCACTTCACTCAGCATCAGTTCATGCAAGTCTTTTCATGCTCTTCTGAAGTCTCATTTTTTTCAGTTTCTTCCAATCTTACTGGATCCTTCCCATTAGCTTAAAACATGCCCATGTCTTCCCTATCTCATCAAAGTTCTCCCTTGATGTATCCAGACCTTCTAAATATCCTCCTATATGTCTTCTGTCCTTTCTATCTAAACTCCTTGAGAAGTCCATCTATAATAGATCACAGATTTAATAGCATCTACAGTCATAGACTGCAAAGGCCTGGAGTCAGGAAGATTGGAGTTCCACTCTGGCCTCAGACATTTAGTATCAGTATGACCTCAAGCAACTCATTTAATCTCTGACTCAATTTCCTCATCTGGAAAATGGCAACAACAACAACAATGATGATTTTCCAGGGCTTTCATAAGGATCAATTGAGATAAAAATTGTGAAACATTTAAGAGTCATTAATTTCAATTACCATCATCATTATTAGTGTTCCTACTTTCTCTCTCTCTCTCTCTCTCTCTCTCTCTCTCTCTCTCTCTCTCTCTCTCTCTCTCTCTTCTTAAATCCTTACAATCAGACTTCCAACCTCATCATTCCATCAAAACTATGTTTTCCAAAAAAATACCAATGATTTCTTAGTTTCCAGATCCAAAGGTTGGCACATTCACTGAGATAGTAAAAACCAGTCATCAGTGGGGAACCTCATTCTGCCTTTCCATGGATTTATAGTTTCTAAATTTTAAACCTTTTGCTAACCTTAGCAAAAGGCCATAATTTTTCAAAGAAGCCTTTCTTTTCTTGAATTTATAGTCTCCTGCCTATGGAAAGTAACATGTAACAGCCTTATCTATTAGCTCCTTCCAGCTGGACTGGAGTCCCTTCTCTCCCAGCCTTAGTATTAGTAATTACATCTTTGCCATTTGACTTTGAGCATTTTGTGGAATTTATCCCCTGGTTTATTATTGATAAATGTTTTCTCCTCTTGTCTGCCTTGATTAGGTATAATTTTTAAACACAGATTGAAACCAAGGGGGTTTCTGAGAAAATGGCTTTGGACTCCCCATGGAAAATATTATCATTTTAATTTATAGCTCTGGTAGAAACAGGACTCACAATGATAATTCTAAAAAATAATTTAAAAAGCAACATTTTCCCATGGCCACGTTCTCTGTTTCTAATATGCCAGAGATTACAGAAAAGAACTGAGCCCATTCATCTGGTAAATTTGCTTTTGTCTTCACTAAGATAGAGTCAGATACAAGACTGCACGCATTGTTCACTTGTTTATTCTTAATTGAACTATCAAATGAAAAGTTTAGCTTTTTGGAGATGTGGGATCTAGGAAGAAACTTCTGCCATCTTGAGGTTTCAGTTTCCTCATCTATTAATAAAAGAGTTGGTCCAGATGGCCCCTGAGATCTTTCAAGGTCTCTATGATACTGTGATTTTCTGAGGATCCCCACTAATGTCTTTCATGTTCAGAATTTCCCTGGAAATTATCTCAAATCGGTGTTTTATTATCTCAAATCAAAATTATCGATTATCTCAAATTATCCCAAATTATCTCAAATCAATTATCTCAAATCAAAATATCTCAGATCAGTGTTTGTTGCATAAGAGGGTGAATTTAATAGTGAGAACACTGAATTAGTCAGAGCCCAATTCTTCTCGACCCCTTTGGGGTTTTGTTGGCCTTTTTACTGAACTGGTTTCCCATTTCTTTCTCCAAATAATTTTACAGATGAGGAAAATGAGCTAAATAGGGTGAAGTGACTTTCCCAGGGTCACACAACTACTAAGTATCTGAAGCCAGATTTAATTTAGGAAAATGAGTCTTCCTGACTCCAGGCCAGGTGTGCCATGTATTATGACACCACTGAGCTGCACTTAGGACTTGCAGAGACTTTTAGGTGGTTGTCCTTCATTTTTTTTTTGTTTTGGTTTTTTTGCAAGGCAATGGGGTTAAGTGGCTTGCCCAAGGCCACAGAACTAGCTAATTATTAAGTGTCTGAGGCTGGATTTGAACTCAGGTGCTCCTGACTCCAGGGCCTGTGCTCTATCCACTGCACCACCTAGCCACCCCGGTTGACATTCATTCTTGAAGAGGATCAGTGACATCAAGAAGATGATGTCTTGACATGTAAGTGAATTTGATTTAACTGAGGCAAGGCAATGCCACGTCACCAGCCTCATTCTCTCCACATTGAGGCAGTGGCAAGACAAAGATCAGGATAATTAGAGATGGTCCTGGATGCAGTGGGAGACCTTGGTCTGTTGAAGTTAAGCCCTTTTCCGTATCTCAGTTTTGCTGAGTCAATACCCATTCAGTGATTAAGGCTGGAAAAGAAAATGAGACAAAAAAAATGGTCTCTTTTACCTACTCAAAATAAATAAGTAAATAGACAAACAAATAAATAAATAAATAAAAGAAGAAAGAAGAAGAGGAATAAAATGATTAAGAAAAGAAGAAGAAAAAAAGAAGAAAGACAACAGCAATTAATTTGGGAGGAGAAGACCCTTTTAGAAGAGACTTTTAGTAAAAAGATATGGGAGCTTCCGAATCTCATATTTACCCTTTTTAGGCTCTGGTTTCTTCATTGTTAAAAAAAACAACAACAAAAAAAAAACTCCAACATCATTTAATAGGGAGAATACTAGAATGCTAGGACTGGAGACAGGAAGATCTGAATTAAAGTCCAGTTTCAGACATATTCTAGGTGTGTGATCCTGGGCAAGTCACTTAACCACTGCCTGCCTCTGTTTCTTTATCTGGGGATAATAATGATAGCACCTCCCCCCAAATATTAGTGCCTAGATTAAATGAAATTATATTTGAAAATCACTTAACACAGTGGTGGTGTTTATTTCCATCTCAGAAAAGGGGAAACTGAGGCTCAAAAATGAGCAGAGCTAAAGTTTATGTCTTCTAATTTTCTATGAGGTTTTATCAATAAATTTTAATATATCCTTCCTATCCATTTTCACCATTTACCTTTATAACTTTCCTAAAATATCTGGTGTTGAGGGTGAGGTTACCAGCTTGATATTTTTCTGGCAAAATGAGGCCCACGCTTTGGCCAGACCCTTAAGAGAAGTTATCCAGGTCCCTTCCCCATTCCTCCCTCCCTCCCTTCTCTCCAAAATTGCTCTTTTTGTGTCCCCCTTTATATGTCTTTTTCTTAATGCATTTTAAAAAAATATTTATTTGGGCTTTTCACCATCTCTATTCTCCCACTTCCTTCAGAATATTTCCTTTGTATCAAAATGTACATAGTCAAGCAAAACAAATCAACTCCTCGGCATTTTTGATTTCTCATCTCTTATCTGTTAGCTCTTTGGGGAGCGATGGCGGGGGAGGGTGGTATGTTCGAAGTCATTCAAAGTCGGGATAGGTCACTGTTTTGGTGAGACTTTTTCCAAGTTGTTTCTTTGCATATTCCTACGGTGGCCTTCATCTAAATGGTTCTGTTCATTTTACTCTACATGAATGTTTCTGATGTTTCTCTACATCCATAATAAATCAAAGCACAATAAAATTCTATTCTATTCTTATCTTAGAATTAGATCAGTCATTCCCCAGGAGAAGGGCCTTCTTGTTTTCTATTTATGGATACTCTGTCTCCTTATATACTCTTCCTATTTTCTTGATCTCCTTGTGGGTAAATGCATAGTAATAGCACTGAGCCAAAAGGAGGTGACATAGGAATAAAGTTCTACTTTATTTTATTAAATAGTAGAATCAATTTTCAACTCAACCAATGGTTCCCTGGCATCCCTGTCTTCTTTAAATGTTTCAAACAGGGGCAGTTAGGTGGCACAGTGGATAGAGCACCAGCCCTGGAGTCAGGAGGACCTGAGTTCAAATTTGACCTCAGACACTTAATACTTACCTAGCTGTGTGGCCTTGGGCAAGCTACTTAACCCCATTGCCTTGCAAAAACCTTAAAAAAAATATTTCACACAATTTAAATGTTCCTCTTTTACCTTCTTGCCAATTTGTTTACTCTGAGGAGGATCCCGAAACTTGCTTTGATTTGCATAATTTCATTATTAGTTATGCTGAGCATTTTTATGGTTGTTCAGATGTTATGAACGGGCTATATTTTGGCTACTTATCTATTGGGCTAGTTCTTAGTCTTTGTTTTTAATTGAAACAGTATTTTATTTTTCCAATTACACGCAATGGTAGCTTTTCAACATTCGTTCATTTGTAAATTCATGAGTTCTAAATGTTTTCTTTTCCCCAACACCTTCCTTTCCCTCCCTCCTCTCCGTGATGGCGAAACTGTCTGGTAAAAGTTGAACATATTCATTTGTGTTTAACATATTTACATATTAGTCATGTTGTGAAAGAAGAATTAGAACTAACTTGGGGGGGAGAAAGAAAGGAAAACATAAATCAAGTTTCTAAAACACTGAACACGGTATATTTTGTTCTGCATCCAGACTCCATGGTTTTTGGTTGTTTGTTTTGCCTTCTGGCTGTCCATAGCAGGTCTCCCAGGATGATTCTAGATTCCTGAACTGCCGAGACGAGCTGCCACTAGCCCAGCTGATCATCTCACAGAGTTGTTGTTAATGCGGACAATATTTTCTTGGTTCTACTGCTTCGGGTCATGGAGTCTTTCCATGCTACTCCAAAGTCCAGCCACTCAAGAGTACTCCGTATCATTCATCCACTATAACTTCTTCAGCCAGTCCCTGATGGATGGGCATCTCCTAAATTTCCAATTCTTTGCCACAACAAAAACAACTGCTGTCAATATTTTGGAGCATGTGAGACTTTTCCTATATTTTATGATTTCTTTGGGATAGAGACAATTTTATTGGATAATTTTTATTCTTATAGCCCATATATACATGTGTATATGATATATGTGTGTCAGTGTGATTTATATATATATATATAATCTATTTATAGAAATACATATATATAATTCATCTTTGTTATATTTTAATCATCAAAAAGTTCGATTGATTATTTCCTTTCACATTTATTATATAGTGCAAAAGTGTTAATGTTATATAAAATAATTCCATTAGCTATTTTATGACATTCTCATAAGAATTCTTCTCAGTTATAGTCACAAAAGGGTTATTCATCTTTTGTCTCTATTTTTAAAAAATGGTATGATCTTTTTAATATTTAAATCACATATGAATTTAAAGTTTATGGTAACATATGGGGATAAATGGTTGGTATAGACTTAACTTCTTACAGATTGCTTTCCAATACTTCCAGAAACTTTCCTGATTCTCACCCCCCAATAAAGTGGGACTCCTTTCCCTAATTCCTTCTGTCCTTGGAATAAGGTAATTCTATACTTCTATGCAGGAATAATTATTCCTGTGCCATGGTTCTAAGTTATAACTTTTTCATTTCAAATAAGCACCAAACAATTTTGATCATTTTTGCTTTAAAATATATTTTTGGATGTGATAAAGCTAGACCACATTCATTATATACTATTTCCCCACCATTTCCTTTGAGATTTTTGACCTTTTGGTTTTGCAGGAAAATTGATTGGTGCAAATCTACAAAATAGCAACTTATTTTTTTGATTGGCATGGTACTGAATTCATGAAGTTATTTGAACAGTATCATAATTAGCGGTATATTGTCATGACCCAATAATGATCATTAATATCTATAATTGGTAATGATTCATAACTATAATTATTTATGTCTTCCTTTATATGAATAAAAAGTCTTTTTTCTGGATTTTTTTCTTATAAAGTCCTCTGTAGGCTTTGAAAGTTGAATCCAAGACACAGAATTTTAACAATCTCAAGTTATTTTGAATGGGCTTTCTTTTTTAAGATCTTCTTCCTATTATAGATATTAATGATCCTTAGTAATCAGTGGTATTACTATTCTCTTTTGTTTCCCTCTTAATATAAAATGAGAGATACTGGAACACATCCCCCCCACCCCAGCATGCCAGCATGGCATGCCAATTCAAAGGAAGCATGACACACATAAGTTTAGAATTCCCAACCCAAGTGTTCACCTGGACTATTCGTGCCCAATCTGTGCCAGAGCATTTTGAGCTCCTATTGGTCTGGTCAGCCGCAGTCGGACACAGTGTAATTTCTTTCGAACATAGTGATGTCATTTTGGTCTTCTTCAATAAGGAAGAACAAGAACCACATAAAATTCTGGTTCTGGATTTTTGATAGTTATTGACCTCAAAGAAACGTCCCTCAGTTCTTATGCCTTTTATGTTATTTAAACATAAAATAGTATTTTGTCAAAATCCTTTTTGGCATTCTTTAACATAATTGTTATTGTGATAGTTTTATTAACTTGGTTTACCAAAATTATAATTTTCCTAATATTGAATAGGTTCTCCATTCTTAGAATAGTACCAATTTAATCAGATTGGATAATCTTTTAAATATATTTTCATAAAACTAAAGTTTTATTTTTTCCAAAAAAATTCATAAATATCATTTTCCCAAAATTATCTTCCTCCACTGTATCTCTATGCAGTTTAAGTACCAGGTTCATATTTGTTTCCTAAAAATGAATTCCATGCAGCTCTTCTCCATTTTTTGAAGCATTTATACAATATTAGAGAAAATTATTCTCTGAAAATTTAGTAGAATTCATATGTAAATCTATCAACCATAGGGCTATGTTTCCTTGAGAATTCATTTGTGATGTTCAATTTCACATATTAATAAGATTGTTTAAATAAGGATTTCTTGTTCTATTAATAAAGATATTCTGTAATTTTCTAAGTACTCCTTTTAAGTTAGCAGTTTTGTTGGCACAAAATTGGTAAATAATTTCTAACAATGTTTTTTAATTTAATTTTAGATTCATTTATTCATTTTAGATCATGTTTTCTCTATTTTCTTCATCAAATGTGTTGTTTTCCCTATTTTTTAGCATTTTCAAAAGATACCTTCCAGTTTTATTCTATAATTGAATTATATACTATTATTGGTCATTTTGTTTTTACTTTTTTAGCTTTTAGATGTTTGTCCTTCATTCTTAAAGACCATGACATCAGAGAGGTGATGCCATGATAAGTAAATGTATTGGATTTTAGTGAGGAAGGCTGTCCTAAGTCACTGGCCTCACTTTCTCCTCCAGAATCATGGGTCAGGATGACTGGAGATAGCCCTGGATGTGAGGCAATCAGGGTGAAGTGACTTGCCTGAGGTCACACAGCTAGTAAGTGGCAAGTGTCTGAGACGGTTTCGAACTTCTGTCCTCCTGACTCAAAGGTCAATGTTTTATCCACAGCACCACCTAGCTGCCATTTCAGCTTTTACATTTTCAACTGCTTTTATAGATTGATTTTAAATTAATTGATCACTAGTTTTTGTCTTTTATTGCCAAAAATTTCTGAAGTTAAGCTGTTTCCTTTAAATTTTATTTTTGCTACATCATCCATTGTTATGTATTGCAATTGTTATATATTTTTTTCTTTAATTCTTTCCTTGGTTATTCTTTAATTCTTTTTTAATTTTTTTAAAATTTTATTTCTTTAAGGTAATGGGGGTAAGTGACTTGCCCAAGGTCACAAAACTAGGCAATTATTGAGTGTCTGAGGCTTAATTTGAACTCAGGTCCTCCTGACTCCAGGGTCAGTGATACATCTTCTGTGCCACCTAGTTACCCCCCATTCTTAATTCTTTAAGATTGTAAAATTGGTATCAATTTTCTTACAACCATTTTCTTTAAATTATCCTTAGTGATTGTGTTTCTTTTGGTTGCTTTTATCATAAAAATGGAATATTCTCCATCTTTTCTGCATTAAAGTGTGATCATTTTTAAAAAGGTGTTCTGGAAAATATTTTAGGAAGATATTGGAGTAGGTCAGAAATGTCCAAGTTCTTCAAATTTTCTCAACAAAAACAAAAAAAGCACCTCAAGGTTAATGGAGGACAACAAAAATAAACAAAAGCTGGGGCAGACCACTGGTCCTCCAGAAAGAATCAGAGAAGATTCTGAACTGAGGTTCATTCCATGTTAAGTGTTAACACCTCCAGGTGAGCTCTCCAGAAAAACAAAGTGCCAAGGCTTGGGGCAGCCCCATTGGGAGGTGGTCTCAGCCTCAGTCACAGGAACTTTCACTTCTGAAGGAGAAAGAGGGAGGGAAGCTCTTCTGACAACGGAGACCCAACCAGCTTTGGCTCCAAGACCTGTTCTGGTGAGAAGGAACCTGGCCCAAGGATTCTGTTAGCTGTGGACACGTAGAGGTTAATTGAGTTTCTAGTTTCAGTTCCACACCAGAGGGGAGTCCTGAAGGTTGTAGTCCCTGGAGGGTTCTCAGGGAGCAAGAAACTTCTCATAAGAAAAACAAGATCTGGAAAAGAGATTAAGAAACCATAAGAATAATTCAACTACTTGAATATTATTTTTAAAAAAATATCTTGTTTCTGAAGAGTTAGAACAGGAGGGGAAATGTAGAAACAGGAAGAAATTCACCAATAACCATCTGAAAGAGATCCTAGGAGACAAACTTACAGAAATGTCATAGCCAAATTCTGAAATCCCCAAATTAAGGCGAAAACATCATTAGCAATAAGATTAAAATCCTGGTGGTGCCACAATTCAAATTATACAAGATCTAATAGTGGCTATATTAAAAGAGCACAATCTTGGACCTCTGATAGAACTGGGGATGAAGCTGAAAATAACATATTCAGCCAAATTAATCATCATGCTAAGTAAAAAAAAAAAAAAGACATTCAATGAATTGCCAGGATTTTAGGATTTTGTTACAGTATGTTGCAGAAAAGGTCAGAACAAAAGAAAATTTGACTTTTGATTTCTAAGAAAAGTATAAGGTAAAGTATGACTATTTTTAGCATAATGTATGATATTTATTAAAAAAGTTTTCTTGAAATAGAAATTTATTATTTCAAATTTTTCAATTTTCCCTTTTGCTCTGTCAGGCATATGTCAAATTATTTTTCTTACATTTGGTATTTATTTAAAATTTTAAAAATGAATCATTAAAGAAAATATCTGCAAAGCAGATATCTTAGCATTCTGTTTATTATCGCATTCACTAATCACCAAGGTTCTATCACATGTAAGTTTTCCAAAATTCTATTAAGATCTTTATATATTTATTTTTGTTTATTTGTCTAAGTATGAAATGCTGCATATTAAGTAATATTATGCTGATATTTATTTCTTCTTCCTCTTCAATTTATTTTTAACACAAATATATACATATATTTTGCAATTTTTCATTTTCTATAGTATATTTTTTCTTGTTATCTCTTCTAACTATATTTAAATTTTACTATTCCTTTGTCTGATCATTTATGTCCATTTTTTCTTCCTTTACTTTGTAATATTTTAGTTTCTTATCATTTCTTTATGAATATTCATTTCAAGATAGATTTTTTAAAATAAATAATGTATTCCTGGACTCTACATTCTATTCCATTCTGCCAACCCTCCAGCTTATATATAAATTCAAACTATTTGCATTCAGAGTTTGATGGTTAATTAAGTTTTTTTTTTCCTTTTCTAGCACTTTGCTCATCTTAAAACACTAAATATTTTAAAATGATCTTATCAGTAGGAGGGTTGACATGGCAGGTAGCCTTAGATTAGAGATGGTCTCCATGTCCATAATGGATATGTGACTGAAGGAACGTGGTTAACCTCACAATGTTCTACATTATCTCATTAAGATTAAAAGTTGAAGGATTAGCTAGGTGGCACAGTAGATAGAGCACCTACCCTGGATTTAGGAGGACCTGAGTTCAAATCCAGCCTCAGATACTTAATAATTACCTAGTTGTGTGACCTCGGGCAAGTCACTTAACCCTATTGCCTTGCAAGCAACAATAACAAAAAAGATTAGAAGTTGAACAGTGGGTGCCAACCTGGATTAGTAGAGGGGATTTCCTCAGATAGAAGTTCCCAATAGTGTTGAAATTACAGAAACAGCCCTTTCTTTAACCATTATATCAATATTAACTCTATTTTCATCATTAGAGATTGGACATATTTAAACAAGAGCACCAGGTAATAACTTAAAAGTCCTGGGTCCTTGGTTGGTTTAATCATTAAATATATTACTTTGCTAAGGAACTTCCCTTACTTTTTCTCTCTCCAATAAAATGAGGTAGTTGAACCAGATGATATTTCGGGCAGGCCTTCTAGCCTTTACCTTGTCCAAATCATATAAAATTCTCTCTGAAAAGCTCATTGACATTTCATCTAAAATTAGTTTTCCCTACTGACATGCCAAACTAGAATTCTCTCCATTTCCAGAAGCATTTCTTTTCTTTTAGACCTTTGTACATTAGTTCACAACAGTCCCCATACTTGTTCTAATGATGTCTTTCTTTAATGACTTCCTTTTCATTCTAATAAATCCCTACTCCTTTTAAAGGTCCTAGTTCATTGCTGACATATTACATTAAACCTTTCCAGCCAGAAGTGCTTTCCCATCCCAAAATATTTATTTGTTGAATGGACTTGAGCTGAACAAAAAAATGGATGACAGTTCTGAAGATGATCGGAGAATAAGGGGAAAATTGCACAACTGATACAAGATTTCTTTAATATCTTCTTTGTGCCCTAAATATACTGGAACTTGGATCATGTGGGGAAAAAAGTCATGAACAGAGACAAAAGAGAATATTTTAACAACGAATCATTCCTGAATTAGCCAAGGAGCTCAAATGAAAGGTAAAATTTTGTTTTCAATTCAATAAACATACATTAAAACATATTATCTTCATACTATCATGTCCTAGCTGCTGTTTAAGCCCAAGGGACACTAAGCCTCCCTAAAGGATCTTTAATTCAATTGGAAGAATACAACGTGCATGTGTAGATAATGCAAAATATGGAGTGTAAATAAAAAATAATTTCAAGGAAAAGTATGAATAATTAGAGTGATGGGTAAGACTTCAAAAGCAGAATGAGGGGCTTCAGATAGGCAAGATATTAAACTGAGGAGGGAGAGCATTCTAGATGTGGAGAACCACTTCTAAAAACCATTAATAGTAGAAATTTAGGGTTTGGCTTTTTTCCTGAGGAATGCTAAGTACACGAGTTTGAACTTGATTGTTCATCAAAATTGTTAATGGCAAATGTCTAATAAGAGAATTTTCCAGTTATATTTTGAAATGCTTTAAATAATAAAAAAAATAGAAACTTGTATTCTCTCATTGAAGAAACAGGAAGTCAATGGTGCTGCTAGAACTGGAAAGTGACAAGATCAGAATATTTTTCCTGAAAAAAAAAAAGCTCAATTGGACAAAAGTTAGGGATATGAACAGGAGAGGGGAGACATTGGAGATAGGAAGACAAATTAGGGAACAATTGTCATAATCCATGTAAGAAGCAATGAGGACCTGAACTGAGATGTTGATATGAATAAAGAAAAGGAAAAAAAAAGATATGGCAGATGCTATTGGAGGCAGGATTGGAAAATTTAGATTCAAAAATAGACATCAGGAATTTTTGTTAATACTGTGATGTATTCTTTGTACTTATGTCCCCAGTGCCTAAAGGTGCAATGTCAGACACATTTTATAGTTACTTTACAAATACTGATTGAACATGTGGAAAGGATCAGGCCTGGATACTAGGTAAAAGAGATATAATATGGGTCCTGGCCCTCTATAAGCTTGCTGCAATAGGAGTAAGTAAAATAAATGTGTATACATAAATATAGCCAGGTCCCAAGTAGTGAGAATTTGGTTGTTCATTCATTTTAGGAATGCCCAACTCTCTATTGCCCCCACCATTTGAAGATTTCTAGGCAGAGATACTGAAGTAGTTTATTGTAGCCTTCTCCTACCTCATTTTACAGATGAAGAAATTGAGGCAAATAAGTTTAAGTGACTTGCCTAGGTCACATAGCTAGCATCTGAGGCCATTTTTAAAGATGAGTTTTCCTGACTTCAGGTCTGACAATCTACCCACCATCTGTACTAAAACTATATTTCCATTGGGTTAGAAATCATGATTTTAGTGTATATAAGCTTAGCTTCTAAGGGAATTTGAATACATATGACCACTTCATGGGATTCATTACCCTCACTGTTTGGACCCTAGCTATAATATACAGATTAGAATTTAATGACTCCCTAAGAAAAGGATCAAATGATCAAATAAAAGACAGATCACTAATACTGAATAATGATTAAAATATATTTCAATTAGCCAAGCATAGAACCATATTCATGATAGACATACTCAGAAACTTCTGCAAAGTTGATTCTACTCACATCATTATATTGAATGTATGTACAATTAGAGACAACACAAAATCCAGTAGACCTGAAAGATGAATAGCTCTTGTTGCAAGAGATCTCAGTAGATAAGACATCCAAATACAGCCAAGAATGAAAGAGTGCTGACAAAGGAAAATGAGTTTGCTGAAGTTGGATCTGGATTTTTCTGGAGTGACAGCAATGAAGGGGAGCTCTGTGAGGCTGCCTTAGAAATGTGTAAAAAAAAATTAATTTAGTCAGCAAGCTTATATGTCTCCCAAAAGGAGTGAACTGACTCATAACAATGAGATTGCACTTGCAGGAATGCACCATACATCATCAATGCATGTGCTCCAACCATGGTGAAACCTAGAGAGGTCAGAGAACAATGTTAGAAAGTTCTGGAGACCCTCACCATCTATGAACCAAAAGAGGACAAGCTTATAATTCTGGATGACTTTGATGCAAGAGCAGGTACAATCTACCAGACAAGGCAGGAATCAGGAGAAAAGGAGTCAGAAATAGCAATAGCAATGAGCACTTACTATTGAAGACTTGTGCCTCTCATGACCTTCCCATCAACACCACCATCTTCTGTTTATCTAAATGGAATAAAAGTTCATGAATACACCTTCAGAGCAAACATTGGCATTGGATATACTGTCATTGTGAGAAAAGACAAATTGGATGTGAGTGAAGAAGACAGAGTGATGACTGACTATAGACTTATCCTCCCTAAACTAAACATTAACATTCAGCAAAAACAGTGGCTCCAAGGCAAGATGCTATCAGAAGATTTAATGTCAACAGATTAAAGACTTCTCCAAGCATGAAGTTTGAAGGGAATGTTGAGTCAATACAGGGTTGACAACAATGGAGCAGAAAAAGTGTGGGAAGCTTTCAGACATATTAAGTATAGCACTGCATTTGCTGATCTGGGTCAGAACACTCACTAACCTCGAGATTGGTTTGATCAAAATAACTGAATGCTACTAAGTGAAAAATGAGATCTCCACACGGTTTACCAACAGGATAGTGCACCCATCTTTAAGAAGACAATATTTCATTCCATCAAAAGTAAAATGCAAACAAAACTTAGAAAGATGCAGGCTTCTTGACTCAGTAGGAAGACAGATGGAAATTCAGTTTAACACTGATAGTAACACTCTAAAGCACTTTTATGATGCCTGAAGGCTATTTATGAGTCAGACATACAGTGAATTCTCAACTATTCAATACTAATGGAACCAAATTGATAAATGATAATAACTGGAATGATGGGCTGAACACTTCCATAGTGTTTTCAATAAACTATAATCTACCATTTGACTAATTACCACAGATTAAAGGTAATTCCTTCTCTAACCAAACTTTTTTTTTTCTTTTTGCAAGGCAATGGGGCTAAAGTGACTCACCCAAGTTCACACAGCTAGGTAATTCTTAAGTGTCTGAGGTCGGATTTGAACTCTGGTCCTCCTGACTCCAGGACCGGTGCTCTATCCATTGCCACCTAGCTGCCCCTAACCAAACTTTTAACTGAAAAAGAGATAATGATATTTGGCTCTGCTCATATGACAAAGTGTCTCTACAGAGTCTATTCCAGCTGATATTTAGAAATGGGAGGTCCATTGTTTATACAAAAGTTGACCGAAACTTTGAAGGATATTTCCCTTGTCTGTCTCTCTAAACATAAAGGAAATGTTATTCTGTGACAATCACAGGATGTGTGTGGGAGAAGGGAGGGAGAGGGATTATTTCTCTATTAATCTTTGCTAAAAAGATTCTTTCCAGAGTCCTCCCCTTTATTGGAGGACTGATCCTTCACTTGAAAGATGGTCATCCGGATGGCTAGGTGGCGCAGTGGATAAAGCACGGGCCCTGGAGTCAGGAGGACCTGGGTTCAAATCCGGTCTCAGACACTTACTAATGACCTCGTTGTGTGACCTTGGGCGAGCCACTTCACCCCATTTGCCTTGCAGAATAACAACAAAAAAAGATGGTCATCTACCTAAGAGTCATTGTGATTTCAGAAATGGCTTTGTGACATGGGAGACGCTGGTGTCAAACAGCCCATCCTCACCTAGTCACATCAAAGAAGGGATTGTGATCCAGAAACTACACAAGAATTGCAGTAACTCAAAAGAAAAAATGTTCAAAAGTGTAAATTTTAGACAATCTTCACTCCAAAAACTGATGATTCTTTCTGTGCAACTCTTGGTTAAGTCTTCCAGTCTTGGTCTGATCAGCCACCATTGGACACATCATACCTTTACTCCAATAAAATGATGGCATTTTGGCCCTTTCTGAGAATGAAGGACAACAACTAAGCACTCAAGTAAAAAACTGAAATGAATTGAATTAAATTATTTTAATGCTGGAAATCAAAAATAGATTTTCTAAGATAAAAGAAGAAAAATATTCAGAGCTCCCCAAATCTCAATGTTTTCATTCTTAAAGAATAATTACTCTATTTTTATTATTCATTTTAAGAAATTGTTAGCATAAAAGCATCACTTGATCATTGAATTTGAATAGCCTCCTATTGGAAGGAGGAAGGGAATAGAATTTTATTATCTCATTAGATCCTCACAACAACCCTTCAAGGAAGATCTGTTATTATCCCTATTTTATAGTTCAGGAAATAGAGGCAAAGATTAAATGACTTGCCCAGGGTTACACACCTCCTATTTTTCTGAAACTGGATTTGAACTCAGATAGTCCTGAGATATTCTAGGTGCAGTGCTCTGTGTCCATATTCTTTCTATTTATTGCTGCTGGAAAGTTTTTTTTTTTTAAATAAAGAATTACCTACTTTTTAAAAATATTTTTAAATATTTTTTGGATCCATGTAATGTGCAAGTGACCATGGGTCAAAATATTATATAATAAAATGTTTGGTTTCTAATATAGTTTATTTGCACAGAACTAGGAAATACAACTTCAAGGGGAAAAATACAGTAGATAGTTAGTTAGTAGAGATAGGGACCCTACATAGACCTTCACATCACAAAGAGTATAATTACACTAACTAGGAAATACAATGTACAACAAAGACTTATATTCTGATAATTTATACAATTCAATGAATTTCTAAGTCTGTAATTCTGGTCATGAAAGATTGTACCTTTTTAGGGACTCAGTAGGTGTCAAATTGTTGCAACAGTAACATATAGACAAGCTTATTATCATTTTCACATAGATTCTGAATTAATCCATATGTCTAGACTCTTTAATTACCTTACCATGATTTCTTGGGGTGATGATCATCTTTTCCTGAGTTGCCATTAACAAGATTCCTATACATAAGTCCTCATATCTAAGCTTCTGATGCTTCTTTTGAAATATGTTTCAATTTAGGTGAATGTTGTCCATGCAGGGCCCTTTGATTCCATTTCTGGATTTTAGCTATTCAATAGAGTCTTTCTGAAAATAAACCAATTTGAATTTGACAAACCCAGCACCTAGTGACAGCTTTGGGATCATTCTTCACCTAATAATACCTCTCATTCCAATTACACTCTAAGTTCAACAAAGGATTTTGCTCTTATATTTATCTGAGGAACAACTATTCCCATTTAATAAATATGGAATATGAGACTGTAAGACTTACCAAATAACAGTTAATGAATCATAACATAGATTCAAATTGACTAGCAATCATAAGAGTTGAGAGCCAATTATTCATTTTACATATGAGAAAATCGCAGTTTTGGAAGGTGAAATGATTGCCCATTTCTACTGCAATGATGAGTAACTGAGATATTTATTTCTATGATTGATGTCTCCTCCAAGGAGAACATAAACCTACTAGTCACAAGTAACTGTTTTTGGGTTTTTTTTGCTTTTTTTTTTCCTATCCCTAATATTTGTCACAATGTCTGAAACATCGTAGGCCCTTGGTCGATGGGTTTTATTTGTATCTTGGAGGTTTTAGGTTACTTCAACTCAATAAGCATACCAGATAGCTGTGTCAAATATAATGCTTAGTTTAAAACAAGGACAGTAAAGAAATGTAGAGACTTACTATGATCCCACAAATCTAATTATCATAGTGGAGGTCTCTACTGCCAAATAAACTTTGAGCCAAATTTTCTAATATTCTTTTTTATTTTAGGTTTTTGCAAGGCAGTGGGGTTAAGTGGCTTGCCTAAGGCCACACGGCTAGGTCATTATGAACTGTCTGAGGCAGGATTTGAACTCAGGTCCTCCTGACTCCAGGGCCCATGCTCTATCCACTGAGGCACCTAGCTACCCCCAAATTTTCTAATATTCTACACTGACTTTCCAGACAAGTTGTCATTCACATATTGCATGGAGAACTTCGTGAAGGGGAGACTTACTACCTTTGAGGAAGCTGTTGAGGAAAGGTTATGGTGTTTGGTTCCCCCCTTCCAATTATAGCAAGTCTAAATCTTTTGTCCCATTTCTTCTTTCCTGAGAGAAGAAAAGATTCTGGCAGTTTCCCTTGAAGCACACTTAGAGAACTGGAATTTAGGAGAGTTTCCTAGATTCCCGCAGTATATAAATGTTATGTGTATGTGATGGACTAAGAAAAAAATGGACTATCTTCAATGAAGATAGAGAACAGAGACCTACAGAACTGGAAAGAATTGTAGATTCCATCTAATTCAACTGTGTTCTTTTGTAAAAGAGGAAATTGAAACTCAGTTGAGACCTAATGAGGAGCCAAAGCAACACTTAGTGCCATGCTCCTGGCCTTTCAGTCTATGGCAACTTATCCAGCTCTGCCCTTGACTGGCTTCCTACAAGCTATGTCCACATTCATGCAGGGAGGGCATTGTCGTTTATAGGAATAATATAACAATTCCTGCTCATTGTTTTTTACTTTGGGTAATGTTCATTCCTCAATGGTAGGACACAACCCTTGGAATAAAAATAAAAATACAGATTCAGAAGAACATTTATTTGAATAAAATGTAACCCAGAAAACTTAGGTAAAATCATATTTATCCAACTACTTAAATCATTTTTATCTGGTTCACTACAGGAGGGTTTAATTTGAAAAGATAAAATATACCGACTGAAATGTAGGTCCTCGGGTGTTTGACAGCAGAATGAGGCCAGTAAAGAGAAACTTATCTTTCATCGAAGTTACTGCTCCAGTAGAGAGATTTATAGGTTACAATTCAGCTTTAGAGCCTTTAAAACCGGAATATTTTTCCAAATAGCCACTATTCATTATGAATAATGGGGACATGAGTTTAGGCCATCAAAAATGAGTAAAATTAGATCAAAGAGATATGGAGATGATTGGTGACAACTGGTACAATTGTACTCTTTGTGATGTGAAGGCCTATGTAGGGTCCCTATCTTGACTAATCAATTGTCTACTGTATTTTTCCCTGAAGCTATTTTTATTTCAAAAAAACAGAAGGTAGGTAAAACTGTTATTACTATTTATCATAACTCTTTTATATCATAGAGTGATAAAATTAAAAGGGATTTCAAGGGTTCAAGGCCTAGAGTTGGACAAAGCTTCCTATAAATGAAAAGAATGAAGGGTCTGGGGTCAGGAAGACCAGAGTTCAAATTCAGCTTCAGACATTTACAAGCTGTCACGTAACTTCTGTTTGCCTCAGTTTCCTCATCTATAAAATGGGAATAATTAATAATAATACTAATAATGGTCGCCTACTCCAGAAAGGCATAGTGAAGATCAAATGAAGCAATCATATAGTGCTAAGCCTAGCGTGTGTTATTCTTCATTATTATTAAAATAACAGCATGACATTAAATAACAATACAGCATCGATAATAATAATAGTAATAAGGCACATTCTATCCTGCAAACTGCTTTACAAACATTATCTTCTTTGCTCTTTCGTTACCTTTGGAAGCTAGGTATTACAATCAACTTCACTCTGCTCTTGGGGTTGGAATAATAAAGGAATTTGTACACTTGAAAACTGCACAAAGCAAGTTCAACTCCCTCTCCTGGACCAATGTCTCTCATGGACATCCAAGATCCCCAGAAGGGAGATCTCCAGTGGGGAAAGCCCACTCCCTCCTGGGGAAGTCCCTTTCTCTGTTAGACAGCCCGAATTCTCAGCAACGTTGTTTTATGTTGTGGAAAACTGTCTCCTTGTGACTGCTCCCCAAAATCCTAGTCTTGCCTTTCGGAGCCAAGCAGAAAAGGTTTCCTTTCTCTTCTAGGCTGTCCTTCAAACTTTTGAAGACAAGAGTTGAGTGAGGAGCTTCCCTGTCTCACAGATGTAGAAGATGAAGTCGACGGAAGGGTACGGCTTGCCAGTGCTAACCTCATTGATACCAGTGTATTGTCAGAGTCTATCTTGGCTTTTTGACTCAAAGTCCTTGCTGAAATAACTGTTCTTCTCAGCCCTGCTCAGACATCATCTACATTATTGGACTCAGTTGGGACATGGCTTAGGAAGGGTGTGGATCATCTCCAGACCATTCAGAGTAGGGTCAAAAAAGGATCATAAAAGGCCACGTGATGGGAAGATCATTTGAAGAAATTGGTATATTTATCCAAGAGAAGAGAATGGGCAGGAAGCAGAATAAATGCTGTTCATTATTCAAAAATTCATTTTTTAGAAGTAGAATTATACCCTGTTCTATTTGGCCTCAGAAGGCAGAACTAAGCAGTAAATCCAAATGAAAAGATAAAAAAAAGTGGCTAGAAAAATATATTCCTATTTTAAAGAATGGAAGACTGAGCCCCAGAAAGTTTACTGACTTGTCTGCATTCACACAGCTCAGCTGGTTCTCACAATAATCCTTTAGCATGGATACTGTCCATGGGTAGCAAGATAACTCAGTGGTCAAAACATTGGCTCTGAAACCAGGAAGTCTCATCGTCCTGAGTTCAAATCTGGTCTCACACATTCAAAAGCTGGGCAAGCCACTCTATTGCCCCAGTTCATTTTCTGTGAAATGAGCTGGAAAAATAAAGACAAATCTCTGACAAGAAACCTCAGATGGGGTCACAAAGAGTTGATCTTGACTGAAATGAATGAATAACAAAAACTCTCCATGCCTCAATCAACCCATTCATCAATTAATCAATAGCAATTTATTATGTGCTAACAATAGAGAATAAAGGTATACATTATGAAAGAATCCCTACCTATAAGAAGCTTGCATCCTAAGGGAAAAGCCAACAGGAGTATAAGCATTATAAATATAAATATAGTATTGTAAATATAATACATACATATAATAATATAATATATAAATATAAGTAAATATAATATAAAAATAATATAAGAATATATGAATACATATAGTATATAAATATAGTATTATAAATATAGTTAATATATCATATATAAATAAGATATGATAGCTATATAGATTTGTGAAAATATCAAAGCATTTACAATATTATTTCTATAGATGCATAAGTAAAATTATTATTTAGCTAATAAAAGCTAGCTAAAAATTAATAAATATAAGTGAATAAATACATAAAGATATTAGCTAATAAAACCAGTAAAACTTAAGTTATTGAATGAATATAAATAAATAAATGCAAGGCAATTTGAGAGACAGTACACTAGAAATTGGAGGGGGATCCCCAAGAAAGGCACAAGTGAAGAGGTGATACATTCCAGACATGACCAAAGCAAAGAATAGATAGAACCAATGTTTTCAGTCTCAAAAATTCATTTTTCTGCCATCCACCTACAGAGAAAGAACTATGGCATCTGAATATAGAACAAAGCAAACTGTTTTTACTTTCTAAAATTCATTTTTTTTCTTATTGCTTTTTTCTTTTATTCAGGTTTTTCTTTCACACCATGACTAATATGAATTTATGCTTAACATGACTGTACATGTAGAACCTAGTTCAGATGCCTTTCTATTTTGGGGAGGAGGGAGTGAGGTAGAAAAATTGGGAACTCAAAATCTTACAAAAATGAATGTTGAAACCTATAGATGTAAATGGAAAAATAAAATTAAAACAAAAACAATAGGAAAAGCAGGAAAAAGTTAATTTTCTATGTGGAGAATTTTCAGAACAATTTTTTCCCCCTCAGGGTCCCCTGACCCCTACTTTTTGGTTCCTAGAATCCCTTTCTCATGAGACAGAGCTTGTTTTCCTTGAAGATCTCTGTTTTAGAAAGCCTTGGCAGGTGAGGGGCTGGGGGTTTGGGTCCCACTGCCAACAATGTTATTTCCAATGGCAGAATGTGAGATTGTAGATAGAGAATGGAGAGGAACAGGAGAGAATAGTATAGAAATGGGAATTAGAAGGAAGAGATAATAAGTTCCAATGATTTCAGAGAGTTTCTTTACATCACTAGGCTTAGTTTGAGGAATTTCACCATCACTCAATAATACCTGTTGACTGGCAGAACAGACCAACCCTTCAGTGACAGCTGGGTTTCAGACAGTCAGCCAAACACTGACCTAATGATCTATCTAGAACATTGACCTGGACCACCCAACCCTCGGGCTGTCAAAGGCCAGCAAAATCATTTGGTCCAGTGCTGTCACAGCATACAAAGGTGGGACTCAAAATTCATTAAATCAAGGTGCTAAGTGAATTCATTAAATGTTTGCCAAAATATAGCAGATGAATGATGCTGTATATATCCAAATGGTCCTTGGCAGAGAAGGGTTCCCCGCTTCTGATCTGGAAGCTTGTAAAGGATCTTTGACTATAAGCAGGAAGGTGACACAAAAATCAGCTAGTCCAACCTTACAAATGGGAAAATTGAGACTCAGAGAGGGGAAATGATTAACCCAACTTTTAATGGAGAAAGTGGCAAATCAGGCATTTAAATCTGGGTTCCGTGATTCCAAATTGCATCCATTGTTTGACAAGACAGGATTTCTTCAACATCAAATATTCAGATGACAGGAAGCAAGGTAGGTAATGAACACACTGAACAGGAATAAGATTCCAACAAATCTTAGAACAGCATTGGAAGTTGGGAGAAATGATGCAGGTCTATAGAAAACATAAGGTTCAATTTTGAAAAATATAAAGAATCTACAAGAGACAGAAAGTCTTCAGGGACACAAAAAGGGTTTCATTCTTGGAAATATGCTAGAATGGATTCCTAAAGAGATGAAGAGTGAATATCTAGAAAAAGAAGCAAAGACACACACACACACACACACACACACACACACACACACACAGTCACCATGGCTTTGTCAAGAATAAATGATACAAGATTAACTTTATTCTTTTCTTTGAGAATTTCTAAACACATTAATGTAATAAATAGTATGGATAGATTTGTCTTTATTTTAACAAATTGTCATAAAAGTATAATCTGAAATTTGACTGGAACATTCAGATACATGTCAGTTAAACAATAATAAGATCAGCAAAAATGAACAAGATTAAATGTATGAATAGTAAATGAATACTTTCTTGTACTTATGTTAAAAACACTTAAGTACAAGATGGAAAAGATATGGTTGAAGAGCTTTTTGAATTGACAAATTCTAGAAGTTTCAGTGAGCCCTAGTCTCAATATGAGTGAAGGGTATAAAAAGTCAGTCAGAAAAGGGGTCTAATTATGGTCTGCATTAGTGAACTGTAACTTCCATTAAGAGATTGGAACAGCTATATGGCACAGTGTAAGTCTGTATAGGGCCAGTCTCAACTAATAGTCTATTTTACTTCAAAATCAGAAGGTAGGTAAAGTTACTGTTATTTAACATCAAAGGGTGTTTCTATCATTGGAAGGGACTTCAGAAATTCGAAAATCTTGATCTGTTCTATAAGACCATAGAGGGTAGTTCTTAAGAGTCAGGAAGAAATGAGTTCAAATTCAGTTGGTGCTTTCCCTTCATTGTCAGAGAGAAATAGAAAGAGAAGCAGAGAAAAAGAGAGAGACAGAGATAGAGACAGGCTGAAGGGCAGCTAGGTGGTGCAGTGGATAGAGCCCTGGAGTCAGGAGGACCTGAGTTCAAATGTGACCTCATACAATGATTCCCTAGTTATGTGATATTGGGCAAGTCACTTAACCCCATTGCCTTGCCAAAAAAACAGAAACAAAGAGACAGAGACAGACAGAGAGACAGAGACAGAGGGAGTCAGAGACAGTGATAGAGAGACAGAGATACAGAAACAGAGAAATACACAGAGATTGACAGAGACAGGAGACAGACAGAAAAAGAGAAAGAAATAGAAAGAGGGCTTCTGTGCTCTTTCCTGATCAGATTACGTGTAGATTATTGTGTCTTTCTCTGGATTTTATAGTTTAGGAAGACAGTGATCAGCCAGAACATAGCCGGTTTTAATGATTTCCTATTAGCTTTTTTTTTTTAATTCAAACAGAAAGAAGTCAGTGGTGTTAGGTAAAGATATTCAAAATTTAATTAGGATAGAGAATTGAACCTTTGTGTGAATGTTAGCTCTGAGCTATTGTTGATTCGTAATATTTCTTCTGATATATAAACTCTATATAACAGATAAAGGAAATAGGTTAACTTAAAGGTCATTATATTTGTGGAGACAAAATAAAACATGCTAACTGGTGTAGCAAGATATGGGTCATTAAATCTCTAGATAGAAATGGAAGGGGGAAAGCAGTAACTGGAGAAAAAAATCACACCCTAAATTATTCATTGTTCTTTTGTTCAGTAGTTTTTGACTCTTTTGCAACCCCAAGGATCATATTTTACCAGATCCTTCTATCCTTCATTATTTTTCAAAGTCTGTCCAAGTTTTTGGTTTCTGGTTCCATGATCCATCTATCCACCTCATCCTCTGCCATCCCCTTCTCCTTTTGCCTGTAGTTTGTTCCATCAGAGTCTTCTCTGGTGAGTTTTGTCTTAAGTGGTCAAAGTATTTAAACTTCAGCTGCAGGATTTGACTTTCTAATAAATAGCCTGAATTAATTTAAATATTGACTGATTTGACCGCCTTGCTCTCCAAGGACTCTCAAAAGCCTTTTTTTTTTTCCTTGTACCTCTATTCATAAGTGTCAATTATATAGTGCTGAGCTTTCCCTGGTCCAAACCTCACATATATTGCCACTGGGAAACAAACAAACAAACCAAAACAAGGCATAGGTTTGGCTTTACAGACTATGTCAGCAAGGTGATGTCTCTGTTTTTAGGATATTCTCCAGGCGTGTCATATCTTTCCTTCCAAGGAGCAGCCATTTTATTATTTTTTTAATTCCATGACTAAACAGTCACTGCCTTCAATGATCTTGGAATCCAAGAATATAAATTCTGATGCTGCTTCAATTTCTTCTCCCTCTATTTGTCAGGAAGTAATGGGACCAGTGGCCAAGCTCTTAATATTTTTTGTATTAAACTGCAAACTTTCCTTGTTTATCCTCTTTCAAGATGCTTCTTAGTTCCTCTTCACTTTCTGCCATCAGAGTGCTATCATCTGCAAACCTGACATTGTTGATATTTCTCCCAGCAATCTTCATTCTGGCTTTGGACTCATCCTACCTGGCATTTCACATGATGGACTCTGCATACAAGTTTAATAAATAAGGTGACAACATATAGAATTATTGGACTCCTTTTCCAATCTCAAATCATTCAGTGTTTCTGTTTGTTTCTAACTTTTGCTTCTTAGACCTCATACAAATTCCTCAGGAGTCAAATAAAATAATCTGGCACTCCCATTTCTTTGAGGTCTTGTCACATTTTATTGTGATTCACAAAAAAAGACTTTAGCATAGTCAGTGAAATAAAATAATTTATTTTCTTGAATTTCCTTGCTTTCTCTGCAATCCAGCAAAGATTGGCAATTTGGTCTCTAGTTCCTCTGTCTCTTCAAAAACTAGACTACTGTTCAGGTAGTTTTGAGAACAAAGGACAAAAACACCTATATGGTATGATTATTTTCCCTTTCTTCAATTTAAGTCTAAGTTTTGCAATAAAAATCTCAAGATCTGATCCATAGGCAGCTCCAGGTCTTGTTTTTGACTGTATAAAGCTTTTTCACTTTTAGTTGCAAAGTATAATCAATCTGAATTCTGAGTTCACCTATTGAAGCCTTGCTTGCAGAATCTTAAACATAACCTTGCTGGCATATGAAATGAGGATATTTGTTTGGTTAATTTGAACATTCCTTGGTATTGCCCTCCTTTAGAACCAGGATGTAAACTGATCTTTTCCAATCCAGGGGTCACTGTTGTGTTTTCCAAATTTGGTGATATATTGAAAGTAACACTTTAATAGCAACATGTTTCAGTATCTTAAACAGTTCAATTGGAATTCAGTGATTTCCACTAGCCTTATTTATTACTAGCCAAGCTTCCTAAGGTCCACTTGAGTTCATTATTCAAGCTATCTGGCTCTAGATCAGTAACTGCATCATTCCATTTACTGGTGCTGTTAAGATTTATTATATTGTTCTTTTCTGTATTCTTGTCACCTTTTCTTAAATTCTTCTTTTTTCTTTTAAATCCCCTAACATTTTTGTCTTTTATCACATCCATTTTTGATTGAAACTTTCCCTTGATAGCCCTAGTTTTCTTGAAGAGATCTTTTTCCTTGTTCTGTTTTCTTCTCATCTCTACCTTATCTTGCTATTCTTTGGAATTCTGCATTCAGTCACAACTCTCCCTTTCTGCTTTCCAGTACCCTTTCTTTCTTTCCTCAGTTATTTGTAGTCTTATGAAATAATCATTTTTTGGTTCTTTTTCTTTGGGATGTTTTGATGATCTTGTTGCTGTTACTATTGCATACCTCTGTCTATAATTCTTTAGGCACTCTATCTACCAGATTGAATTGCTTAAATCTATTCATTACCTCTACTTCATATGGATAAGGCATGTTATTTATATCACACCTATGAGGTCAGCCCAGTTCTCCTTTGGTCATTGTTTCAGTTGTGTTAACTCAAGAGTATAAAGAGTAAATGTTTCTGTTCTGGACAGAAATCCTGATGGTACTTCCCTTTCAGATTGATTTTTTGAGTAGGTTAAAGAGGTCATTTTGCCTCATTTCTACCTAGCCTTAATAACTGAATGGGTGTTACCTCAGACAAACTGGGATCTAGGAAAAACTACCTTCTCCAATTATCTTGTTCTGTCTTGCCTCTGGACTCAGATATCTTTGGAGGAGAGAGGTTGGTGATTTTGCACAGCCCTGTTTCACTTAAATCCAATTAATCAGCAAGTCAAGACATCACCTTTCTGATGTCGGCGGCAGTTTTAAGAACAAAGGACAAAAACATCTATGTGGTATGATTATTTTCCCTTTTTTCAATTTAAGTCTAAATCTTGCAATAAAAATCTCAAGATCTGATCCATAGGCAGCTCCAGGTCTTGTTTTTGACTGTACAAAGCTTCTTCACCTTTAGTTGAAAAATATAGTAATCAATCTGATTTCTATAATGACCATCTGGTGGTGTCCTTATGAAGTTGGGGGTTGTTGGAAAAGACTGTTTGTTATGACCAGTGAATTATCTTGCCAAACTCTATTAGTCTCTTGCCTGCTTTAGTTTGCATTCCAAGATCAAATTATTACAATTATCGTTAATTTTGTACTTTAGTATTCTTATCTCAAATCATGAATGTGACAATCTCTTTTTTTGTGTTATTTCTTAAAGATGCTGTTTAGTCTTCAAAGAACACATCAACTTAGGCCTGTTCACTACCAGTGGTTAGAGTCCAGACTTGTATTACTATGATGTTGAACAGTTTACCTTGGATTTGAAGAGTTATCAATTTGGTCATTTTTAACAGTACCACTTTTCTTACACTTTAATTTACTATAAGGTCTATGCCATTTCTTCTAAGAGATTCTTTTCAAGAATGGTAGGTATAGTCACTATCTGAATTAAATCACCCATTCCCATCTGTTTCAGCTCTCTGACACCCAAGATGTTGATGTTTAATCTTTCCATCCCCTGTTTGACTATATCCAGTTGGTTCATAGATCTTACATTCCAGGTTCCTATTCAATACTGGTCTTGACAGCATTGGGCTTTTCTCC
Organism: Macrotis lagotis; assembly: GCF_037893015.1. Lineage (NCBI taxonomy): Eukaryota > Metazoa > Chordata > Mammalia > Peramelemorphia > Peramelidae > Macrotis > Macrotis lagotis. The sequence continues at coordinate 8,780,144 of NC_133658.1, forward strand.
CCAGAAGTAACCTCAACTAAGTTTTCCTTTCAACTTTAGACTCAGCAACTTTATTAGAATTAGAGCTACTTCTTGTCCCCTGTTCTTCCCAAGTTGCCTATTGGATATCTCTAGACCTGATGGGATCATCTTCCAAACTCATCTCTTTTATCATTTTACTACGGTCTTTGGGGTTCCTTGGAAACTATACTGGAGTAATTCTCTATTTCCTCTACTCTGACCTGTCCAGAATTCTCTACTCTGATCTATAGAGCATATCTCATAGTATTATTAAGCTACACAAGCCCCTCTCCTCTTGTAAAACAAGGAAATGAAAAATGAGATCTCCTCCTCACTCCTGCAAAGACACAGAAAAGTCTTAAGAAGCTTTTCAAGAATAGAATGCTCCTACCCTCCAGAAAGGAAGGAACATAAATGATCCTATACTATCTGACCAACCTTGCTTTCTAAAGCATCGCCCTCAGGTATATAACTATAGTTTCAGAGGTGACAACCTTCTTTGATAAAGACTCATCATACGTGAGTGACTTCTGCCAAATAAATCCCAAGTCCAGTCCTAGTCCTAAGAAGAGGCTGAATGTCTTCAAAGATTTTAATTCAAATTGAATTCAAGGGAGTTTTCCTTCATTTTAAGTCTTCAACAAAGGACCCAAAGAACCACTTCTTAAATATGTTATAATAAAGGAATACTTGTTCAGATAGTCTTTGGATTACCTGACCCCACTGGACCCCTTTAAATCTGAAATTCTCTGATTCTCTAATTCTGTGACAATATTAAATGTTTGACATGAAAGTTTAGAAACTAAAATTATGTAAAAGCTGTTATGTTTTCATTTTAATTTTTTTCTCAAATTAAAGGTGTCTTGCATAGATGAGACAAGTAAAATTGAAACTGAAAATGAATTGTGAAAATTGGATTAATTTAGTTGAAGCATTATGTTGTCAAGGATTTATTGAAATGACAGAAAATTCTCAATTATCCAGAAACTGATTATCCAGTTTGAAGAATTCCTTGACTCTGCTTCAGTATTTTCCCTCCCTAGGTGATGTTCACTTTATTATTAGCTCTTCACAGAAAGAGGGATGGTCTTGGAGTCTTGATATCTGGGGTAACATATTCTTGTTCATTTACTGTTTCATTTACTGTGAGCTGGGGGAGATCTCTACCTGAGCCCCATTTTCTTTTGATACTAGAGTCTTATTAACATCATCAATGCTTCCCTCACTGGATTGCTATGAGCACTTAGGTACTGTAGTGTGAGGGAATCTCCCCTGGAGTCAGGAGAACCTTAGCTTGAATCTGACCTCAGACATTTGTCATGTACTAGCTGTGTGATCTTGGGCAAGTCACTTCACCCTGACTACGTCATATCCAGGACCATTTCCCATTGTCCTGATCCAGATCTATCTACCAGACCCACATGACTCTAGAAGAGAAAGTGAGGCTGGTGACTTGGCACAGCATCCTGTCCTCCCCCTCACTCAAATCTAATCATGTGCCTGCCATAGCATCATCTGGTCTTCAGGATTGAAGGATAAACCACAACAATACTACAAAACGAGGTGGTGTAGTAGATAGAGTACCAGTCCTGGAGTCAGGAGGACCTGAGTTCAAATCTGACCTCAGACACTTGATACTAACTGTTTGACCTTAACCCCATTGCCCTACAAACAAAGAAAAGAAAAACAGATCAATACTACAAAACAGACAGAAAACTAGGCAACTAATACTTATTTGAATACTTAATAGGTGCCAGACATCATACTAAGGGTTAGGGATACAAAGACAGTAAAAGAAAAAAACAGCCCCCCCCCCCCTCAAGGGGATTAGAATCCCTGTAGATTCTAATGAGGGAAGTCAACTCAACAGGTAAAATGGAGCTTAAAAGGACCAGACAGCTCAGGAGGTAAGTCACAGGTATTAAAGTCTAAAGAGTCAAAAACAGAACATAGATATGAATGAAGGGTAGCTAATCTCAGAAGGACCCTAAAATGGACTCTCCCAGAAGGAAGCCACCAATGGAAATCTACATTTAATGCTATTCAAAAGTAAAAGGAATTAAACCTTAGTCCAATTAAAATTTAATGAATGAATTCAATTGATATTTAACATTTTTAAACTTTTGTGCTCATAGAATGGAGACAATATGGTTGTTTCTCCTGACCTGGATCTCAGTGTCTCATTCTATTAAATTCAGATGTTTGGAATGGTTGTAACAATTCATATTTTTTACCCTCAGTGGAATGCTCCAAAACCATGACTTATTCAGGAGAAAGGGAGGGATAAAAGGTACCAAAATTATTTTTTAAATGTTTTTTTGCAAGGCAGTAGGGTTAAATGGCTTGCCCAAGGTCACACAGCTAGGTAATTATTAAGTGTCTGATGTTGGATTTGAACTCAGTGCCCCCTGCCCAAATCATTTTTAAGATAAATTCAGGTGTGGGGCAGCTAGGTGGTTCAGTGGACAGAGCACCAGCCCTGGAGACAGGAGTACCTGAGTTCAAATCAGACCTCAGGCACTTAATAATTACTTAGCTTTGAGGCCATGGGCAAGCCACTTAACCCTATTGCCTTGCAAAAAAACCAAAACAAAACAAAAAAGATAAATTCATGTGGATGGATACCCTGAAGCCTAACACACTTGCTGGCCACTCCATAGGAGGGGTGCTAGGGTGATGATAAATTATGGGGTGGAGCCCCTGATATCTGCTACCTAAACCACTAAGCAATTATCTTGTTAACCAGGATGGAAGTGTGATATAATAAATAGATGAATGACTTTGGAGTGAGGGACACTGAAGGAAATTTAAATTCTTCTGTATCATTTAATAATTGATTCTATTCCATAATTGACCTGGTTCTGTATTACTGCCCCATTTTTGTCAAGTCACACTTCTCTCTTCTTAAGGGAAATGCAGGAAGGCAGTTTTCCCCCCAAGTTAGTTGGGGCATCTGCTTGTAAAGCCCAAGCCCTTTAACTAGGTGCTCTTCCCCAAGCATCTTCTCCATACTTGCCTATCATCATTTTTGTCTGAGCAGCTAGAGATTTGTTCTCCTAGGGAACAACAGTAAGACAAAAGTATTGATCCCTTAACAAAGATTACAAGAGACAAATGAGTCCCCAAGAAGAATTAACATTTCTTAATTATCAGAGAGGGGTGTGATTAGCCACACCTGAATGACAACTCACTTTTCTTAGAATTGCTAATTGAAGGTTCCCAACTACTCTCTTACCAGGAGAGCCACACTTCTTAGCTGTGTGACTTTGGGCAAATCACTTAACCCTTATTGCTTCTCATTCCAACAGTCCTGATCTATATCTATTCACTGGACCCACATGGCTCCAGAGGAGAAGGTGAGGCTGGTGACTGAGCACACCTTCTTCTCACTCAAATCCAATTCACTTATGCTTCATGGCATCATCTCCCTGGAGATATGTTCTTTTTCAAGAATGAAGGGTAAACATTATCAATCAATCATCTATATATCTGTCTAAAGCTAGACATATAGATAATAGATCTCGATCTAGGACAATATTTATATATATATATATATGATATATGTTTCTTTCTCCTAAGAGAATCTAAACATCGTGAGGGTACCAACTGTCTTGCTTTGTGTTTGCATATGCAGTACCTATGAAATAGTAATCATTCATTCATTCATTCATTCACTCATTCATTCAGATGCCACCATCATTATAGGAATAGGAAGGGGTTTAGGATTATTTGGACAGTTGAATTCACTGTGTGGTGGAGCACTAAGCATCATTCAGAGGCTAACTTGTTATGAGAAAACCTGGCTACACTTCACTCCATCCCATGATCTGTTCCTGAAGCTTAGCCAGTCTGGTGTCATCTGCCAGAGCTTAATGTCCTCTGACCCAAGGCCACCTCCCTGCTGAGAGTCAGCATCAAAGTAACTTCCAGTTATTCACATGTATTATCATATTTAATTTTTTAATATTAAAAGGTTTGCAAAGCTCCTTGAATAACTTGAGTCTTGATTTAGAGGGGAGCAGAGCCAAGATGGCAAAGTGCAAAGTCCCAGCATTTCCTGGGAACTCCTTACCCCCCAAACTCCAAAAGCCAAAAAATAATTATGACTCTAGCCAAAATTTAGAGGGGCAGAACCCCCAGAACGACTAAGTGATACATTTTCCCAGTCCAAGATAACTTAGAAGTTCCATGGGAAAGGTGTGTTTCACCAGGACTAGGGGTTGGAAAAAATTCATGCCCAGCCCACAGATCACTGGCAACAGCTTGAAGGGGCTTTGAGAGAATTCTGCTACACCAGAATGAGTGTGGAGTGAGAAGCACAAGCTGTAGAATCTACAGCAAGAATCTGGAGAAAGCAGCCTGCACCTCCAGAGATGGTAAGGGGTCAGGGAAGACTGCAGAGAATTTTTTGCTGTCCATCGGGGTAGGACTCTGCTGCTAACCTACACTCAGATCCAGGCTGCAGTTTGGGCTTCCATACTAAGACAGCGGGATCCTCCTTATAGCTCCAGGGCAGAGGGAAGTTAGGGGGCCAAATACATATCAAAGCACAGGCCAGAGAGCATAAGACCTTGGAGGAATAAAGGTCCCAGTGGGGTGTCTCCTCCCCCCCAAAAAAGCAAAGCCTTGGAAGTGCTGTCTTCGGCTGAGGAAATGAGTAAACAACAGAAAAAGAAGAATCTGACCATAGAGAATTAATTTAGTCCCATGGAAGATCAAAACACCTACTCAGATGACCACAAAATCGAAGTTTCCATATCCAAAACCTCTAAGAGAAATAGAAAATGGGCTCAGACTATGGATGAGCTCAAAAAAGACTTTGAAAAGCAATTAAGAGAGAAGGAAGGAAAATTGGGAGGAGAAATGAGAGAGATGCAGAAAAATCATGAAATCCAAATCAACAGTTGGTGAAAGATATACAAAAAAATACTGAAGAAAACAATATGTTAAAAACCAGTTTAGACCTAATGGCAAAAGCAAAACAAATGGCAAATGAGAAGAAGAATGCCTTAAAAAGCAGAATTGGCCAGCTGGAAAAGGAGATAAAAAAGATCTCTGAAGAAAATAACTCCTTCAAATGCAGAATGGAACAAAAGGTAGCTGATGACTTTGTGAGAAATCAGGAAGAAATAAAACTCTTCCAAAAAAGCCAAAAATTAGAAGAAAATTTGAAATATCTCATTGGAAAAACAACTGATCTTGAAAACAGATCCAGAAGAAATAATTCAAAAGTTATTAGACTATCTGAAGCCACAATCAGGAGAAGAGCTTAGGCTTCATTTTCAAGAAATGATACAGCAAAATTACCCTGAGATGCTAGAAGCAGAGGGTAAAATAGAAATTGAGAGAATTCACTGGTGACCTCCTGAAAGAGATCCCAAAAGAAAAACTTCCAGGAATATTATAGCTAAATTCCAAAACTCCCAAATCAAAGATAAAATTCTAAAAGCTGCCAGAAACAAGCAATTCAACTACTGAGGCTCCACTGTCAGGATTACACAGGATCTGGCAGCATCTACATTAAGGGTTCATAGGGATTGGAATATGATATTCCAGAAGGTAAAAGATCTTGGTTTACAACTGAGAAATCAACTACCCAGCAAAACTGAATGCCCTCTTTCAGGGGAAAAGATGGACTTTCAATGAAACAGGGGACTGAAGCAACCAGAGGTGAACAGAATATTTGATCTCCAAGTACAGGACTCTGGTGAATCATAGAGGGGGTGGATGAGAAGGACTAACTATGAGGAACTTAATGATATCAAACTATTTGTATTCCCGCATGGCAAGAAGATACTGATAACTCATATGAACTTTCTCATTTATAAGAGCTGTTAGAAGGAACATATACAGACAGGGCACAGGAAGGAGAAGAATATAATATAATATTATAGTAAGAAGATGGAATCAATGGGTAATAAGGGAAAGTACTGAGATGAAGGGAAAGGAGATGAAGAAGAAGCTAAGAAATTTCATATAAGAGAAAAGAAAAAGCTTTTCCAATAGAGTGAAACAGGAAGGTGAGGGGGAATGAGTGAGCCTTCAATCTCATCATAAATGGCTCATACACACTTAATAGAGTGAGGAAATCTAACTTGCCCTAGAGAAAAATGAGAAGAAAGGGATGGGATAAAGGGGAATGTGGGGAGGGAAGGGGGAAAGATGATAGAAGAGAAGGAAGAGCAAGGGAGAGGGTAATAAGATACAGCACACTTTTGGACAGGGCCAGGATGAAAGGAGAAAGAGAATAGAATAAATAAGAGTGGGGAGGAATAGAGTGGAGGTACAGCTAGTAGTAGCAACTGTGGGAAAAATTAAAACACCTTCTCTGGTGGACTTACGATAAAGAATACAACTCACCCCAGAGACAGAGCCATTGGAATCTGAACACGGACGGACTGAAGTACATTTTTTCCCTCTCTATTCTTGAGGTTTCTCATCTTCTTAGGGAGGGGAGGGGGATTTATGTTTATTCTTATGTTTACTCTAATAACAAAAAGAACAAAAATCATTTCAATGGATGTAGAAAAAACCTTGGTTTAAAATATAGCTCATTTCTATTAAAAAATTCTGTTTCTTTCTTAAAACCATAAGGAATATCTTCCTAAGATAACCAGCAAGCATTATTATAACACATTCAATTTAAATCAATGTATAGAATGGAAACAATGTAGAGACTGTCAGATGGCCTTCAGAGGGGAGGGAAGGGGGAAATTGTAAAATTAGTTGACCTTCATTCTTTCTCATGTTTTAACATTGTATTTCAGAGTTATAAAGACATTAAATTATTTTTCTCTAAATGTTTTTTGTTTAACATTTTGTTTTCCAATTATATACAATAGTAGTATCTACCTATCCTTTTTTGAAAGGTTTTGAATTTTACATTTACTAGAATACTGCCTACTCCTTAGAGAGTTGATGAACTAGATGTGCTGAGTGAGATGGATATTTTCAGAAATTGCTAATATATTTTATTTCAGTGTATGTATTTGTTTCAAAAGTTTTCTTCTAGTTTTTCTTTGCTTCCCTCTCTTCTATCACCTATTCCCCCTTTCCCTCCCCCCATTCCCCCTTATCCTCTCCCTTTATTCTCATTTTTCTCTAGGGCAAGATAGATTTCCTCACCCTATTAAGTGTGTATGAGCCATTTCTGATGAGAATGAAGGCTCACTCATTCCCCCTTGCTTTCCTCCTTTCCACTCCATTGAAAAAAAGCTTTTTCTTGACCCTTTATAAGTTTTCTTAAAGGAGGGTTGGAAAGGACAGAGGATATTAGATGATCATTAATTGGAAAAAAATTGAAAAATAGGTTGTCCAACAACATGGACCTTCTAGTCAGGTGATTAGAAAGAGATGTTCTGCTGTATAATATTGTTTGCTAAAGCTTTCTGCATTTCTTTTCCTATTATGATCAAAGATAATCTCAATGTTTTTTCCTGAAATTTTGTAGGGATATGAGTTAGTTGTTACTCATATATTCTGAATTCCCCCCCACACTCCAAGTAATAAAACATGTGCTTATTTCTAAAATAAATAAACATTTTTAAAAAAAATTAATTTGAGTCTTGCAACAGCTCTAAGATGACCAAACCACAGATACTCTCTAGATTTTCCAGGTGAGAAAATGGAGGTGGAGAAAGAGGAAGGGACTGAAGTCACACCAAGAGCTAGCAGTGGAACTGATACTTAAACCTGGTCGGGCCTCTTGATTCTGTGTGGTGCCTTGTTCTTATGGATTAGATTCAAATCACCTAAGGACTAACCTCCCTGCACTTGGGAAAATAATTTCAGGTGATCATGAAAGTGTAGCCCTTGCAAGTGGAAAAGTCCCTGATCAATATGTGTATCTGGTGATCATTTGGGAAAAGAGGAAAGGTCTGAGAGGGGCCATAGCAGCAGTGGTGGAGCCCTAGAAGCAGACACAAAAAAGGATCTCAGAATAGGGCTTTGAATCATCTTGCTGCTTTCTTCCTCCTCAGAGCCCATTGAGAGGATTGCAATCAGATCTAGGTGACAGATACTTTAAAGGATAGTCACCAAGAGTGGGTCACCAAGTTAATGAAGGGCCTTGAGATCTTTTCATAGAAGGATCTGGTGCTAGTGAGGGGAGAGGGAGGGAAGAGGTGACAGCTGTCCTAAAGTGCTTGAAACATTTTCATTAGAAAGGGAATAATTAGGTCCTTCCATGTCTCTGAGGCATTTCAAAGAGCACTGTGAATATTGCAATCAGGACTGATGTTAGTAAATCCTTCAAAGTTAGGCAACAAGACTGTTCTTGCCAGTTCCTGGGGTTGCCAACTGGCAACTGTTCCTCTTTCTTTCCCCTTCCCCCCCAACACCCCTCTTGGTCTGATTGTCAACGGCTTGCTCTCAACTTCCTTTACTCCCTCTATCCCTGCTCTCCTTTGGCTTCTACTTACCACAGTAATTCTTAAATAGACTTTTTAATAAATAAATAAATCTTAAATAAACCTTTTTAAAAGTCCCCCCAACTTCTTCTGGGGCAGAGTCAGATTTTTTAAATGAATTCTTTTATGCTAGCCCCTGACCTGACACCTTACCCGGCTACATTACTCCCGGCATCACTCCTCCTTCCTTCTTGAGGGTGGCTGTCTTCCACTTGAGCTCCGCACTGCTCTGGGGCTGGGCTCCAGCACCGCTCCATACACCCTGGCTTCTCCCAGGCCCGGTCATTGACAGTGGCTTCAGCCTAGGGGGGAGCCCTGCTTTACAAAACCAAATGCTTCTTTGGGGATCAGCTGGTCAGAAGCAGGGGTGCCCTCTGCTCTCTGCCCTACTGAGTCAGACCTTGAAAAGGCATTTTTCTATAGCCATTTGGGAAATCCAAATAGATTTGTTATGAAGGATGCCTGGGGTTTCAGTTATGTGGCCATTAGGGGCCTTGAGGATCCCAGTCCACTCCCTGACTACAGACTCCGACTTTTCCATCTCTCTTGTCTTTGTGACATCTCTCCGCATCACCCTTGTGACCTCACTTGACATCACCAGGCAGTACAAAGCAGCAGCCGCACAACCGAAGAATCAAAATGTTTTAGGACCTAAAGGAAAATGGCAGGAACATGGAGACATGAGCACTCGGTGCTGTGCCTTCTGGTGATGGCCTAAACAAAGGCTGATACATGGAGGCACTAGCTTCAATTATCTGAGTCAGATGTCCCAGGAAGTTATCCATCAGAATAAGACGGTCAGCGGGGAGGGTTATGGTACAACCGAGAAGATGGAAGAAAAGTCAGTGTGTGTGGCTGTGAAGCTCAGTAGAACAGTTTAGAAGCCACCTTCAACGTGGAAGAGTTGTTTGAACCCCTCCATCTTCTCCTTTCCTGAAAAGCCAACTCACCTCAACGCCATGTGTCTCACCAACTGCCCCACCGGCTGCCCGCCTATCTGCTCCATCCCCGTCTGCTGCAACCCTCTCTCTTGCGTTTGTCCTTGCTGCCACCCCACCTCTTGTGTGGCCCTAGTGAACCACCACCCATGCTGTGGAGGCAGCCCCTGCCCACCCACCTGCTGCCAGGCTGGTCCCTGCAGCCCTTGCTGTGAGTCCTCCCCCTGTGGTGTATGTGTCTGCTACAAGCCCTTCCTCTGTGTGTCCTGTCAAGTGTCGTGCTGCAAGCCAGCTTACTATACGACCGTCATCTGCAGGACCACCTGCCCTCCCCCTTGCTGCTGAACGGGAGGGCGTCCTCCCATCATCTGGAATGAGCTCCCTGACTTTGGTTCACTGTGGCCACAGCTCTGTTGCTTCCCCTGGAACCTGATATGTCTCCTCTGGCCACGCAAAGCAGGACTATTGATTTGGTCACCAGGACCTTCCACCTCGCTCAGGCCCTCTCGAATTCCCATGGAGCAGACATCTTCCAGGACAAACACATCGGCTCTGCTCACTGGTGGGTGACTTTCCTCTCGAGGGTTTGTCTTACTGCACATTTGATATTGGAGTCAGCGTTGGCAGGAAACAGCCTTAAGCCAGTAGATCAATGTGATCTGCCATTAAAACGGAAAAAAAAATACAAATCTTAGTCAATGAGTATTTCTTAAGCGTTCACTGGGGCAGTGAGGGGCGAAGCAGTGTCAGTAGGGACTGAGTTCAAATCCAGTCCCAGGCACTTACTGGTTGGGTGTAGGGGGCTCACAAACATCAATGTAGGTTCACTTATCAGTGAAGAAGTCACAAGCCTCTCTGACTCAGTAGGGTGAGAAAAAGCCATACATTTTAATTCACGAGTTACTGCAAAAACATATGTTAATCTACAAAGTTCTTTAGGAAAAGCAGAAGGGTAAATATGAGTCTTTAAGAAGATGGTAAAATGAAGAAGGGGCAACAGTAGCAGTAAGTGCCATGAATAGTAGAGATGGGGTGGGGGGAGGCAAAGAAAACAGGTGCAAGGTAGGAACCTGTCAGTAGAGATCTAAGCAGGCACAGACTGGATGTGACTAGCTTTAGGTATGTGCCTGAATGTGGCTAGTGTTGGGAATATACCTGGATGTGAGTAAAGCATGTACCTGCATGGGACTTAAGTCAGGCATATATTTGGAGGTGACTAGTGTTAGGTATATACCTGGATGGGACTGGGGTCAGATATACAGCTGGATATGACTAGGGTTAGGTATACACCAGCAAGCTATGTCACCAGACAAGACCACATAAAAATTCCTTAGTATTACAAATATTTCCCCAATAGTTCTTCCTCAACACTATTAGACTACACATGGGATGCAACAGCCTTGCTTCGTTTTTTTCAAATTCACACCAGACAACATGTGGACGCTGGTTAACTTTCCTAGAGGTGTTGTCCAACCCCTAAAACATTTCCCAAGTTCAGAGTTGGGAGGGGCCTCAGAGGTCCTGTTGGCAGGACTGTCAGCTGTCATCCTCCTTGGGGGAAATGATGGCAATCTAGACTCTTCACTAGGGAAGGAGATAGTCTAGCGTCTCTTGGCTTGCCCTACCCACCTTTTCTTGGGTCGGAGGTGGGAGCCACTGGACCTGGCCAAGCTCTGAGAGCCCTCCAAGAACCAGCCTCTCTTTTGGCTCTGTTTACCACTAAACAGCTATAATTTAAATAACATTGGGATTCATTTCCTGGGCATTTTATTAGCTTTTGTGAAATGATTAATGCTTCATAAATACTGCTTTAGGAAAGGAAAAATAAAAGCTAAATTTTAGTAATGTATTTTTTAACAACGTCACAAATTGAAAGCACAGTGCCATCTCCTGGGGAAACCATGCTGTTTCCCATCCATGGGCCAAATAGCCTCACTGGAAATATCAAGCTGGAGAAAATTGCCAAATTACTTTATTAATAACAGTTCTGATTTCCCCAAGGGATGCTTAATATTCCTATATAGTGATTTCGTTTGGATGAAGTATATGAAGTGCAGAGGTCAAGCAAGAGGGATACAGCAGGAAACCATTTGGGATAATGTCAAGAAAGGGATTACAAGTTTTTAACCTTTTTCACAGAGATCAAGTCCAGGCCTGGGTCTATTTGGTGGGGAAGTCAAAGACAAGGGGAATGTTGAAAGTAGGCCAACAGGCCCAGGCAAATGCTCTGTCTTTGATGTTATAACTCAAAGGGGGCATGTGGTAGAGAAAAAAAGGGATTCCAAAGAGAGACAAAAATGTTGTTTTCATTTATGTAATAAAAGCAAGATTTCCATAACCCAGTATACTAAAAAAGATGAGTATGCACCCAACCAGCAAATCCAATTTTTACAAGTTATTCCTTTCAAATTACAGCAAAATTACAACAAAATTACAACATAATTTTCTTTAAACTCCCCCTACTCTGTCCTAGATTTGGCTACCATTAGAAACAAATAGGAATATTTGTGTAAAATTGTTCTTTTCATATACAACTGTGTAGGGATATATAATAGTGTTTCATTTACTCATACACACACACACACATACACACACATATACATATATATATATATACTCATCCAATATACACATACATTTGAATACACACATGTATGTATAGATTACATATTATATAAATATTTTGAATGTCAGCTTGGTGACCATTTGCAAACCCCACTCTCTGAATTTCAATTTCCTTATTTGTAAAACAGGTCCAAAGCTACTGGCCCTGCATTTTTCAATGGGATGGCTATGAGGTCCCCAAATGGGATTTCCCAATGTTGAAAGACGCTAGAAGTCTGCTCTTATTTCTAATTCTCCTTTGGAGTCCCAACAGAGTTCAGTCTCCTGTAGGCCCTCCAAGCAGGAAAGACTTGGAAACATTGCCCTAAGTCATCCTCCATGGAAGGCATTCCTCAGAGTTTTATCCACTGAAGGCTGGCAGAAATTTCATTTTTCCAGTGATGAAAACATAGGGGATTTAGAATATACATTGGTAAATGGATTATCCATGCAAAAAGAATTACATATTCTTGAGCTATTTACTGTGATGTACTATGGGATAAATAACCATAACCTCACTGGTTTCATCACATCCTTTGTGACTGGCCCTGAACTAAACATTTTACATGGACCAGACTGGAGATGTTAGGAAGTTAAGAAATTCAGGAAAAGCAACCTCAACTTTGGACATCTATTCATATTTGATCTGACCATCTAGTAGACTTAAGGAGCCAGGTGGACAACACAGTGGATGAAGATTGGAACCTGAGTTCGTTATCTAACCTTAGACACTCAATAGTTGTTACTCTGGCCAAGTCATTGAACCTCTAAGAACCTCAGTGTCCTTTTCTATAAAACAAATAGTCATCTTCAACAGGATGGTTTTGAGGACCAAATGAAATGTTTGTAAAGGCTTTGTGAATCATAAAGCATTATATGTGTATACATATATATATATATATATATATGTGTGTGTGTGTGTGTATGTATGTATGTATGTATATATGGGCTAGATGTTTTGCTTGCTAAATAGCTTGCTAGCTATTTAGCATAATGTCACACATTGAGAGTAATAAGGGACCTCAGTGAGCATATAGGAAAATAATCCTGATGGTAACACAGAAACCATTTGAAGTCAGCTTAAACCAGCAACCATTTATTAAGCATCCACTGTTTAACTAGGAAATCCATCAAGGTATGAGAATGGAGGCAAACAAAATCCCTACTCTTAAAGAACTCACAAGTCTATTTGAAGAAATCAGGTAAAAAAGAAAATGGACAGATGATATATAAGAGAGGACCATTAAAAAACCTCCAAGGAGCAGAAACTACCACATCTCCTAGTAGTCTGTCGTCCTCCTGGACTGTTCTGAATGCTACTAAGTTTTGTGGATAAAGAGAACCTCCGTGAGTCAGACAGGATGATGAAGATTTTACAGGTATTCTCTCACTGGAGTGTGGTCATTGTCCCCTTTGTAGAGAGTCATGTAAGTAGGAAGTATCTGAGACTGGATTTGAACTCAGAGCCCTGTCCCTTCTTCCAGTTCTTTCCACCAAACCACTTAGTTGACCAAAACTGAACCCAGTATTCTAGAGCACATCTGGACAAAACACATTGTGACAAGACCACCTCTTCATTCCTGTTATCTCTTCCCCTCCATATTAATTTTATATCATACTTGCCAATATAAAGTCCTCAAATCCTAAAAAACATTAAAATCCCTGCCTCCCTACAATTCCAGGCCAGCTATTCTGTCTCCATGCTTTCCCCATATTGTCCTGGTGAAGATTGTTTCTATTCAATACTTTTCAGAATGATTTGCTTTGCCAGATCTGATGGGCAGGACTAGACAACAATTGTTTGGTCTTCCCCGTCTTTCAGATTCATCTTAATGATTGTGCAGAGCAGCCCCTGCCAAGTCCTTTGCCCATGGTGGGAGGAGGAAGAGGAACAATGGGAAATATCAGCATTTCCTCTAAATCTTTTATTTCCGAAATGTGAACATTGTTGCCAACTTCATGCCGTAGAAAGATGAACGCTTTCAGGAGAGATGGAGTGTAGGAAAACTAGAAAAAGCAAAGCGAAGCCTGAGCATGGCTGGTACTTTTCCATGTGCCTCGTGCCTCTCAAAGGACCGAGAGTTTGAACCCAGAGTGTGGGTTCACAGACAATAGAGTCTAAAAATTCCATATCCTCAGCAATAGGAAAAAAAAACCTGAGAGGCCATGTAATTTCCCTCCCCTCAGTAACAAAATCTTTTCTAGAATATACCTGGAAAAAGAGTCCTTCTGAAAGAGTACACTGGGATGACATCCAAGAATGATCAAAGCATCTAAACCTTTTAAAAATACTTTTAAAAGATTTCTGTTGGTTTCTGTTTTGAGACAAAGTGAACTCTTTGAGTCCCATTGGTCACTTATTTAAGATGGCCCTTCATGCTTTAGGGACTAGGAAAGGATCCATTGGATTGGCCATTTGGTTTGGTTGTTTGCAGTTTTCTGCCCCTGGATGGTGGCTCAGGTCCATTTTGCACATGACCATAATCTTCATAATCACAACCATTAATACTTCATGTAATAAGGTTGGGAAAGCATTTTGTATATTGACTTGTTTGAGCCTCACAATAAGCCAGGGATGAAGGTGTTCTAAGAAAACTGAGATCTAGGCAAGGGAAGCCCCTTGCCCAGGGACCCACAGTGAGTCTATGAGAGATTTATATTTACTTTGTCCCAATAACCATAAAGTATAAGATCATTGCCCATTGTGTCTTTGTCTTTGGCAGTTTAGAATAGTACCTAGGAAACTGCAGGGGTTTTCTAAACACTTGTTCAATGAATGAGGGAACATCAAGAAGACCCTTATTGAGAGGAAGCCAATTTAACTCATGTTTCAAGAACTTTTGGGCAAAGAACATGGAATTTTAGGGCTAGAAAGGGTCTTAGATTATTATGGAGGATGGAATGCATAATTAGGAACAACCTTAGAATATGGAACGTCAGCTGGGAGGGATCTGAGAACAGAGAACAAAACATTTCATAACAAATGAAGAAAATCTTGGAATTTCTATTGGCATAAATATATGAATATGAGAATATATAACAATGTCAGAGTTGGAAAGGAGCTCGATTGTTATGTCATGTCTGACTCTTCATGCCCCCATAGATCATTTTGTCTATGGAATATGTTTAGCAAAGATATTGCAATGATTTGCCAATTCCTTCTCCAGTGGATTAAATGAGTCACCCAAAGTCATATGCTGACAAATGTATAAGACCACATTTGAATGCAGGTCTCCCTGACTGCAGGACCAATTGCTCTTACCACTTAGCTATTTATTCATTTATCTTCCATGGACTTTAGAAAATATGACAATTTATATATTTCCAGAAGAGAATTAAGGTAATATATCTAATCATAGGAAAATATAAATTATTCAATTTTCCTTTCAATACCATTTCCCAAATATTCTCAAATTCTCCCAATAGCTATTCAAACATCACCTCAACTGAGCTTTACAGTTTTCACCATCTCAATCATGTCTCTCTCATCATCATCTTCATCTCAAAGGGTGGGAATTCATGTTTATTATTAGGACCATACAGTCTAGTGAGGAAATATTAATCACTTAATATGTGATACATTTTGTGAAACACTGGTGATTCAAAGAAACTGGTTGGGGGGAACCTTTCCTGAAGTTCACAATATAATGGGGGAAGATTTCACATAGGTGACTATGGACACATATGCTACTTACAGGATAAATTATAAGTCATCACCAGTGGAAGACTCTAGCATTAAGAGGACTTCGGAAAAGTTTTGTATAGAAGGTAGGATTTTAGTTAGGACTTAAAAAAAAGTCAGAGAATCCAATAGGCAGACATGAGGATGTAGAACATTCTAAGCATGGAGGACATCCATTGAAAATGACTGAAGATAGAGAGTCTTTGAGATGTAGCACAGAAAATCACTATCACCAGTCAAGGAAGATGTAAGAAGAATGGTGGTGGGTGGACTGGGTTATGAAGGCTAGGTTGATTTTTTAAAATTTGATCCTAGAGGTGATAGACACTGGAGTTTATTGAGGGAGGAATAGGAAGTAATATCACCTGGCTATTGCATCATGAATGAATTGGAATAGAGACCAGACACCAGTAGACTCTTTCAATGGTCCAGGTATCAGGTGATGAGGATTTGCACCAGAGTGGTTACCATTTTAGAGGAGAAAAGGAGTATTAAATCGATGCTTTAAAGATGGAACCCACAGGTCTTTACAACAGATTGAATATGGTAGAGGAGTGAGAGTGAAGACTCACTAGAGATCACAAAAGTCTAATAAAATCCCAATAGTCACAGCCATAAGAAAATAACTATGTACTAGGGTCCTATTCTCTAGAGCTCTGAAAGGGCAAGATGGTGGTGGTGATGACCATGATGATAATCATGGCAAGGATTATGAAGATGATGGTGGTGGTAGTGATGGTGATAATGATGATGATGGTGATAATGACCTTACAATGATAATGATGAAAACAGTGCCGATAAAAGTGATAACAAAAATGATGCTGATGATGGTTTATACTTATGTAACACTTTAAAGTTCAAAATGCACTTAATATACATGAGTCCTCACGGCAAACATTTGAGGCAATGGCCTCAGTTACTATCACCATTTTAGAGATAAATAATGCCTAAGAGATTAGACAGTGTGTTTGAGATAGGATTCAAATTTTAGATTTCTTGATGCCAGACCCAACTTTCTATCCATGATGATATCTAGATGCCTCTAAATAGATTTCCCTTTGTAATCCTGGAGGTTGTGTTGACTATTGCGGCCTTCCCTTTTAATAGTTAGTGGGTGTTGTACAAAGGATGGGCAAGGAAAGCCATTGATCACAACCATGGGTTTAGAAATCATGGGACTGGAAGATGAGCCTCTCCAGAGAACCTAACCCAAGCCCTTTATTTCCCAATGGGGAAACTGAGGCACAAAGAGGTGATATGCTTTCACATGGGTGAAGAAGCCAAATCAAGATTTATGCAGTGGCCCATTCGTTCCAAGGGCATGTCTATCCAATGTAGGATTCAGAAGCCTTTGTGTCCTGCCAGCACTGGCCCAGAGGCTAAAGGGGGCCAGAAGTCTGACTGTGTGGATGGGAGCAGACCCCAGAGAAGGTCTGGGTACTGTGTCTGGTCTGCAGAGATGCTAGTGATGGTTACAAAGGATTACAAGGCCATTTTCCTGAGTGCACAGCTCTCTCTTCTGACATGAATGGGAATAGCAGGCTCCTTCTCTCAGGCAGACTTAGGTCTACACGGAAATGAAGAAACATTCAGGAGTTTAGTCTGGGATGGGCTGGAATCTAAAGTTCTTATGTACTATAGGTCCTTCTACATTCCAAATGCCCTTACAATCCCAATATAAGGTCCAAATTATGTCTGGTATACCATGTTCTTTGTCCCACGGTCCTTCTGGCTTGGACATCTCCATTGTTCAAGAAAAAGGAAAAAGTCCCCAATACAGAATTTTCCACATCATGAAAGCAATCATTATTTTTCGTTTTACTTTTTGGGTGGGAAACACTTCAGTCCTCTTCTGGTTTCATTTTGGTCTTGATTTTGTTTTTTAATTGTTCTCTAAAAATTTTTTTTTAACATTTTAAATTCCAAACCTCTCTCTCCTTCTCTCTCTCCTCACTTCGCACAAGAGGTCACCATTTCACACACACACATGCACGGATGCACACACACACAAACACACAAACACTCACTGTTTATCTTTCTCTATCTCTTTTTATCCTATCTCTCTTCAGACAAAGTTGCTCTGACCCCCATCTGCCTAATCCTCCTTGTCCATCACTAAAGTCCTTCCCTTATCTTATCCCCTATAAAAAGATTTTTATATGCTTCTATCTTATTTTATTTTTTTATGTTTTTGCAAGGCAAATGGGGTTAAGTTGCTTGTCTAAGGCCACACAGCTAGGAGACCGGATTTGAACCCAGGTACTCCTGACTCCAGGGCCGGTGCTTTATCCACAGCACCACCTAGCCACCCCTATATGCTTCTAGATGTACATGGTATTCTTTCTTTAATCCAGTTCTGATGAGAATAAGGTTCTAGCACTATCAGTCCTCAAACTCCTTTCACTATAACACTTCTTCCATTCACACTTTGTATAAGATTCTTGCTGTATTTTTACCTCCCCCTGCCCAGATGTATTTTTTCAGATCATCCCATCATACCCAACAACCTCAAGCTTTTCATCTATTTATGCTCTATCAAACCACTGAAGAAATGATAACATTCTTAAGATTTGCAGAAAACATGTTTCCATATAAATAACCAGTTTGACCCTTATATTGATCTTGCATATTTACCTCCATATTTGTTTGTTTAGTTTTTTCTGATTCTTTTAGGTCAAATTTTCCATTAAGTTTTGTTTTCTTTTCTTACAAATGCCTGAATGTCCTTTCATTCATCAAATGTCCGTTTTCTTTTCACTACTATGCTCAGCTTTGTGGGACAAATTATTCTTGATCACAAAACCAGCTCCTTTGCACTTCAGAATATCATATCCCACATCCATCGGGCTCAATAGAGAAGCTGCTAAATCTTGTGTTATCCTGATTGTAGCTCCACATTATTTAAATTATTTCTTTCTATTTACTTGTAGTATTTTTCCATCATCTGGGAATTTCAAAATTTGTCTACAATGCTCCTGTGAGATTTCATCTTGGAATCTTTTCCTTTTTTTTAAATTTAAACAAATGTTTAGCATTTTATTTTTCCCAGTTACATGTAAAACAATTTTTAATGCTTGATTTTAAATCTTTGAGATCCAAATTCTCTCCTTCCTCCCTCCCCACTCTGCCCTTAATTGAGATGAACAATTTGACAGAGGTTGTACATGTGTGTTCATACAAAACATTTCCATAAATTATATTGTGAAAGAAAGCATAATAACCACCAAAAAAATACAAGAAAAGTAAGGTAAAAATATGCTTCAACTGTTTTCAAGCACCATCTATTTTTGGGGGATGGATACAATTTTTATCTTAAGTCCTTCAGAGTTCTCTTATATTACTGAAAATAACTAAGTCATTCATAGCTGATCATTCTACAATATTAGTGCGACTTTGTTCACAGTACATTTCCCTTTGCATCAGATCATGTGTGTCTTTCCAGGTTTTCTAAGAGCATCTTTCTCACCATTTCTTATATAAGACTAGTATTGCATCATAACCATGCCACAATTTATCCAGTCATTCCCTAATTGATGAGCCATCCTCTCAATTTCTAATTCTTTCCTACCAGAAAAGAGCTGCTATCAATATTTTTATAATATCAGCTCTTTTTCCTTTTTTATCTCTTTTGGGATACAGATCTAGTAGTGGGATTGGTAGGTCAAAGACTATTCATGCTTTTATAGCCCTTTGGGCATATTCTAAATTGCTCTACAGAATGGTTCAAACAATTCACAGTTCCACAGCCAGTGTTTTAATTATTTTTTTTTATTTTTATTTAAGGCAATGGGGTTAAGTGACTTGTCCAAGGTTAGTTACATAGCTAGGCAATTATTGAGTGCCTGAGGCTGGATTTGAACTCAGGTCCTCCTGACTCCAAGGCCAGTGCTCTTTCCACTGCACCACCTAGCTGCCCCACAACCAGTGCTTTAAGGTCTCATTTTTTTCCCCACATCCCCTCCAACATTTATTACTTTCCTTTTTTCTCTATTAACCAGTCTAATGGGTTTAATTGTTTTAATTTGCATTTTCCAACCAATAGTGAGCTAGCCATTTTTAAAAATACTGCTTTGATTACTTCATCTGAAAACTTCATATCTTTTAATCATTTATCACTATGAATGGCTCTTATTTTCTTATTTTGACTCAGATCTCTGTATATTTCAGAAATGAGGTCTTCATAAGATAAATTCGGTTCAAATTTTTTTCACACTTACTACTGCTAAATGTAATTTCTTCCATCCTGTTCCCTGAGTCATCACATTTATTCTATTCTTTCTTTCCTTTTACTCAGTCTCTCCTCAAAAGTATTTTGTTTTTAGGGTGGCTAGGTAGCTCAGGAGATAGAGCACCTGCCCTGGAGTCAGGAGGACCTGTGTTCAAATCCAGCCTCAGGCACTCAATAATTGCCTAGCTATGTGGCCTTGGACAAACCACTTAACCCCATTGCCTTGCAAAAACCTCAAAAAAAAGTATTTTGTTTCTGACTAACCCCTCCCTGAAAATGTTTTCTCTTCTAACACCACCATCACCCTTAACTCCTTCCCCTCCTATTTACCTGTAGGGTAAAACAGATTTCTATATTGGGATATTTTAAGGTACTGATCAATGGATTTTTTTTTTCAATTTCTATTTTATCTGCTGAAACTCTAAAACTTCAAGGCAATTTTCTTTGATAATTTCTTCAGGTCTAGTCTATGCTTTAATCATACCTTTCAGGCAATCTAACAATTTTATATCTTCTCTCCTCAATATGTTGGCCAGGTCAATTGTGGTTTTCAAAGAGATATTTCACACTCTCTTCTCTTTTTTTTTTTCATTATTTTGATTTTGTTTTATTTTTTCTTGGTGTTTCTTGAAGTCATTAGTTTCCCCTTGTCTATTTCTAGTTGTTAAGGAGTTGTTTTGTTCCATAAGTTTTTGGATCTCTTTTTTCCCCCAACTTGGTTGATTTCCTTTTCATAGTTTCCTTGATTTTCTTGTATTACTCTTATTTTTGTTTCCCTTAGGCACTCTTATTTGATTTTTAAATCCTTTTTAAGCTCTTCTTGGGAACATTTTATATTTTATTTTGAAGTGGAAGTAGGTCATTTGAGTTTGAAAACATCTCTTACTACAGTCGCTATTTATCTATTGTTTGTTTTTTGTTTGCTCTTTAAGGGACTTATTATCTTTTAGCTTTTTTCTTAAAGGCTGGGAGGGATAAAGTTTCAGTATTCTGGTTTTTCCGTCTTGATTTCTGAGCTCTCTGGTGGGAGGCCGGGGGAGACCTCAGGTAAACCTGTTTGCCCTGAACCATGACCAGGACCCCCAGCAACACTGGCATCACAAATGCTCTTACTTCCCTAGGACCCCTCTCCTGACCCCACACTTCAGCTCATATTTTTGCCCTGGAACCCAAACCTGGGACTCTGCCCTGCTGCTATTGAACACAGTTAACACCCCTCTGAGAAAATACTCATAGGTGTGTGCTCACTCCTTTCCCACAGACTCAGACCAAGACAAAAACAGGTCCAGCACCCAGGGGACAGAGGGACTTGTAATCTTACCTTGACATGAGACTAGACCCCGACCTCCACTGCCTGTGGGTTGAAAGTTCCAGAAGCTGAAGTTGTCCATTAAAAACGAACAAACAAACTAGCAGCTGCCCCCAAGACTTTGTTAATTCAGCAGAATGGGCCCAGAGGCAGCTGCACTTCAATCAAGCCAGGCCACCTCCCTGGGAGGTCAGGTATTTCCTGATATACTCCTGAGATGTCTCAGTCTGGATGATTGCTTTACCCCAACTTCTAATCATCTCTGCCTCATTTTCACTTTGAGGCATCATTTTTAATTGTGAGGGAATTTGGGGAAGCCAAGTCATTTCCTATCTTATTCTGCCATCTTCCCAGGATCCCTCTTCATCTATTTTAAGCTCTTTTCTGATCCAATTGATAATCTAAATTACATAACGATTGATATTTCTCTCAAAAACTTCCCAGACTCCTAATAACAGACTAATGATATTGAAAACCATCAGCACTTTCCCACTTGCCTCAGCATCTTAGTAAGTCGCATGATTTCATTATGATATTTTTACCTTCTACATCCCACTACCATAATTTTTGTGTCACTTTTCACTACTGTATGATTTAATTGAATGACAGAGGATTGACACGACTCTTAGAACATTCAGTATGGAGCTTTTAGGTTGAATTGCTGGGTTCATTCATCTTTTCTCAGATCCCTTGTTGATGTTCTTTGTGTCTAGGTTTTGTGAAAGATGGATAATAAATGCACAAACAAAGCCTGAAACTCATTGGCTTCTGATTGAATTTTTCAGGGACTTGACAGCCTGGGTCATGTAGAGAAACCTTCTGAGGCCAGAAGGAAAGCAGACCAGACAGGTAAGGAGGTAAAGACTTTACCTGACTGGTCTCCCAAGCCCATCTCAAGTTATGGCACCATGATTTTCACCAGGAGTGGGCCACTTGAATGATTGTCCACCAACAATGAATTCATCAGGTACTACAGTGGTAATATCTATATCTATATATCTGTATCTATCTCTATCTCTATCTCTATCTGTACCTGTATCTGTACCTATATCTGTACCTTGATATACTGATATATAGATATAGATATATTAATCCATTTGAGTCTCATATATGAAACAGAAAGGATCTAACTTGCACTATGAGCTTGTAAGTTTTATTGGTATTGAAAAAGGGACCTTAGAGAATTATGAGATAGAATGGTGGTCAGTGATGATGATAATGATGATTATGATGGTAACAATATGTTGTAAGTATGATGTAGGTACCCAGTTAGGTTTTAAAGTCCTTGAGGACAGATACTTATAGAATAGTCAAGAAAAATACATTTGAGAATGATTTGCCCCTCTTTCCTCTCCTTTTCTATAACTACAAAGCTATCCCCTGTACTACCATGCCCACTATGCTGTCTAATTAAGGTTCATAAGGATGCTTTAACCATCTAATATCTAAAGTTCCTCTTGGACCTACTGCCAATATCCATTGACCCCCTAGTATTCACTTCCCACTCATCATGCAGAAATATCTTGAGACTTCTAGACAATAGTAAACCTTCCCAACAAGCTTCCTTCCCCACCCCCCGCCTAGTGAATGGTTTCCATTTTCCTCTGGCTTGAAATCAGCTTAAGGGTCTGAGACATAGATGACAATGTAGAGCAGTATGGGAGATTGGGGAAAGGAGTAAAAAAAAAAGGTGCGGAGAAGGGAGAGATGGGGAATGCAGCCTTCTCATTTTAGGGGTTTAGCAATGACAAGGAGGAAAGATATGGGAGGACAGTTGGACAGAATGGCAGGACAAACGGGCAGATTTGTAAATAGCTCTTGAATGTAACCAAAAGATAATAAGAGGTGGAAGATGGAACACAAAAAAAAAAAAAAATGATTGATGAGATGTGCTACCAAAGGAGGAAATGGGGAAATAAGATCAAAGAGAGAGAGAGAGAGAGAGAGAGAGAGAGAGAGACAGACAGACAGACAGAGACAGAGAGACAGAGAGACAGAGACAGAGAGAGACAGAGACAGAGACAGAGAGAGAGACAGAGAGACAGAGAGAGAGAGACAGAGACAGAGAGACAGACAGAGAGAGAGGCAGAGAGACAGAGACAGAGGAGACAGAGAGAGAGAGAGAGAGAGAGAGAGAGAGAGAGAGAGAGAGAGACAGACAGACAGACAGAGACAGAGAGACAGAGAGACAGAGACAGAGAGAGACAGAGACAGAGACAGAGAGAGAGACAGAGAGAGAGAGACAGAGACAGAGAGACAGACAGAGAGAGAGGCAGAGAGACAGAGACAGAGGAGACAGAGAGAGAGAGAGAGAGAGAGAGAGAGAGAGAGAGAGAGAGAGAGAGAGAGAGAACACATAGGTCTGCTGCAGAACATATCCATTGCTTCATTTTCATGTCTAGCTTGCGCTTGATGAGCCCAAACTGATTGGATCTCCGTCTTAGAGCTGAGCCAGAAGGGACATCAGGTGCTAGGGCGCCAATGTGAAGAGGCTTGACCCCTACTGAGATCATCCCTTTGGGAAGAGTTAAAAAGGGAAGAGAGGAATTGTGGTTCTAATTACCTAATGATCTCTTCATTATATGTTTTTCGTGTTTTCCATCTGGCATATATTTAAATAACATTCCTACAACAAATAATTCTTAAGCACACTTGTTGTGAACAAAGTAGAGAGGAAGCTTGGGGACCTGCCACAGTCAAGAAGGCATAAATGTAGGTCCTATTTCTGACACATATTGACTGTGGGACCTTGGATAAATCACCTGATCACTCCCTGCTGGAAAGAACCAAGATCAAGGTGCTAAGAAGGTGCCAAGCTACATTGGGAGAAGGGGTTTCTTCATCAGGAATTCCCTAAATAACAGAAATCATCTAGCCCTTACATATCTATCTGTCTGTTTGTGTGTGTGTGCACACACACACACATGCATGCACACAATTATCTGCACCTGTATCAATAGAGTACAGTGGATAGAGTGATGGACTTAAAATAAGAAAGACCAGTTCAAATCTTGCTTCTGATTTCTATTTAGCTATATGACCCTGGGTCAGTCATTTAACCATTTAGGGACTCAGGTACTTCTTTAAAAAAATTACCCTAGAAGAGGTGCTGATCTTTATTAGTGGAGAAAATTTCCACAACCAGATCTCTCATCAGTGATGAAATCAAAGATTTAGAGAATCTATGATTTCATACACTTACATATGTGAATATATATTATATAATAGACTGATGCCCTGTGATGTGATGTAAGTATATTATATACCATATTATATACTGTATGTATTACACCGTATGTTGTATTTATTTTAAATGTTATATCATATTGTATCGTTTCACATTATACTATATGACATATAAATGTTCTAAGTGTTATGAAGACAAAGATGAAAACCCAGTGGTCCCTGTCCTCACTGATATTCCATTCTAAAATATTTTTTATTTTTTTGGCAAGGCAATGACTTATCCAAGGCCACACAGCTAGGTAATTATTAAGTGTCTGAGGCCAGATTTGAACTCAGGTCCTCCTGACTCCAGATCCAGTGCCCTATCCACTGCACCACCTAGCCGCCCATTCCATTCTAAAATGGAAAGACTCAATCAATTGTAGAAAACATGAAAGACAAGATCAAATGTGAGGAAGAGCCTATTGTCAAAGGGTCTAGATTCAAATGCTGCTGCTTCTCCTCAGTACTTATGTGATTGTAGGGGAGATATTTCCATTCCACATATATAAAATAATTGCCGCCAAGCTACACCCATACCCCTAAAAATGTGAGCAGGCTGCCATGCTGAATGTGATAAACCAAAGGAGAAGGAGTGATGCAGATCTGAGCAATCCCTTTAACCTAATCAGCCCTCAGCTCCCTCCAATTGAAAGAGGTGTTAATGCTAGATGATGTCTAGGGTCTCCTAACATTCTCTCATCTCTTTTCTCCCTCCTCTATTTCCCTAGGGAGAATAGCACTTTATTTTCCTCAAAATGCCCTAATAATGTGCATTGTCACTATAATTCAAGAAATAAACCTGAATCCCCAGACCAAACCAACATGTACTAAGCTAGTAGTTTCTGCTGTGCCAGCAAGAATAAGTGAGTGGCCTCAAGTCTGTATTATTTCTGCTTCATGGAGAGTTGGAGGCAGACTGGGTTGTCTTTGGAGATCCTCCAAGCCCTGACATGCTATATTTGATGTATGGTTATATTTTCCCCTAACTCTTGCATTCTATGCTCAAGACCCTAAGGTCACTTTCAAATCTGACATTCTATTGTAGCAAAGGTTAGAATGGAGTCAGAAAGACCTGAATTCAAATTTAGCCTCCTAGCTGTGTGAAGTTGGGTCATTCACTTAACCCTTGTTTTCCTCAATTTCCTTATCTAAAATGAGGGCATAATTAAAACTTGTTTCCCTCAGTTCCCTTATCTGTAATTTGGGGATAATAAAACTCTTTGTGTGCCTTATTTTCCTCATCTGTAAAATGGAAATAATAAAAACCCCTTGTTTACCTCAGTTCCCTTATTTGAAATGTAAGGATAATAAAAGCTCCTTGTTTGCCTCAGTTTCCTTATCTGTAATGTGGAGATAATAAAAATACCTTTGTCTCAGTTTCCTTATCTGTAAAATGAGGATAAATAAAAATTCCTACCTTCCAGCATGGCTATGAAGATCAAATCAGATAATATCAGCAAAGTATTTTACCCTTTATTTCCGCCTCTGTGATTCTATGGTCTACCTTTCATCTGACCCTCTTTTCTATGCTCCAAGTTCCCTTCCATCTCTAAGAATCTACAATCCAAATTTCTTCCCAGATATGGCATTCTCTGCTCAGTGTTCTGTGGTCCCCTCCCAACTCTGATAATCTATGTTTCCTTCCATCTCTACCATCCTATGTTTTAGGTTCCCATGAGAATCTGGGTCTCAATGGCCTGAGGCCCGTTTCAGTTCTAATATTGCATGTTTCCTTTCTGCCATTTTATGCTCCGCTTTCCCTTTCTAGTTCTCATATTCTGTGTTCTGTCTTCTCCAGTCACAGGCTCTGACAGTCTCTGGTCTGTGTTCCAAGGTCTCTCTCCAACTTGAAAATGCAAAGCTCTATGTGCTGACATTTCTCCCAGCTCGGATGGTCTGTGTTGTGCATCCTAAGTCGGTTCCCAAATCTGAGATTCAGGTCACATTCCTCCATTCTCTGGTCTATGTTTTAAAATGTTGCTCCCAATGTGAACCAGCAATATTATAAATTGGTATTTAGATTAAAACACCCCAGAAGTTTACGGCTAAGGGGAAGTAGTCAGGGAGATGGCCAGTCTAGTGCCTCTGGTCCAGTCTTTCTTCTTGGTCTCTGTTGGCAATGGTGAGCTCCTCAAAAAACTGAACTCCGGGTGGACACCATCCATCTCACAAGTGCATAAAAGCCTTTTGAAAGGAACTTTGTAATTATGGTGCACTTTGTAATAATAACTCAGAGCCACAACCGGATGCCCAGAGGAGATCTGGATTGTGGTCCTGCCTCCTGTGGCTGAGTGGAAGGGTAAACCTGGGGAGCTGACCTCTGAACTAAAAACAGACCCCAAAGAGAGGAACCAGGTCAGGCCTGGATCAATGCTCCCCTCCCTCCCTATGCATGAAAAGGTTGGGTCTGAATGGCTTGGAAAATCGTCCTTTCTCTGGCCTAGAAGCACTCTGTCTGAAGGCATTCTGGCCTCATAGAGAACCTGCCTGACAACGGCACATTCATTTTCTTTTCGGAATTTTCCGTATAACCTCTAAGATATATTCTTTTTTCCCTCTAAGGTTGAGGACGGATAATCTTTTATTCATCATAGGAGCTGCTCCTCTCTCCAACTAGGACCTAGCATCCCCTGCTTACTCGTAGGGAGCCTTAGATCAAAGGGTTATGGGATGTCAGGAGATGGGTGAGACCTTTGGCGGGCGGCGGGGGCATTGTACTTGAGATGCGCTGCTAGGCCCCAGCATCATCCAAGAGGATCTCGAGGAGGAAGGGTCCTTAGGAGCCATCAGGTCAGAGCTGGAGTCCCAAGGATGCCCAGATAGCATGCACAAAGACATGGAGCTTTTCCTAGATCACCAGAGTATGCATGGAAGGGTGACTCAGTAACACCTTTACTTTGGTTTTCTTGGTTTTTTCCTTTTTTTTTTTTTTAACAAGGCAGTGGGGTTAAGTGGCTTGCCCAAGGTCACACAGCTGGGTAATTATGAAATGTCTGAGGTCACATTTGAACTCAGGTCCGCCTGACTCCAGGACCTGTGCTCTCTATTCACTGTGCCACCTAGATGCCAACACTTTTACTTTGAAGGGAACTGAAAGAAATGTCTGTTTTTAGGAATCTGTGCAATTTTGGTTTGTTTTGCTTGACTTCCCCCACAACTCTTCCCTTCTTACCTCCCAGAAATTCATTTCTATCCTTCGGGTTAAATATTCCCATTTCCTTCAACTAATCTTGTTACAGCAAAGACTTCAAGCCCCCCCCCCCCCACTCTCCTGAATAACCTCCTCCACCTATTCTGCCTTATTGATGGCCTTTCTAAAGCATGCACCTGGACAGGTGAGACTCTCCACATGGACTCAGACCAGGAAAGGCAGCACCTTCCTCACTTTATTATGTTCTCCCTCTGAAGGCGTTTCCAGTTGTGGCCATCCTGCTGGATCAATCCAGGCATGGGGGACACCCCCAAATCCACACCTTTCAAAGGAACTGCTTACTAGTCACAGGTTATCCAATCTTTTCTTCAGAATGACTTTTAGCTCACAGCAATAAGAGAAGCTCATTGGGGTGGCTAGGTGGCACAGTGGATAGGACACTGGCCCTGGAGTCAGGACGACCTGGGTTCAAATCCGGTCTCAGACACTTCA
The DNA here is from genome assembly GCF_037893015.1 of Macrotis lagotis. Lineage (NCBI taxonomy): Eukaryota > Metazoa > Chordata > Mammalia > Peramelemorphia > Peramelidae > Macrotis > Macrotis lagotis. The sequence continues at coordinate 8,808,184 of NC_133658.1, forward strand.
TAATTACCTAGTGGTGTGGCCTTGGGCAAGCCACTTAACCCCACTACCTTGCAAAAAACTAAAGATAAAAAAGAAAAAGAAGAGAAGCTCATCAATTCCATATTTTTCTAAAGAAAAAAATAAGCAAAATTCATCTTCTCACTCTTCTATCCAACTGATCCTCCCCCCACCCAATGAGAATAAAGGAAAAAAAAAGATCCATTATAAACACATGAAACCAAGTCATCTTCCATATTGGCCATGTCCTCTCTTCCTTTCTTCCTTCCTTCCTTTTTCTTTTCCTCTCTCTCTCTCTCTCTCTCTCTCTCTCTCTCTCTCTCTCTCTCTCTCTCTCTCTCTCTCTCTCTCTCTCCCCAAACTGACATTGATCCTCTCCTCTCTGACTTTGGAAAAGCTGCTCAACTTTTCTGACTTCTACAGAACTCTCTGAGAATCCACCTTAGACGGAAACCATGAGTGTTCTCTTCAGGGAGCTCCTTCTAGCAGTGAGATCCACTTTAGGCAGAATTCTCTTTGTGTTGCTGGCTTTGCCACCTGCCATCATCACCGTTGTTGTGGTCTTGGGGGAGGCAGGAGTGATGGTAGTGGTCTCGAAGGTGCTGATGATCTTCTCGGTGCTCCAGCGCAATTTTTAAGACTTTAAGTTGCACGGTTAATGTTGCTCATATTGGTTGAAAGATTAGTTGCTGGGAGTTGCCTGTACCAAGAAAATCATAGAATCAGGGGGGAGGCTAGGTGGCGCAGTGGATAGAGCACCGGCCTTGGAGTCAGGAGTCCCTGGGTTCAAATCCGGTCTCAGACACTTCATAATGACATAGCGGTGTGGCCTTGGGCAAGCCACTGAACCCCATTTGCCTTGCAAAAAACAAACCTAAAATAAATCATAGAATCGGGTTAACTAAAAAGGACAGTAACTAATAACAACAACAATACACATAAAACTTGAAAATTTGCAAATTGCTTTATGTTCATTGGCTCGTCTGAGCTGCGCAGTGATATCATGAGCTAAAAATGCTATTCTGTACATTTTTACAGATTAGGAAACTGAGACTCTGGCAGTTAAATGACTTGGCTAAGGTCTCACTGTTGTGAAGGGTTTCAGACAAGATTTGAACTTAGGTCTCCCTGACATCCAGTATAGAAGTCTCTCCACAATGCCCTAGGCAGCTCTAGCCCTAGCATGTCTCAAAGAAAAAGATAATGAAGTTTCAAGTTGCCCAGGAGAGTAAAATATTAAAGATCAGAATTTTCAGTGACTCATGAAGCTCTGAGTCCTCAGGCTGCATTTTTTCCAGGGGCGAATGTAAGGACCAGAGAATAGAAGTGAGTTTCCCCTCACCAAGCAACCCCTCAGTGGCAGAAGCCATGTCCAAACCCAATTGCTCTGATTCCATATATCCCCTTTTTTCTTTTGTGTTCTCTTTTACCACATTCTTGGCAAGATTTGATTCTTAGAGTTAGGGAGGCCTTAAAATACCACAGAATCATCAAATTCTAGTGCTCTAATTATTATGCAGTGGTCAATAATTTTGTGGTTTAGCCACAGGAGGGAAGGATTTGACTTCCCCTGTGGTCAGAGATTTTATGATTCAAGGTGGGGACTTGACCCGTGGTGATGGCACAAGAGCAGAGTCTATGGAAAGTCCTTCCCTGATGAGAGCTTCAAGAGCCAGCACAATGGACTGAGGGAGCACGGCCAGTGCTGCCAGTCATCAGTGTCTCCTAGTTCCTCACCATTGTCAAAACACTATGGCTTGACAGAAAACATCTCGGGTTTGACCAAGTTCTAGAAGAAATGGATGTGATTTAAAAGTACGGACGGGACAGACCCTGATTGGACATGACAATAGCGCAAGATTGTCCAAAGATTTTGCCATTTCCAAGCTAGGTTCCTTTAGAACCTATAGGGTCTTATAGGACCCTTCTCTGGGGACTAAATTATGACCTGGTCCTTGTTCCAACCTAGGGCTCCTTGTACCAACTTTTGGGTTGACATTTGGACTGAGCTGACACAGTATCCATGCATATTCCATAGTCTTCCAGCCCAGTTTTGTAAAGAACCATGCAGAAAAAGTAGAAGGCACATTTTTATTATTTTTTTCAACATTTTAAAAATTAGTTTTAATTTTTAATTCATTTATTTATTTATTCATTCATTCATTTATTTATTTTTCTTTTTTTTTTGAGGGTTTTTTTTTTTGCAAGGCAAATGGGGTTAAGTGGCTTGCCCAAGGCCACGTGGCTAGGTAATTATTAAGTGTCTGAGGCCAGATTTGAACTCAGATACTCCTGACTCCAGGGCTGGTGCTCTATCCACTGTACCACCTAGCCACCCCCATTTATTCATTTTTGCAAGGCTATGGGGTAAAGTGACTTGCCAAACTTCACACAGCTAAGTATTGTGTGCCTGAGGTCACATTTGAACTCAGCTCCTCTTGACTCCAGGGCCAGGGCTCTATCCATTGTGTCACCTAGCCACCCCCTAAATTAGCTTTAATTATTAGATGGAAATAGTAATAATAGCTTGGTACCTATTATGAACAGGTTAGATAATCAAAATATGTATTTTGAAAGATAGTGCCAATTGCGGAGTTCCCAATTGTGGGGAAAGTCAGATTTGGTCTTAGCTCCCCTTGTCCCTGTCCCCAAGAAAGTCAAAAAGAGATTCTACCGTTAACCATCAGAGGCTACCATTTTGCACAGGATGCTGATGTGAATATCCAATTGTGCAGTGGATTTTATATGGTCATCAAAGTAGCTTTAATTAAATCCCATAAATCAAGAGTCATTTTCGCCATTTTTCCACCTAGTAAACTATGGTAATGACTGATTACCATGTTATTCCCCAAACTCAGAGCACAACCACTATATTCAGTCCTTTTTCCCAGTCATCGCAGTCTGGTTCCTTGATGTTCTATATGGAAAATTTCCCCTCCTTCCCCTCCAAAAATGTAGAGATTTCTTTCTTATGACTCATTTCTTTCCTTTTTGAGTTCTAATTTTTTAAGATTTCATTTTTGTAGAGAAGAAATGACTACGATTTTTTAATCCATTGCGTCACCTTCTGCCATCATAGGCCAACATGTGGTCTTGGCTGAAAACCTGGGAGGGGGGCATGTGTGTCTAGAGAAAATATCCCTGAGGGGATAGGAGAGATAGGACTATGAAAATTAGATTATCAAATGGATTTAGTATTTATGAGAGGAAAGAAGTGACTTGACCCTGTCTTCCTTGGCATCAACTTTATGGTAGAGAACTAAAATGCCTTCCTATTTCTCACACTGATTTTTTTTTAAATTGATTTTTTATCAAATATTATTTGTATTTGTTTTGGTTTGCCATACTCCAAAAAATCTATTAAAATATTATAAATTATTTTAAAAGAATAAAATATTCTTGAGGGTAAAATTAATTTTATCCTTCTTTGAATCTTCAGTGTTAATATAAAGCTTGGTATATATTAAACATTTAATAAATGATTTTCAAAGAAAATAGAAAAAATATTAAATGCTACTTTAAGAGGTCCTGAGTTGAAAGGGACCTAAAAGACTATTATTTCATATTTGAGATCCAGATTAAGTAATTTCCCTATGATCACACTGATTATAAGAGACAGAGATAGGAACTGAATCCACATGATTTGACACTATCCAGAGTCCTTCTCACTGTGCCATTCTGACCCAATATTGGTGGTGGTTTTCAAATAGTGGTTCTTGAATTGCAGTGGGAGGTCTGAAGTAGTGATGGTCCCAGAGGTCTACATTCACATTCTCTAATGGGCCCTGAAGCTAATTGCAGATATTGTATGGCCCATAGAATAATCCTGTGTTTGTTTGAAGCATTAAGGGTTGATTTCCACAGCAATTTAAAATCAACAGGACCATAGGCACAATTCTGACATTCATGCAGTGATTCCATCAAATTTTACCAATCAGACTGTTTGAAAAAGATAATTGCAGGGTAAGTGTATTACATGTGATCTCAAAACCCTGGTGATCCATCACATTCTGCAGAAATAAACCTTACATTGTCCCTCATTACAGCATTAGGACTGTTTTCTGATGTAAAATTAACCTGCACTTACCTTCTTATTCTTCCACTTGGGGAATTTCCAAATGGAAGAGTTGACAATGCTAGTTAGTTGTTCGGGTAGCTATGTGATAAAGTAGATAAAGATAGAGAGTAAACTCATCTTTCTAAGTTCAAATCCAGCCTCAGAGGCTTACGAGCTGTGAGACCCTGAGCAAGTCCCTCCACCCTATATGCCTCAGTTTCCTTATCTGTAAAATGAGCTGAAGAAGGATATAACAAATGGGAGACTATCTCTCCCAAGAAAAGTCCATAGGGGAGCATGAAGAATGGAACATGATTGAAAAGCCTGAACAACAAAGTCAGTTTTTTTTGTGAGAGTAGTTGATACTCCAATATTAGAAGAAAAGAAAGTCTATAAAGAATTGCTGGACATAAATAATTGCAATATAGGAAATATCACTTTATACTTAGCATTTTAATGCTAATTAAATAATGATAAATAGCTCTTATCATTGTCCAGTATTGAGGGAAATATGAAATATTGTAAGTAGTTATTCATTTCTATTGATTGGTGAGGTTGCTAGAATTTAATAATTCTCACCTCTCAGGAGAAGAGTTTTTAAAACTCCTACTATTTTCTCTTCCACATTTGTATGAACAAATATTTTTACTTTACTTTAGTTTTGTTTTAGGCTAAAATGCAGAAATAAACTTAATTTCAAGCCAAATTTACTATTCTGTCTGATATTAAGTTAAATATTGCAAAAAACTTTGTTTAAATAAAAGTCCAAGCTGTAATTTAGTTTTATTTATTAATTATTATTATTATTATATAATGTTAAACATCTTCCACATTGAAAATTGTTTCACTGAAATGTTATTGATGGTCCACAATATCCATAAAGGAGTTTGAGCAGATGAGGTCTTATGGGATTGCTTCTTTTCATTCTTCTAGAATGCCCCATATAAAATACACATTAATATTTTAAGAGTTTTGTAATTGTATTAAAATTGTATTAAAACATGCAATTACATAGTAGAGTTTATAATTATATAGTTTTACATATATATATATGTATATACTCTACTCTGTAATTATATATTTAAAGTTTCCACAATTCTAGATAAAATAAAAGTCTACATATTCTAATTATTTAATAGAAGTATATTTAAAGCTTTTGCAGACTAAAGTTATCATAGCTATTGCAAATGTAAGAGACTATTTGGGTAGCTAGGTGGCCGAGTGGATAGAGTACTAGGTATAGTCAGAAGAACACTCTTGCTGAGTTCAAATCTGACTTTAGACATTTACTAGTTGTGTGATCCTGGGCAAATCACTTAACCTTGTTTGCCTCAGTTTGCTCATCTATAAAATGAGTTGAAAAAGGAAATGGCAAAACACTCCAGGATCTCTGCCAATTCAACTCCAAATGTAGCCACAAAGAATAAAATGTGACTAAAAAAGAATTGAACAACAAAAAATATATATAAGTAGTACATTAATTTATTGTTGGGGCTTACAACAGATTTTCTTTTTTACTTGAAAGTTTACGGAATAAAAAATGTTAGGAACCCTTGCCCTATTTAAAATGTAAGTATTTGAAAAAGAGAGTCTTTGGTTTCTCTTTGTCAAACCTCCAATAGATCTATCAAGCAATCAGTATCCATTCATTGAACACTTCATTGAACAATGGGCTGTTGCTGTTGAAGATTCAGTGACACCAAGGTAGTGATGCTCAATGCTCTCAAGCTCCAAAATGGCACTATTCATTCCACACCCAAAAATTAGGTAGGAAATGTCACTCTTTAATCCACAATGAATTAGATATTAGAGAAGCAAACTGACCCAGGCTCTGTCCTCAAGGAATTTACCTATTCTGGAGGGAACTGGAAAGTCACAGCATTTAAATTATTGTCATTAAAATTAATTAATTAAAATACAAAAATAAAAATAAATTATTGTCATTTTTGAGTGATTTCAGTAGTATTCCACTTTCCCTGATCACATCTGGGATTTTCTTGGCAAATGTATATGAGTTTGCCATTTCCTTCCCCAGGTCATTTTCCAGGTTAAGAAACTGAGGTAAACAGGGTGAAGTGACTTGCCCAAGGTCACACAGCTACGCAGTGTCTGAAACTGGATTTGATTCTGGAAGATATTCTTGACCCCTGGCCTGATGCTCTCTTCACTGCACCATCTAATTATAATAAATGAATGAGATAGTCATTATTTGTTATTAATCAAGATCTGTAATCCATGATTCATAGAGGCAGACTGGTAACTGGTATGCAACGTAGGATCCAAAATGGAGAAAGAAAAAGATCTCAAAATTCATTTAGATTAGATCAATATCTTCACTTTACAGATGAGAAAACTGAAGTGTAGGGGAAAACATGAAGATCCCAAGGTCATAGAGCGAGAATCTGAGCAAGGATTTGAATCCAGACCCTTTTCTCCAGAGTCACTGTTCTTTCCAGTATATCCTTTACAAAGTCTTAAAGACTTAAACAAAAAAGTGAAGGGAATGACCCCCATTATGAAGTCAGGAAACCGCATCATAAGACCGACGAGCACAGATAGTACTGGATTCTATGGTCCACTGACTCTCAGTCAAGTTGGTAGGAAAAAAGTAGCCCTACTAAGAGCATCTTATTTATAGAAAAAAACTTTTGAAATTCAGAAACGGAGTCTGTTTTTGAAATGCTAACTATGGCTAATTGGAATCAAATAAAAGAGACAATGCCGAAGGTCTAAGAAACTGAGTTTCTTTTCTTTTTTTCTTTTTCTTTTCTTCTTTTTTTCCCCTAACACACGGACTTCGACTTCTGGGTATCTATCTTCATTCCTGATGAAAGCCTTTGATTCATTTGGGTGAATTATGGCCTCCCCTTCAACAGAATGTTCTCATTACAGTCAAGAGCCATAACACCCAAGCTAAATTGATCTATCTCTTCCATGAAATCATCACCAGGGTTATTTTCTCCAAAAACAAAAATTGACTGCAGGGGAAACCCACTTAACAAGAAAGAGAACAAACACTGAGCCTATAAAATCACTCATTCCTCATTTGGATTCTCTAAGAGCTGTCTGCAATTGGCTCCTCCCACCAGTATAAGCCAAGAAGGCACATACCCCTACTCCACCAGTCTGGAGGGAACAGACTGTACCACCAGGAGGGGTCATCTTGTGAATGAACTTCCTCATTGTGAGTTTTTTATAGCGGTCACATTGGTTAGGAAACAGAACTGGCCTCCAAGTCGGCAAGGTCCATGTCCTTGTCCTGTCCCTGACACTTACAGACTCTGTGACCTTGAACCAATTGTTTCACCTCTTCATGCTTGAAAACTATATAGATCTGTATTGGTAGGAGCAATTTCCCCCATCCTACAAAATTCTTTTGAAATCACCGGGTCAGTACCTATCATCAACAACATATCATCAACACAACAGAATATCCAAAGTGTGTGTGTGTGTGTGTGTGTGTGTGTGTGAACATATGCATGTATTGTGGACATATATGTATAATGGGTGTCTACAAGTGCATGAGTATATGTGTGCATTTACATTCTCTCATTATAGTTCTCATATTATAGGCATAGGATCTCAAATGAGACTGATCAGCAGGTACCTGATCCATTGTGAATCTCACCAGTGCTCCTCTACAATACCCAAAACAACGGATGCTCCAGTCTTTTCCTGGAAAGCTTGTTAGATGGCACTATGGATGGTGAAATGGATGGAGACGGCAAAGAGCTGGGTTTGGATCATGACTCTGATACTCACTTTTGGCATGACTATGGGAAATCAGTTCTAATAATTAACAAAGAGCTTAACCTCTCTGAAATGTGTTTCTTCAATTCTAAAATGTGTTAATAATTAATTGCAACATCTCTCTCACAAGGTTCTTATAACAAAGACCAACTGAACTCCCTCTTTCACAGTGTTGTCTTATCAAATGAGATATTTGTGAAGTGACTAGTATATAGTAGGAGCTTAATAACTGTTTGTTTGCTCCCCATCTAAATGAACTGAAACCTCTATTGTCAGTGACATTAAAAAACAACATTAAAACAAACAGCCCTCTCTTTGCCAGAGATAATTGGGAGTTGTAGAAAGTGTGTTTGAGGAAGGCAGGATTGCCCTCTGTTGGCATAGAATTTTTAAATGATTTGTCTTCACTTGAAATTTGCCCATAAGCAACTTAATGACTTTGCTGTGTAAAATACATTTATGTTCATCAAATTTGCATGAGTGAACAATTTCTATTACTCTTTATAAAGTAATTTAAAACATTTTTGTTTACTAATAAAAATAAAAAATAAAAATAAATAAATAATAAAGAATCAGGGCTGATGGATACATGTGAATATATAAATATGTTCAATATGCTCAATATTTATATATTATATAAATATTCATATGGACAATTTGTGCCTGACCATCAATAGAACCTTCCAAGCTTGTTTCGGTCTGATCAGACACAATTGGACACACTGTATGTTGACCCTGACATAGTGTTGTCATTCTGGTGGTCTTCTACTATAAAGAACAACTGTTTGTGTTTGTGTGTCTGTGTGTGTGTGTGTGTGAGTATGTATAAGATTTATGAGTTTAACTTCATGATTCAGAGTTGAAATATTTTGAATGGATTTTAGAAGGGGAAAGGCTTATTATAAACACAAATCAAAAGTATTTCTTCAGAAAACAATCTGCAATTTTGACAGGATCAAGAGAAAACAGAGGCAGCACAGCCTAGTAGACAGAGATCTGATTTCAGAGGAGAGATCTAAATTCCAGTTCTTGAGACTGGACAAGCCATTTAACCTCATATGTCAATCAACTCTCTAAAAGTTTTAGTTGGTGAACTATTTACTGTTCTGCAATAATGGAGAGAGTTTCCATCCTGGAATAGAATCCTCACTGTAATAAAATTAATCAATCATTTTTCAATAAATGTTAACAAAATATTTTAAAATTTCTTATTTGTATCAGAGACAGGGATATGGGACTCAGAGCAAAGGATGCATCTGAAGGGCCATCCCCAGAGAGACAAAGGTGACATAACATGGCCAACGGTTGAGTTTGTTTTTGAACCACCATGTCTGAGGATCTCATGATCAGAACAAGAAATAAGGGCACTTTGTTCACAGTCATTACTTGTACATGGTTTTCAAATTCTGTTTTGGGAAATGAAACTGGTATAAGGTGCATAATCACAACCTTACAAATGAGGAGATCATTTGCACCAAAAAAAAAAAAAATTGGATCTTGTCTATAGTAACAAAAGTGTTGATCTGAGATTTGAATCAAGGTTTCTGACTCCAAGTCAGAGGATCAAACTGGGATTTGAATCAAGGTCTTCTTCTACAACTAAAAAGCTGCATCATGCTTGAATATCATCCTGAGTAGGTGCTGAAGATTCATTCCATCCTTGTATATTTAATGCAAGCCTTAAGAATCTCATTCCACAGAGGAGGAAACTGGGGACAAAAGAATGGACAGAACTTAGCCTCAGTCCCCAAGCTAGGAACTTTGGGGTCCAGGCTCAAAAACCAAGTCTTCCAACTCTAAGTTCTTGGCTATGAAAGTTGGAGTTGTTGGTTTGATCATAAATATACCATCTGTTTGTCTGAACTGCCTCAAGATGCATTAATGAATCTCATCAACAAATTGCAGATCATTCCAGGTTAAAAAGAAAAAAGAAAAGAAAGCATTGACATCACATTTTCCCCTCTGCTAATTAAAATGATTTGAAGCCATTTTCATCCTAAAACAAAATTTAGGTTAGAAAATATATCTAAAATGCAGAAGCTACAAAGATTGGAATAAGGAGAAGAAACCTAGTAAGAAAAAAAGGACGAATAAAGAATGGGTAAAATGGGGCATCTAGGTGACTTAGTGGATAAAGCACCGGCCCTGGAGTCAGGAGTACCTGGGTTCAAATCCGGTCTCAGACATTTAACAATTACCTACCTGTGTGGCCTTGGGCAAGCCACTTAACACCATTTATCTTGCAAAAACCTAAAAAAAAAGAAAGGGCAAACTGAGTTTTGAAAAGAGGAAGGAAAGGTAATTTCACTGCATGGTCTTTCAGGGCATAAATCAACCTGAAAAGGAAGTGGTAAACTAATTACTCCAATCAGCCAGGAATCATTAATCTAACTAGATTGAAAATCATTGAAATGACTGGACTCCACTTTCAACAAAAAAGCCAACTACATTTTAAAGACTGTTTAAGCTAGAGGGGATTTAGAAACCAGTTAAGTTAGTTCAAGTTAGGCATTTATAGATGTGGAAACGAGATCTGGAGAAGGGCTGTTAGTTCAAAGACCCAAAGATGCAGTGTGCATTGGGTGCATTGGGCACTTGGCTGGGAATGAGGGAATTAAAGAATTTCAGACTCAGAAGAGACTTTGTTGACCACTGGGATAAGCATGACTTTTGGATTCTGACAAATTATTTGGAATCCCAGCTCTTCCTAACGTACTTCTCTCTGAACCTTAGTTTTCTCAGTCATAAAGTGATCACACTAGATGGACTCTGGGATCTCTCCATTTAATTTGAATATGTTTTGCATGTGCATGGTTATTTGCACATTGTCAACCCATTAGAAGGTGACTGAGGTTTGATTTTTCCATGAGCCCCTAGTGCTTATCACCCTGTCTGATATGCAGTAGGTGCATAATAAATGCCTTTTGAGTGAGTGATTGACCTCTATGACAAAACCTAGAAGTGGTCTCCCAGTCTCCACTTGAACAGCTCCATTTAAGAGGACCACTCTCTCCCAAGGCAGCCACACTCAATGTTCCATAGTTCTCTTTGCCTTAAGTCTACATTTACTGTTGTATTTTTCTTCCATTGATCCTAGCTTTATCTTTGGTATAATCTCTCTTCAAAACTCAAATCTTTTTAAGGACTTGAGGCTAGCTCTTGCTTTGCCTCTCTGCTTCCAGTCTCCCAGGTTTCTTATACAATTTATAAGCAACTTGTTCTGACTCCTAGCCAGGTTCTGAATTGATAAAAAGATATCTACTTAAGATCATGAAGATAAGATTTTAGTGATTTCTCTGGATTTTTCACTCATGTCTGCCTATTCATGATCCCATTTGGTGTATTCTTGGCAAAGATACTGCAGTGCTTACCCATTACCTTCTACAGTTCATTTTACAGAGGAAACTGAGGCAAACAGTGACTTACACTTGCTAAATAAAGGTAGAAAGTATCTTTGACTGAATCTGAATGAAGATCTTCAGGATTTGGAATTTTGGGTCTAGTGCTCCACTCACTGCATCCTCTAGCTAGAGGGTCCTGATAAAAATCACTTGAATGACCAATGTAAAATAACCAGACTTACAAGAAGGTAAGAAGTGATGCTACATGAAAATGTGCTTGCTGGGACTGGGGAGAGTAGCCCTGTGTGTTCTCATAGGTCTATTAGTGAGTTAGGAGGAGCATCCATACTATTTCCCCAAATATTTAAAAGTACATCAAGTGGAAGGAGGAGTCTTATTATCCTCAACTCATTAGGGAAGACCATGGATCAACAGAGGAATGTAATAGAAATTTCACTATATAGATAGATTTTCTACCACTATATTTACCAAGATGGGAAAGAATGCGGAGACATATTTCCAAGCCAGAAGGAAGGTCCACAGGTGACCATATTGGTATTGGCTAACAAAGACAAGGGGGAAAGATCATGTTTATGGTTAGAAGTTATCATGTTTGGAGAGTCAATCAACTGTCATTTATGAAGTATCTACTCTTTGCCATATCCTCTGTAAAGAACAAAGAACAAATAAACAACGACCCTTCTGTTCTCAATCTAATGAAGAGTCAAGACAAGAAGAACTATGACAAATGTGACCATAGAGGATAAATTAAGGGTGATGTTTGTCCTTTTTTGGAAGCAAACCATGACATCAGGGAGGCAATGTCATGACATACATGTGAATTAAATTTGAAAGACACTGGGGATGGGTGGGGGGACTTTGCAAAGTCACCAGGCTCATTTTCTTCTCAGGAGTCATCTGGGTTCAGTGACCAAATATGAATCAAGATGTCTGGAGATGACCCTGGTTGTGAGGTGGTCAATGTGAAGTGATTTGCCAAAGGTCACACAACTAGTGTCTGAGGTCATATTTGAACTCAGGACCACCTGACCTCAGGGTGGGCACTCTACTGACCGCACTGTCTAGCTTCTCTAAAGTTTCTGGTTGGTGTAGTGAAGAAATGGGTAGACTTGGAGTCAGAAAGGCCAGAGTTCAAATCAAAGTAGGGACAGTCTCAGAGGGAAGAAGCTAAGACAAAGGTGGAGAAGGCTTCTTCCAGAAAGTAATGAATTAACTCAAATATGAAGGAAGAAAAAAAAGTGGGGGTGAAGATGAGGAGAGAGGGTATTCTAGATATGGGGAACAGCTACAAAACTGTCCAGAATCAGGAGATGGACAAAAATGTGTGAGGAAGACCATGGTTATTGGTACCCCTGGATCATCCAAAGTGTAAGAAGACTGAAAAATCTGGGAAAGGACCAACTCATGGAGGGCTTCGAAGCCAAATGGAAGTTGACATTTGATCTTGGAAGCCACCAGGAGTGGTCACTTGAGTTTTTGAAAGAGAAAGGGTGATGTGGTAAGACCTATCCTTTTAGGACAATCATTTTCTAGCTGAATGGAGATAGACTAAAATGAGTAGAGGCTTGAGTCAAGAAAATCAATAAAGGGACTACTTCAGTAGCCCAGTCATGAGGTGAGGAGGTCCTCCACCAGGTGCTGGCAGTGTCTGAGAAGAAAGTCTATACAATAGCAGTTATATAGGTGGAAAAAATCAGACTTAATTCCTAAGATATGAGAGGGAGGTGCCAATGATGACATCTAGGTTTCAAAGTGGGTTGACTGAGAGGATGGTGGGATCTTCTCCAGTAAGAGGGAAGTCAGGCAGAGGGACGAAACTGGGTGGGGGGGGGCACTCAGTTCAGTTTGATCACATGTTATTTTTGAGCTATTTATATGTCATTCAATTCCAAATGTCCAAAAGAGGAACACAGACGAGATAATGAAAAAGAGACTTGACTGGACAAGATCAGGTAGTTATCAGAGTAGAGTTGATCATTGAAAATATGGAAGACAATAAGTCTGTCCATTGAAACATAATGTATATGTATATATATATGTGTGTAAACACATATATGAATATACATATGCTCATTATATATATATATATATATATATATATATATATATATATATATATATATATATATATATAATTTCCTCATTTAATGGAAGATGAAACTGAGTCTCAGACAGGACTGGTGTTCAGAGATGCATGAACAATAATTGGCACTGGGGGAAAAGGAATGTACTGGGATCTTCCCCTGACCACATTAGCCAAGGGACATAGAAGAAAAAAATGCGTGTGTTTGGGGGAAATTGGGGTCTATTTTAGGGGAGAGGGTTTTCAAGCAAGGACAAACCACTTTCAAGTAGCTGGCATAAGCCTGGGAAAAGAAGGCTCTGTTGGTACCGCTCATGTCCTTAGGAAAGTTCCTTAAATTCTCTGGGTCTCATGTTCCAACTCTGTAAAAGGAAGAGGTTTGACTTAGTCACCTCTGAGGTCCCATTCAGCTCCAAATCCAAGACCCTATGAGCTCTCTGAACCTCATTTGCCTCCTCTGTAAAATGGTGGTTGAACAGCTGCCCTTTGAGGACTCTTTTAGCTCTGAGTCTCTGAACTATATTCATGGAAATGCTAGACAGAACAATCAAGCTGGACTACCACAGGGTTGAATGAAAACCTCCAGTAATCACCCCGAAGGAGGCCAAGAAAAAGTCTGCCATGATGGCCAGGTGAAGATGCGACAGGAGGGTCCTGGGGGGGGGGGGGGGTCTGACAGCTTCTGAAGGCCAAGGAAGAGTCTAACAGTCCTCAGAAGCTGATGTCCACACAGCCTCAGGACAAATTCCAGAATTTCTGGAAATTCTATTTTTTAAATTAAGATTCAATTTCTGTTACTTTTTGAAGTATGATCTGCATCTTCTTCGTAATTTCAGAAATCACTAAAGATTACTAGCAATGACTTATCAGTTAATGACAAGAACAGCTGGGCCCCCATCACAGGTTGCATTTTAATCAGTTCATTGAAAGCAGAATCAGGACCTAAAAGCTATCTATTTTCTCCTGGATGATTGCATAATATAATTAAAATATTTTGTCAGCTGCCCCAGGCCAGACGAGTCAGAACTCTCTGTCCTGGAAGGGAGGATGTGAATGGCCTACATATATATAACACTTGAGTTACTTGGCCTAGAAATCACTGCCTCCTACCTACCCATTATTTACTTTTTTGAAAATTCCATCTGCCTGACTGGCCAGTTTGGAAACTTTCCCAAAAGATTAATATTGTCCAAAGAGCCACAGTGAAAAGAGGGCCAGATGTGACATCCATCCATAGCTCTGGGGTCAAGCCTCAAATCTGTCATTTAGTTTCTGTGGGAATTGGGACAAATCATTAAATCTCACTGGGCCTCAGTTTCCTTTTCTGAGGGGGTTGGGTCTGATGCTCTCTGAGGACCCTTCCATATTTGGATATAGAAAGTCAGGCTACCACACATCCCCAAGGCTCCTTAGCCTTTGGGATCAGGGACCCAAACCCAAAGCAAGGGTTCTTTAATTTAAATGTCTTGGCTATGGGAAGGCTGACAGACCCAATCTCAGAATATATATACAGATATTTCTATATCTATAGTTCTATTTATATATAAATATAGATGCAAGTTACAAAGCAAACTATATTGATGCATAATTTATAAATTGATATAATATATTAAAAATACACATGTAAAATAAATTTATAAAGAACACGTGTATATATTAACAAAGATAATTAAATATTTTCAAATATTATACTATATCATGTATTTTTGCATCATTATGGTGAGGAATATAGAGTGATGGTCTTCACAGGGTGTGCCAGAGAGCCCTTAGGGAATCTATTACAAAGGGGGAATGATCCAGCCAATCACAAGACTGGAAGAGTCTTTCTAATCCCATTCCAGGGGTAGCAAACTCCATACCCGTTCTCAACTGGTCAAGAGTGACCTAAAGATCTTGACCTAATGCTACTGAGTTTGCGCAATTAGGTAATTGAATATTAACCCACACAACCCCTGTGACTATTGGGTTCATTAGCATATCATGCATCATATGATGTGGGGAGATCATATTAGGGGCATGTCATGGAATGGGCGGACCTCTTAGATTGTAACTCAAATTCTGAAAGCCCATGAACATCCAAGAGGGAGGGGAAAGAGTTTCTGAAGACTAAGTTACTTAAGGTTCCAAGACCAATTCATGCCTCACACCCAGGTGAGGTACCCGTATCTTGTAAGGTGTATCTTGAAAGGTTCATGAATAAAATGCACAATTTTCTCTCACTCTAGCAGGTTTTTCTTTTCATTCATTTATAACAATTACATTGTGTCATTTAATATATAAAATGGATATATTTTATGTCACATTATTCTATATTATATTTATATTATATTGTTTGTTTTATATATTATATATGTTATATTATGCTATATTATGATACCTTGTCATATTATCTCAGATTATATTTTCAATTTATTCTCACGGACCCCAGACTAAAAAAGCCTAGTTTAGATGCGGTTCTTAGTGATCAAAGTTCTCAGATTCAATCAATCTCATGCTGACCCTAGAAGCAGGTGTAGCCTCTACCTTTCAGACGACATAATATAGTGGCAAGAACACCAACCTTGGAGTCAAGTGACTTGAATTCCAGTCCCAACTCTGCCTCTTAGAATACTTGGGGCAGGCCACTTCAGCTCTGTGGGTCTCAAGTTTGTTTTCTCTGAAATGAGGACATTCGACTGGATGGCTCAGCTCCATATTTATGACTCTATAATTTGTGACCATCAAGACTGTTGCCTACCCGTGCATGGTGGGCCTCAATTGCACAAAATAACTGTGTTCAAAGGTTTGACCTGACAAGGGGAGCTGCTTTTTCTGCCCAATTCAAAGTCAGTTACTGGGGATTATACAAACACTAGATTGCAGGGGGTGGCAATAAACCTCTGGAGGTTGAGAGAATTGGGTCTAAATGAACGCATTTCATGTTTAGGTCTCCATTGGGCTAAATGGTCTCTGAGATTCTTTCATGTGTGACATCTTGGAAAACAAAGACAGAAGGAACAAGGACAAAGGGTCTGAAGAAAATAATGATCTTGGGGTGGCTAGGTGGCCTAGTGGATAAAGGACTGGCCTTGGAGGCAGGAGTACCTGGGTTCAAATCCGGTCTCAGATATTTAATAATTACCTAGCTGTGTGGCCTTGGGCAAGCTACTTAACCCCATTTGCCTTGCAAAAACCTAAAAAAAAGATAATGATCTGCTAGGTGGCAGAGCAGCCCATCTATCCTGCATTTACTACAATAAAGATTTTTAAATTTTCAAAGGAAAAGATCAAATAGTGATCATGAAATATAGAGACACCACTAAATTCCTCATCCAACTGAAGACCAGATGAAGCAAAAACTAGAAATCTCTTGAAGCCTTCCTATAGAAAAGTCATGATAAATGTAGATTAAAGGATTAAAAGCCTACCAATCTTCAGATCACAGATGCCCCAGGGACACCTAGAACCTCTAGTGTCCTAAGGGGGGGGGGGGGGATAGAGGAGTTACAGGAAGCATGGAATTCCCCAGGGTGATATGAGAACATTGCATCTGCAAGAACAGATTGCCCTTTGGTTGCAATGCTCCACTAAGGCTAGACATCCATAGTGGTCTGACATGAGACGCTCTAGCAGTTTCCAAAGTCAAGGACTTTGGCATAGGAGGTAGAGGAAGGAAGAAACCCAGAGGTCTTGGATGAGAAAGTATCTAAAGGGATGAGAAGAACACAATGATTAGAGTTCTCTGGGGGCGGCTAGGTGGTGTAATGGATAGAACACCGTCCCTGGAGTCAGGAGTACCTGAGTTCAAATCTGACCTCAGACACTTAATAATTACCTAGCCTTGTGGCCTTGGGCAAGCCACTTAACCCCATTTGCCTTACAAAAACATAAAAAAAGGGGGGAAAAAAAGAGTTCTCTGATCATGGCAGGATCTGGAGCAAGCAATCCTTGGGACTGGGAGGCTGTAGGATTCTGACATGAGACATTCAGAGAAGGACCATGAAGAAGGACCATCCATCTGGGACCAGAAAGAGTTCATAGAAGAGAAGTAGACATCAGCAACAGGATCACAGGTAACAGAGGCCAGAACTCCACAGGGACTGATCATCCCAACCAAGATTATCAGGAACAATCATGCAATCCATAGCCCAGTCTTTGTCAAAATAAGAATAATGATGATAACCACAAAAACACCAGCAATGATGATAACTATAACATAAATCCAAATCAGGAGCTATGATTGGACAAAAGAGTAAAGGGATGAAGACACCAAACACTATGAAAGAATACTGAAAATCCAAAAGGATACACCCCAAAGGAGAGAGAGAGAAAGAGAGAGAAATGTAGACAGAGTCAGACAGACATAAAGAGACAGAGAGAGATAGAGACAAAGAGCCAGAAATGTAGACGGAGAAAGACAGAGACAGATTGACAGAGAGAGCTAGAGTCGGAGAGAAATGAGAGAAAAAGAGAACTCTCCATAAATAAATTCCTGAAAGAAATGAAAAAAGAGGTAAAAATCTAATAATATAAAAATAATAATAGCTGAAACTTACTATATTCACATACTGTGCTGAGAGCTTTGCAAATATTATCGCATTTGATCCTCACAACAATGGTGGGAAGTAAGTGTTCTTACTGTCCCCATTTCACAGTTGAGGAAACAGGTAAGTAGAGGTTAACTTGTCCAAGGTAAAATAGATAATGAGTGCCTGAGGTCAAATTTGAACTCAAGTCTTCCTGTCTTCAAGTCCTCTATTACACCACCTAAATTTTTAATTCTTAATCCTAGGTCTATAGGAAAAGATAAAGGTGTGGCTCCAACCCATCTCTCCTCATTGGTGGACATCAGTGCCCCGTGACTACGTGAGGTACAAGGCAGAGTTGTTGAGAATGGAGAAGAGAACTCCAGACTCTGAAGCTTTCCAAATTACTTCAAACTCAATGGTCTCTCAAGACTTTGGATACTTCTGTCTTCCATCCTCAAGAGACAGAAGGTGGATAATGCCAACCCCATTTCAAGGTGTTGAACAAAAAGACTCTGAGAAGAAGCTGACATAAGAAGACTTCACAGTCTCTCTTCATACCTTTTCCCTAAATTATTAAACTAGCAGCTTCAGAGAACCTCCCCTTAGGTGTTTGGGCTGAGTTACCTTTCTCCCAAGGGGAGAATGACATTCTGTCTTGTCTGGCATATATTCAGTCTTCTCAGATTTTTATTTTGCTAGCAATAAGGATGGTAACAGCCAGGTGGTGCAGTAGATAGAGTGACCTAGATTCAGGAGGACCTGAGTTCAAATTTGATCTCAGACACAACTGGCTGTGTAATCCTGAGCGAGTCCCTTAACCTTCTTTGCCTCAGTTTCTTATCTGTAAAATGAGTTGGAGAAGGAAATGACAAACTGCTCCAGAATCTTTGCCAAGAAAACCCCAAATGGGGACATGGAGAGTTAGGCAAGACCGAAACAACTCAATAACAGCAAGAATTTGGATAAATGGATTTCTTTGCCAGTTCTCTGTGTGCCATTGTGGAATGATATTGGGTGGAAGACAGTCAATTTCTGTAAATAAAGCCTAGCTTTGCCCCAAAATGAAACAGGAATCAGAAGTTATCTTGAACCTGAAAATCATATTTAAAACAATATTTAAGGAAGTAGATATAATTCTAGCCTGGTGTCCCACTCAATGAGGAGAGCAGAGTGACCAAACTTTGGGTCTCTACCTCCTGCTTTGGTTCGTGGAAAGAAATAAAGTTGACGGAGACAATAAGCTAGAGAAGAAGCTATTCTGCTTCCCTACATGTCATGCAATACCCCCATGTTCATGCAGAGAATAGTCCCTCAAACATACAAGAGCTCCCAGATAGCTTAGGACAAAGTAAAACATCCTTATTCAAGGCACTGGAAATTAGAATGATGAAAAGAGAACTTAAATATTCCACATGTATCTATAATGCTAATTATTTTTTTTAGTTTTTGCAAGGCAATGGGGTTGTGACTTGGCCAAGGCCACATGGCTAGGTAATTATTAAGTGTCTGAGACCAGATTTGAACCCAGGTACTCCTGACTCCAGGGCTGGTGCTCTATCCACTTAGCCACCTAGCTGCCCCTATAATGCTAATTATTGCAGATGTCAAGGCTAGAACAAACTTCCTATCTGAAGCTAGAGTCTCAAGAGACTTTAAAGCGGGAGAAAGGAAAACAGGATGCAGGGGTATTACACCTTGGTTCTGCTAGTGCAGGTATAGAATAGGAGGTGGGGAGGGGTGCTGCATGAGTTGGTGGGGAGGACTGAGAATATCAATTTGGGGGGTTGAGTAGATTTTTGTTTTGCCTTTTGTTGGATTTTGAATGTACAAGACCATGGAGAAGTTAAAGTTGCATTGTTTTTTGTGCAAATTTTGATTTTTGTGAAGTTTCAAAAATCATGAGAATTGGAGAAAATGTCTAGTCCACCATTTTGTTGCTAATGTGAGTACTCTCAAGTAACCTTGAGGTAAAACAGGGCATAATAGCTACTTTAAAATACAAACATATAATTCAACAGAAAATGCATTTAAAATGCATTTGAGCACTTGGGTTAAATTAGGATGATCTACCCTAATATGTTCATGGGTCACAATTCTTATCTTAAGTAAGGAAAACTCTGGGCCTAGGAGAGAACTAATTCTGCTTTAATTGAAATATTGACATTTTATTAATTTTAAGAATCAAATCTGGGAAAATTATTCTTAGGATAAGGGTTTTTTAATGAATCACCTTTAGTTGTGTTCAACTCTTTGTGGGTTTGGGGTTTCTTGGCAATGATTCTGGAGTGATTTGTTACTTCCTTCTCAAACTCATTTTACAGAGAAAGAAATGGAGGCAAATAGGATCAAGTGACTTTTCCAGGACCACACAGCTAGAAAGCCTCTTAGGCCAGGTCTTCCTGACTCCAACTTTTCACACTCTATCCACTGTGCCACCATGAGGCAGGAAAAAGGATGGAGGAAAAGAATGCACTGGGAAAGAAATTTGGAAGAAGGGGATGAGGCTGAATTGTTCTCATGATTGGTTTGTGTGAGAAGAATAATATCCAATCGTAGAGGAGGAGGATGTGGAAAGTGAGACTAGCATATCAACTTCAGTCTCATCCTATGTGGACAGAAAAGTATTGAACATACATGTATATAAATACAAAGAGTTTGGTATAGGAGCAGCTAGGTGGGCAGTGGACAGAGCACCGGCCCTGGAGTCAGGAGGACCTGAGTTCCAATTCAGCCTCAGACAATTAAAAATGACCTAGCTGGGTGACCTTGAGCAAATCACTTAACACCATTGCCTTGCAAAAACATAAAAAAAGTCTTGTATAGTAGCATTAATTTTTTTTTTTGGTAAGGCAATGGGGTTAAGTAACTTGCCCAAGGCCACCCAGCTAGGTAATTATTATTAAGTGTCTGAGGCTGGATTTGAACTCAGGTCCTCCTGACTTCAGGGCCGGTGCTTTATCCACTGAGCCACCTAGCTGCCCCCTAAACTATTTTTTCTTAATGTCACTATTCCCAAAATCATTTTCCTGGATACTAGGACTTTGGGGGGGGGGGTGTTGCAAGGCAAATGGGGTTAAGTAGCTTGCCTAAGGCCACATAGCTAGGTAATTAATAAGTGTCTGAGGCTGGATTTGAATTCAGGTCCTCCTGACTTCAGGGCTGGTGCTTTATCCACTGCTCCACCTAGCCACCCCAAAATGTACTTTCAATTTGGAAAAGACTGAGAGACAAACTAGAGAAAGAAAATTCTATACCAATATGCCTAATGAATATTAAAACAAAAGTTAGGGAGTAGTCATAGATTTCAATTTGAAAAATGGCTTATAAAAAAAGAGAATTGAAAGAAAAGAAAATCTATGAAATAGAACTAGAAAGATGAAGCACTATTGCCAGATTAGCTGATTTCAATTATAGAACACCTATAGATCCCATGCCTTCTCCTTCACCCAGTGTCTTCTTTGCAAAGAGGGGAGAGAGGAAGGTGAGGAAGGAGAAAAGAAGAAAATATATAAAAAGATAGTCTGAAGGAAAATGAAAAAGGAATAAACATAACCATGAATGCAAAGATATAATCTATAAAATCAAAGAGGAGAGTAGATTGGATTGTACAGCAGAAGGCATCAGGATTTTGCTTACAAGAAGTAATTTAGTCATAAAGAGTCACATAAATTTTAAATGATGAACTAGAAATTGTTATGCTCTAGGCCAACGAAAAGATTGAAGTAGCAATGGTGATAGCAGAGAAGGCAACAACAAAATGTAAATATGTCTAAAAGATAAACCAGGACGCTATAGTTTGCTTAAATGAAATACTATGAATACTTTATTATGTGCAAACAATGACATAGCATCTGAAGACTTAAAACAATTTTTATTATATTTCTAGGAGAAATAAATAGTAAAACTATAATTCAGCTTATCCCTGCCAGACTTAGATATAGCTAACTAAAATACCAACAAAAAATTAAGTCTTAATAGAATTGAGAGTAAATTGAAATACAATAGATCCCTTGTCATTATTGAATGAGAAAGATAAGAAGGAATAAGCATATTTTTCTTTTGTATTTGGGTTTTACAAGAATGGACCATGGGCTAGAATATTAAAAACGTATTTAAAAAGCACAAAGGCACAAACATAAAGCATATATTTTAGTACCTACACACAAAAAATACAATATATATCATTGGAAAAGGTCCAAAATTTAAGGGTACATTAAAACAATTGAATCTTAAAGAATTGAGGGTAAACTAAAACAATTTGATCCTAAAGTATTGGTGGCATAAGGAATAAAAGTACCAATAGATATGTTTTTTGCTGTTGTTTTTGTAAGACAGTGGAGTTAAATGACTTGCCCAAGGTCATATAGTGAGATAATTATTAAATGTCTGAGTCTGAATTTGAACTCATGTCCTCCTGACTCCAGGGTCAGTTTCCACTGTGCCACCTAACTTGCTATTATAATTTTCTCAAAACCAGAAAGCAGACATAGACAGGAAAACCAAATGACAATATAAAATTTTTAAAGTATTCACAACACAGGGGAAGGAAAAAATGAAATTATTAGGAACTATTTTGTATAAATATATCAAAATTATCATAGTGTTAATATTTAAGTAAAATGATATTTATTTTAAAATAAAAATAATGTGCTCCAATTAAGATAATAAATTGAGCAATTGAACATTCTAATCACTTTACAAAAAAAATACTAAATGTGTCACAAGTAAGTTTGAAAGCAAAGAGAACAGTTTCCAGAGCCAGATGGATAAAAAGTTAATTCTTTCAAATATTAAATATAACTCATTAAAATATAAAAAAGATATTGGTTTTAACCTTATATAGATGAATGTGTAAAGAATGTGTTAAATCAATAACCCTCTAAGATCCATAGTTTCAGTACCTAAACCATTGACTCACAAAGCAGAGAAAGACAACTTTATGCCAACGTACAAAATACATATACAAACATTTTTAACAAAAGCATAATAGCAAAAAAACTTTATTTGAAATATTACACAATGACCAGGTCAAATTTATGCTAGGGATGCATAGTTACCTTTCTACTAGTAAAATTAAAATCATAAACAATCTTATTTGCAATAAAAATAATTAAAAACAATTCTATCGACAGAAAAAACTTTTGATGTCATTATAGCACCAATTTCTGTTAATAATATTAAAGAATTAAATGAAACTTTCCTTAATATAGTAATTTCCTTAAAATAGTATCATTATAGAATCAAACTTCACAATTATATATAATGGAAAAAATAGAGCACAGTCTTCAAAAATCATCAGTAAAGTGAGGATGTCAATTACAAATTTATTATTTGCTAGAGTTCTAGAAATACTATAAAGAAACTGAGATGTTAAGCTAAGATATAGAAAATGTTTTGTTTTGGTTTAGTTTGTTTTTATTAATAATGATAGAATCTATTTGTAGAAACTTTGAGTTTAAATCAAATGAATCAGTACAAGAATTGAAGAATTGTTGTGAAAGAACATCTCTGAAAGAATTCTAAACAATAAAATGACCAACTATGATTCCATAGTTTGACATTTGACAGGACAGCTAGGTGGTGCAGGGGATAGAGTACCAGCCCTGGACTTAAGAGGACTTGAGTTCAAATTTGGCCTCAGATACTTGATGTTAGATGTGAAACCTTGGGCAAGTGACTTAATTATTCCACATACAAGGCCATCCCCAGTCAAATATCTTGCCACTCAGGGCAGCTAGGTGATGCAGTGGAGTCAGGAGGCACTGGAGTCAGGAGGACCTGGGTTCAAATCTGACCTCAGACACTTAATAATTACCTAGCTGTGTGGCCTTGAGCAAGTCACTTAACCCCAATGCCTTGCAAAAAACCTAAAAACAAAGCCAAAAAAAAAAATCTTGCCACTACACCAGATGTTTTGGAGGACAAAGTGAGACTGGTGACTTAGTCCCTCCCCCTCACTCAAATTCTATTATGTGCATGTCATAGCGTTACCCCCCTGATGTCATGGTCTTCTTTGAGAACAAAAGATAAGCAAAGATAAGGCCTACTATATACCTTCTGAAATATGGCAGAAATCCTATGGTGCAGATTAAGAAAAATCCTTTATTTTAAACATAGTCAATGAATGGTTTAATTAGGGGAGTGATGCTTTTTGGTTACTCTATCTTTTTTTTTTAATTTCAGAGGAGAGGAGGGAGAGGGAGAGTAATGATAGTGATGGACGCAGAGGCTAAATTTTTTTTTTTAGATTTTTCAAGGCAATGGGGATAAGTGGTTTGCCCAAGGCCAGACGGTAGGTAATTATTAATTGTCTGAGGTCGGATTTGAACCCAGGTACTCCTGAGTCCAAGGCCGGTGCTCTATCCACTGGGCCACCTAACCGCCCCTAAATTTCTTTTTGTAATATCTACCCACTGTTCTTAGGGCTTCCCTAACACAGAACATAATCGAAGTCTTGGATGCTAGAAAAGGACTTGGAACTCTGTAGACAACATTGGGTCCCTGTCAAATACTGAGAAAAGCTGTACCCCCATTCATCAGATCTGGAAATTGAGATTCAGGAAAAAATGAACTCTGGATCAGGTTCAAATAGATGGTACTTGACAGAGGTAGAATTTGGATTGGGATCTAGATGTTCTAAGTTCCCGCTCTTTCCTGCTGCTAACCACTGGGGAATTCATGCTTTAAGACCTTCCGCCTTTCAGATAATACAGTTTCATGAATGGAAAACTGGTTTTCAATAGTTTCCCAGTTTTTCTTGCATTCCTTCTAGGCTATAAATACCTTAATATTTAAATGAATACCATTATTCAATTCTGATATTAATAGAACAAAAACTGTGGTAGTGCAATCTGTTTACCCTAGTAAATTTATAATACTGAACAAACTTCCTCTGCTCACAAATAGGACACCATCTGTTGTTGCTATTGTATCACTTCCTTAAGCAAGACATCTGCTAATGACCCCATCTGATCAATGAAGCATGTGATTGTCTTCCAGGAGATAGGGTGATATAGGGGAGACAATCAAAGATGGCTTTCATCTTTCCAGCCCAAGTGATGGAGAAGATGATGTGTTCACAAACAGAAAGAAGGTATTTAGTGATATGGAACAGATTTGGGTTGAGAATGCTTTCTGTTTGAGGTGCTTATGAGTCATCTAAATGTAGAAAGAATTGAAAGACTTTCTTAGATAAGGTCATTTGGAATAACACAGATGAATTGGAATAAAATCTACTTAATAGCCTATCTTCTTTTATTCTTCTCCAGGAGTATTGGGCAGCTAGGTGGTACAATGGACACAGTCAGAACCTGAGTTCAAATCCAACTTCAGGCATTCCATAGTTGGATGACCCTGGATAAGTGATTCAATCCTATTTGTTTTATTTTCCTTCTCTATAAAATGATCTAGAGAAGGAAATGGTAGACCACTCCAGAGTTTCTGCCAATGAAACCCCCAAACAAGTCGCAAAGCATTGGAAATAACTGAAAAATGGCTAAACAAGAATACAAATTTTGGATCTAGAGTTCAAAATTTCCTCAAATATTATCTAATCTCAAACCCTCCTTTTACAGATGAAGAAGTAGAGGCATATAGAGAGATTGAGTGATACAATAATGTGTTGGTTCATTGTCCCGCACCCTAAAATTATATCCTCCAAAATCCAATCTATCATCTTTTCTAGTGGAGGTGATGCTTCTAAGAGGGGGTTTTTAACCTGTGATCCAGAAACCTTAAAAAAATGGATAATTGCATATTCAATGTATTTGGTTCATTTATAATGCTATGTTTTGGACACATGTATTATTCCAAATGCTATTCTGAAAGTCACTCCATATGCTTCACAGGATCATCACCGTGATATATGCATGATACATGAAAAGAAGCATTCCATATTCCAAGAAGCTGTATTTATCATTGATAATTATAGATGACTTCTGTTTATCTTGTCCAGCATTCTAGATGAATACATATTAGAAACCAGTTTTTCTAAGGATAATGTTTAAATCTTATATTTGTTTTGTTTAATTTTTGCTTGTTTCTAAAGCCCTCAAAGAAATATAACATGGGAGCCAATGACATAACTATAGAACTGCTCCTAAGAAAATGATATGGGGATTTTTCTGGGCTGAAGGCTTGAACAGAATTCAACTAACATTTAATGGACAGGAGAGCAGAGAAGAAGCAATTAAACATTTAAACCTTGTATTGGGCACTGGGTATGCCCAGGATTTGATGTTACCTCATTTAAGGATAATGATAAACGTTTGGGGAGTTCTTCATCTTAAATTATTACATAATTCCAGCTACTACGATAGGCACCATTGGCAAAAACAACCTTTAATGGACAGAGGACATATGAGTAACCTGAGACTTAACTCAATGGACCTTAATTTCCTCATCTGTAAAGGAGATGGAAACATTTTATTATCTAACCATCATTACTATGTTCATGAAACTGTTTTAAAACCCATCAACAGATCAAATGTAGTTTCTTCCCCAAACTATCTTTTGAGCCCTTTACTTGTCCTGAATGCCTCTCTGTTATATAAATGATGGGAAGGGTGGGCAATTTGCATTTTTGGTACTAAAATTATCAAAGGAAAATAATTTAATTCATTAAAGAATGAATTCCAAATAAGGTCCAATCCATTTCTATTATTAATGCTTTTTGTTGACAACTCAATAAAAAATTTATAAATTTATTTTTTGGTAATTCTATATATCCCTAAATAGGTAAATTAATTTAGGGAGAATTATTATTTTTATTATATTACCTGGTTTATTCTTTTGTTTTAGGTTTTTTCCAAGGCAAATGGGGTTAAGTGGCTTGCCCAAGGCCACACAGATAGGTAATTATTAAGTGTCTGAGACCGGATTTGAACCCAGGTACTCCTGACTCCAGGGTTGGTGCTTTATCTACTGCACCACCTAGCCACCCCAATTACCTGGTTTATTCTTGAGCAATTAATATTTTTCTAATAAATTTCTGAAACCATATTTGAATTCAAGAAGGTGAGTCTCCCTGACTCCAGGCTTGGTGTCTTCCACTGTGCTATCTAACAGCTCAATTCGGAAGTACAGCTCATCTTAAAAAAAATTACCCAGTAGATTGATAGTTACAGAGGATGAGAGATGTCATGGAAATCATTGTTTACTTGGCAATCAAGGATTTGATTCAATGGAGCAAGACGTTGACTCCTGGGCTCATACACAATTCATTCAAGATTTCTTGAAAGATGAAACCACAGAGACAACTTTATTTGATGACCATCTGATTATTATTATCAGGAGCAGCAAAAACTAAGAAGTCATATGTTCACTAAAAATGCTTCCCATTGTCGTGGATGAGACCCACTGTATGGATGTTGAGATTCCCCCAGATGCTTCAGCTTTCAAAAAGCATTGTGTTGATTGAATCCAGCCCCAGACCATTTTGGAGCCTCCTAAATGAGATATATGATCACTCAAAGGGGCTTGGTCCAGAGATCTATACAACCTCAACCAACTCCAGGGGTGGGAGGGTATAGGCTATATAAGATAATAGACTAGATTCTCTTTGATCTTTTCATAACCCCAATTTCTCCTTGAAAATAAGAATCTTTGTCTAAGATCAATAGTCTTCCCTTGAACTATATGGTTCTGAGTAATTGAAAACTATCTTCTCCAATGAACTGACATTTAGAATCATTCAGAGAGCAATAGGGAAAGCACCGAATAGATGATGAGCATCCGTCATATGCAATGTGGCACGCACCAACTGGCAGGTTGCACCATATAAAAATGAGCAATGATGTAAAGAAAATCACCAAAGAAATAGAAGTGGAAACAAAAGAGAGGGAAGGGCTTTGATCTCCATCACTAAAGGCAATGCCCACAGTGACATGATTACTGATCGACTGCAATAAGAGAATTTTCTTCAATTGGGATTTAAATTCCAAAGCAACCTCTTCCTTCCAGGATTCTTTTGAGCCTTAATTTATCTCTGAATATGGTCTTCAAGGTCTGGTACTTTGGCTTGAGAAGAGCATGTTTATTATTTCCTATTGACATTTTTTTTTCTGCTTAAGTCTGACACTTCTCTAATTCGAAGTTCCAAATGCATCGTTTTTCTTCTTTAGGACCTCCACTGTTTTGGGAGAGATTTTCTAATTCACAGCAGGAATTTACTGGTCTTTTTCTTTTTGAATTTGTCTTTGGGAGCTCTGATTTCTTTTCCTAAATTCGTCATTAATTCCCATTCCTCTCTCTGTGTCTAATTACATTATTTCTTTCTTTTCTGAACCATTATAAAATTTCTCATTGTTCCATTATTTCTGGAGGCCATGTTAAAATTCTTCTCTTCTTTTTCCTTCTATTATTTTTAATAAGATCTTATCATTCCTTATAGTATATCCTTTCTGGGTTGTTTGCTCATTTTTCTTTATTTCCTCATGAGGTTCTCTACTGGTTTTCATGAATGAGAGCTGGATTTAAGATAAGTTTTAAGTTTTTTTTTCTTTTTTGTCTTTTCCCTTCTATTCCAATAGTGCTGTACCAGGGGACTGTCAGCTCTCTCTCTCATCATTTATTTTCTTTGACTCAATCCAATAAAGTTTTTATACTATGTACAAAGCACTGTGTTTGCTACTAGGTAATGACTCAAATAAAAATGGGGAATATGTGCCTCCCTTCAAATTTCTTGTATTCTATTTGGGAGTGGGCTAAGGTATGTAAACAAATAATTTGATGAATATGCAATAACAACCAGTGTATTCAAGCAAGTGTATTTTGTTTGGTTTAATTCAACATGACAATCCAGCTGAGTCTGAAAGAAAATATTGATTCTGAGAGTCAAGGCAAGGGGAAATAGATTCCAGGCATGCAAAACAACTTGTGCAAAGCTATCATGTTGGAAGTTGAGCAGTTACCTTCAATGGAACAATTCTTTTGATCTAAAGAGTCTAGGAAGCCAATGAATTTTCATCAGAGGAGGGGCAAGTCTCTATTTGCCCTTCCTAGGGAAATTATTGTTACTATTATCTGAAAGGTAAATTGAGGCACCTAAGTGGCTTTCTAGATTGCCAGACCTGGAATCAAGAAGACTCAACTTTCTCAGTTCAAGTCTGGCCTCCAACACCTGTCTGCTGTGTAATCCTGGGCAAGACGGCCTTAGTTTCCTCACTTATAAAATAAGCTGGAGAAGTAACTGGCAATTTTGCGAGTTTCTTTGCCAAAAATAACTGGGTGGGGAGAGGATCACAACAAGTCAACACTACTGAAATGACTGAAAAAAGAACAATGAATTGGAGCCAGAAAGGATGAGAATCTGGGAGGCTAATTAATACAGCATTTTAGCACTTCAGGTAAGAAGTGATGTAGACTTTAACAATAATGATGTTCTGTCAGGGACCAGATGTAAAGAATGTTGTCCAGGGGGAATCTACAAGGTTTAATAGTCCATTAAAAATGGAATATAAAGAAGAAGTAAGAAGCAAGAATGATTACAAGATCGTGAGCTGAGTGACTGTATGCATAAAGGTGTGTCCTCAACAGAAAGAGTTTGAAAAAGAGATGACTAGTGGTGAGGAGACCAAATGTTTATTTTGAATCTTTTGATTTTATGTACCTATCAGAGGAAATGTCATTGGGTCGCTTCTCCAAAATCCAGTTTGTAAGTCCATAACCTGGAAGAGGCAGGAGATCTTATCATTTCTGTAAAAATAACAATCAACTGATGGGAGTTAATGAGGTCATCAGCAGAGAGGGCATAGATAGACTTGGACAAGTAAAAGAAGGGCCCTGGACAGAGCTGTGCAAACTACTGAAGCTTAAAAGGGAGGATGTGGATGATGATCCAGCAGAGAAAAATGAGAAGTAATGATCTGATGAGTAGGAAGAGAGTCAGGATTGATTACTGTCCCATATATCCTAGGTACAGAGATTATCCAAGAGGAAAGCGTGGTCAACATTACTTAGACATGGTTGGGAGACTCCCACTAATTCAGACTTGAGACTTGTTCCATAAACTCTCCATTATGAAACCCATAACATTGGGTTGATGCTCATTAAAAGCAGAGGTAGGAAAATAATGGACCCTTCCTCCAAATGTAGATTCCCAGAAAAATTCATGACTAAGTGAAGGGAGGCAGCATGGTAGAAGGATATTTTAGAGGGAAGACAGCCCAGGTTTTGGGGAATATTCCAGGGGGAATATTCTAGGTGGTAGTCTGGAAAGTGAGAGACACAGCTCTGTGGGAAGGGAAACTCTCTGAGACTGGAAGGTAAAGACAGAGGTAGCAGGTTACTGGTGAAGGAAGTCTCAGGTGGAAGTTTGCAATAAAAAGTGAAATCATAGGTCCAGTGGATAGTCTTTGTCTTTTCTTGTTGGAAGGATGGGAGGGTCAGAGTTGGACTGAGACATGATCTCTTATTCTACCATATTGTGGGGTATATCTTTTAATGTGTTTTTTTTTTTTGGTTGTTTTTTCACAAGGCAGTGGGGTCAAGTGGCTTGCCCAAGGCCACATAGCTAGGTCATTATTAAGTGTCTGAAGCTAGATTTGAACTCAGGTCCTCCTAACTCCTAGTCAGGCACTTTATCCACTATGCCACCTAGCTGCCCCTCAATGTTTTTAAAGTAAAATAGTAGTGGTATTTTTTATAATTTTTATTGTTAAGTCATTTCAGACTCTTTTTGACCCTATTTGAGGTTTTCTTGTCAGCAACACTGGAGTTATTTGTCATTTCCTTCTCCAGTTCATTTTACAAATGACAAAACTGAGATGGACAGAATTAGTTGACAACTAGTAAGTGTTTATAAGGTCTCATTCGAACCCATGTCTTTTGAAATTACTTCAGGCATAGCTGTCTTTTTTTATTACTCTTAACCTATCCCCATTTAGTTATCCCCAATCCCTAGGTACTGTTGTCTGCTTATTTTAAATCCTGGTGACACAGTAAGCTTAATATGCAGGCTCCCAAAAAAGTTTCTCAGTCCTTGAAATGTTAAAAATAGACGTTTTAATAGAAACTAAGACTTACAAATCTCCTGAAGGACTCTTCACTTTGCCCTTGTGAGGGAAGTCACACAAAGACCAATGCAATGGTTGTTTCTTCCTCAGAATCTTTGAATCTTACTTAGGATCTTTGAAATCATCTCCCTCAAATTTTCATTGATAACTTCAGAACCTGGAACCCAGAGAAATGACTTACCCAAGTTCTCACCCATATGTTTTTGATCCCAGATCTCATGACTCCAAATCCATGAATGCTTCGATGTGACGCCATACTTCCTCTACCCCATTAGAGGCTTCAGAATCTTAAGTTCAAACTTCAGAATTCTGGTCCTACAATTAAAGAGTCCTGCACTTTAAAATTAATATATGAGTCCTAAGTTTTATTGCAAGTGGTTCCTTTTTTACAGGGGCCTTAGAACATAGGATTTGGGGTCAGGATAGATCTGAATTCAAATCCAGCCTCAGACACTCACCAGCTATGTGATCTTGGGGAAGTCCCTTTATCTCAATTTCTTCATCGGTAAAAAAGAGAGCATGATAACCCCTACCTCCCAGGGCTGTTGTGAGGACAAAATGAGATGACCATTGTAAAGCGTAATGCCTAGCACACAGTATTATATAAATGCTAACAATTGTCATTATTTCCCCTATTTTTATTGACATAATTTATTTTCTATTTCACCATTGGGAATAGAGGGGAGAATCTAACCCTTGTCATTTAATTGCATAGGAAGTCATCACTTGTCACAGAATAAAATCAATATTTATTTAAAATATAAATTTAACTATTTAACAGTCCACTTTAAAGAAGAGAAAAATGAGGTTTAGCGATTTCTAAGGAAATTACTTTTCATCAATTAGGTGATGCTAAAGGCATGATCGAAACCCAGATCAAGTGACTCCCAGCCCAAAACTTTATCTGCTAGTTCCTCCATACTTTTCACTCCCCAAAGAGGGAGTAATGGGTTCAAATCCCACCTCAGATGCTCAAAACCTGAGTGACGTGTCAGTCCACATCACTTTGCCTCAGTTTCCTCATCTTTAAAATGGGGGCAAGTGTTGGACCTGTGAAAGTGTCCTTCCACCTCTAGATGCACATGCAATCATAAGGTTAACCAACATATCTAATTTCCAGGAACATGGAGAAAATGTTGGTGATTGACCACTAGATGGAAGCAGAACCCAAGCTATGGAACTTTGCCCTTAGCTAGGCCCAATTATGTTGTTTCTAGACTTGCAGGATCTAACAGGAGACGCAGAATCAGAGCCTGGGATCTTCTCCCCTCCTTCATCCTAGGTCACGTTGTGTTACTTTCTTAATCTGAGCATTTTGGTTTTTCTAGGCTAATAACCTGGGGCAGCAATGTGGGACAGTGGATAGAGGGTTAGACAAGGAGTAAGGAAGACTCGTGGCGAGTCCAAATCTGGCTTCAGACACCTAGCCATGTGGCCCTGTGACCCTGGACAAGTCACTTCACCCTGTTTGCCTCAGTTTCCTCCAAGATATTTCCAAGAAGATCCTCCTTTGGTCTCTCTCTCTCTCTCTCTCTCTCTCTCTCTCTCTCTCTCTCTCTCTCCAAGGCAATGGGGTTAAGTGACTAGCCCCAGGTCACACCGGTAGGTCATTATTCAGTGTCTGAAGCTGGATTTGAACTCAGATCCTCCAGGGCTGGTGCTCTATCCACTGCACCACCTAGCTGCCGCTGGATAGACTCTTTCACTTATCTTTGCCCTTTCCAAATGATGGAGCAGAGAAGTAAATACTGTTATCCTTCCATGACCTGCCCAGGGTAGAGTAGAGATGTGAGGTTATCTCTTCCCTTGCTAGAGCCACTACCCTTCCCTTATTTCAGTCTGAGATTACATTAGCATTTCTGGCTGCCATGCTTCCTTGTTGACTCATCCTGAGTTTGCAATCCTTTAAATCTTATTCTGACAAATTGCTAGTGTCACCTCTCCCCTTATGCCCTTGCAAAATTAATTATTTGAATCCAGATGTAAGACTTTATACTTATCCTTACTCAATTTCATCTTCTCAGACTCCGTGTAATATTCTAGCTCATCAAAATTTTAGGGGAGCTTGTCATTTCTGTTCTCCAAGGCTCCCAGATTTCTGACATCTGCAAATGGGATGAGCATGAATTTACACCCATTCTAAGTCACTGACATATTCCAAGACTTCAGTGTACTAATGTGGGTGTAGCCACTAAAGTGAATCACAGTCAGTCCCCACCCTTGTATCCTCTGGAATTTTCTGCAGGGTCCTACATCTAGTTCAGTGAACATTTACTCCTTTGTACTGAAGCTTTTCTTCATGGCCTCTGGCCTTCTGGTCCTTGTGGCATAAGAGCAGGGAAGAGATCTAGGGGTTGGGCCAGTCTCTACTTGACTAACTCACCTTCTTCCCGTGACCCTCTTTTTCCTGTGGGGTCTCTTTTCTGTGCTACTTTTTGTATGCAAGAAGACATCACTGGTAATGTCACAGACTAGTCATACCTACCATATGTCTCTCTATACTCTCCCACTTTGTCAGTCTGACTTGCCTCTTCTCTAGCCTAAATTCTAAACTGGAGAAGTAATTTCCCTTCTTGGTTCCCAACATTCCTACTGCAATAAACGGTTGCTTCTTTATGGTTAGAAATTCAAGAATTGAGAGAAGTGACCTCAGAGATCAGCTACCCCATCAGTCAATCAACGAGTATCATTAAGTACCAACTATAGGTCAAACATTGTGGTCGTCATGGGGTTAGGAGAACTATGACTAAGACATTGGGCTCTACATGGAATATAAACATTCTTTCAACAGAGACAATATGAACCCACATCACTACAGATAAAAATGTAAGGCTAGTGATAGAGACGGGATTTGAATTTTCTAGAAAAGGAAAGTTCCAGAAGGATCAATTCCCTCTAGCAATGCAGCTTGTCAACTTCTTTGCAATGTAGAATCAGAGAGAATTTCTTGAATGATGGAAAGGTTCATCCATTTGCCAGCTCACATAACCAAACAGAGGAGGACATGACCAAAGTCTTTCTGTCTCCTTTGCTAGATCACTATACATTATCTCATGATTACTTTCAATATTATATATATATATATATATATATATATATATATATATATATATATATATATATACACATATATATTAATTTTGAGGGGGAGGATACTGGCAACTGTGGGGAGTGGGGTGAGTAGTAAGGAAAGGCTTCATGTAGAAGACAACACTAGAGACATATTATGAAGGAGACACAGAGGACATCCCCTCAAGAGAGGCAGCGGAGATTGGGTGGCATTCCAAACAATGAAGATGAGTAATGGAAAGGTCCCAACCTAAAGTCACCCGCTATTGCTGATAAAGCAGAGAATTATGGCATCATTAATAATAAGGGATTTTTTTCTAGCACTTTGTTTTCAAAGTCTTTTCCCCTTGAATTCAATCATTGGACAATTCTTTGAGGTAGACACTTTGAGTGTTATTATCCTTATCCTCCAGATGAGGAAACTGAGATTGAGGTTCCTGAGATTCCTAGATGTTAAGTATGAAACCCAGAGATGTTTAATGCTCTCTTCATTGTAGTACAGGTCTTACTTCTATTCAATTCCATATCCAGCACTTTCTTTCTATTACTTCCTATTTATCCTCCATATAACTTTTTAGAGTATATTTGTTTTATTTATTGCCTCCCTTATTAGGCTCCTTGAGGGCAAGAATATATTTTTGTATCCCCAGTTCTTAATATAGAGTTTGGAACATAGTAGGTTCATAATCGGTGTTTACTGATGAATTGAATGAGACAGCCCCATTTTCTAATACCAAATTCAGTGTTTCTTCAACTAATCCGTGTTCCTTCATGATTTTTGGTATATCTATGCAACAAGAGATTAGGTTCCAAGTGGGAGTTTAAAAGCCCTTGGTAAATTTTATATATTCTCTTCAGTGAAGATATAAACCATTCCTTGACTTCCATCATCAATCAAATGCAGTATTAATTCCTGAATTAATTCAATAAAAATTTATCAATCATTTTCTAAGTGAAAGTATCTTCTTAGGTGTTGAAATACAAGACAAAAACAACAAGCAAAAAGAAATATTGCCCAGTCTCAAAAAACACTCCAAGAATTGACAGTGGAAAAAAAATTGCCACCACAATAGGGTTTTATCATTTGCAAAGTCCTTCATGTCTATTATTTCATGGGATTCCTGGAAGGTAAGGGCAATAGCCTTTATCAGCCTTATTTTACAAATAGGGACAGTCAGGCAAGAAATTGAGTGTCTTACTTGAGGTCACACAGTCAATCTCCAATTTGGAATTCCAATCCAATTCTTCATCAATCAGTAGTTATTCAATAAGACCTGATGTTACGGACTCTATACTAAGAATAAGAAGAAAAAAAGAAAAAAATATATATATATATATATAGTTCCTTCCCTCAAGGAACTGACTTTCTATGGGAGGAGACAACAAATAAATGAAATCTGAAAATCAGGAGGTAGGGGAAAGGGGGAGATTTCATCCAGAT
The DNA here is from genome assembly GCF_037893015.1 of Macrotis lagotis. NCBI lineage: Eukaryota > Metazoa > Chordata > Mammalia > Peramelemorphia > Peramelidae > Macrotis > Macrotis lagotis. The sequence continues at coordinate 8,843,464 of NC_133658.1, forward strand.
GAAAGTCTAATGAAAAATGCAAAGATGCTGTTGAACTGGTATCCTTCTCAAATGGAAGGTCTTCATCTTAACAAAATGGTAGAAACCTGGCAGGGCTGTTGACACAAATTTCATAAAATTGAATTTTGGGAAAGGATCTTTGGACAATCCATCTTGACCAGTATTAGTGATACTAAGCTACTGATTCTCAATTTGGAACAAAGGTTTTCAGGTTACTCAGAGCTACCTATCATACAACAGAGTAAGAGAACCATGTGCATATTAGGAAAACGTTTTAGAAAATTTGGAGGATCTGTTCTTCCCTGTTCACATAGGGCCTAATGACTTCCAGCTTAACAAGTTCACATGCATTTCCTGTTCATCTGCTAGTTGACGTCATAGAATGTTTATATAAAAGGGGAATTACTAAATTTTTTCACCTGTACTGTCACATGCACTGAATTTTTCCACCTCATGCCTCTTCCACCTTTGTTGCCCAAACTTAGCTCATTCCATTATTAGGTAACTATTTCTAGTTTGCTCTTCCTTTTTATAAGCTGAAATTTGAACATATAATAAAAATAAAATATCTTCTATCTCCACTAAAGAGGATGAGTTCAACTCTAAAATGTTCAATACCCTGGAAAGTTTGGTAATATCCCAGGGAGATTTTTCTTCTGGAAACCATCAGACATTGACAGAAATCTAAATAATTTCAACCTTTAGTCTTGAAATTCTATTTGTTTCCTTGGATTGATGACTAAGATTGATCATCTTTGTCAAGTTAATCAAAACAATGAAACTGTTGACCTGACAATTTCAATTAGTTACTGACATAATGAGACTTTTATCTTTATGAAAAGGCCAATGGAGAGCACCAATGAACTGACCCTTCCATTATTAAAATGAAAAGCAGCATCCACCCACTCGCTCCATTTAAAGCTGACACAGTTTTGTCACTTGGATTGGTGAAATGTAACTCCTTGAAATATTATTGAAGAAAGAGTTAGAGTTAGGACTGAGGGAAGACTGAGATGAAAAAAAATGTAAAGTTGAAAGGCAATTTAAAATATAGAAATTCAACTCAATTTTCTTCAAAATATTTTCTAGGAGCCCATTTTTTTTGCCAGATTCTCCATAAAGGGATCCCTGTCCTCAAAAATCTGATGTTCTACTGGTAAGAATAAAGCATATATACGCATAAGTCCAAATGATATGAAGAAAGAATGTATACAAATGAATGAAGTTGGGGGCATTAGAAATTTCCAAGCTGGGAGAAGCCTCAGAACATAGATCATGTACTCTCAGAGACCCAAAGAACCCTATAGATTATCTAATTCAACCTCTTAGTTGTTGGAAAAGTGGACACTTGAAAAGTCAACTCCTTATGTGCTCCTTACGACTGCCTCTCATCCCTGGAAGAATTTTCCTCAAAAACTCTTGCATCATAGAAGCCCTGATTTCCTTCTAAATTCAACCAAAGCATCATCCTTTTCATGGAACGTCTCCTGAAAATCTCTCCTCCCCTTCCCTAGATACTCATGTCCTCATTCATGAAACTAGCTCACATTCATTTTGAACATTGTAGTTCTAATCTACATGCAAATATCATTGCACCAATTAGAAGGAAAGCTATGCTGATCAGGAACTGATGACTTTTTTATATATACTCCTAGTGCTTAACCCAGTTCGTGGAAAAGATTAGGGGCTTAATAAAGGCTGTTGATTGATCAATAGATTGATTGGGAAGAAAGATTTACTTGAATCAGGAAGGGGACAAATAAATGCAAGCATTACAATCATCAGTTGTTGAAGGGAGAGGAACCTGAGAGCCCATCTCCTGTTCATGATGAGGAAAGATTCTGAAATGTGTCCCTACTGATACAGGCAAGACCAAAAACTCCCATGGATACAGTATTATCCCATTTACAAACTACTTGCAACATTTTATTAGGTAAATAGTGTGAGTACAATTACCTCTAATTCTCCTTTTTACTCTCTTCAGTGGTTACTCCAGTTCTCTCCTTTCCCAGAAGACGCCTCCACTGAAACCCATAATTCCAATCCTTGATCTCCCACTAATTTCCCCATTGGATTATCTGTCCTCTTTGCACAGCACCCCCTCACTTAAACCTAATGGATTTGCATGTCATGACATCACCTCTCTTATGTCATGATGTTCGTCTTAGAGAATGAAGGGAAAACATCTGTTCTCTAATCTTCAATTAGACTTTCCTCTGCATTGGATCTTTCTCTACAGCCTATAAATATGCACACTCCATTGACTTCTGCTATCAGTCTATTCTCCCATACATTACTTTCTATTCTTTAGTAAACTCCTCGATAAGATTGTGAAGACTCAGTTTCTACTTGTTCATCTTTCATTCATTTCTGGCCTCCTTGTAGTCTAGCACCTGACCTCTTGAAATGCCTCCAAAATGAACAAAAAATCTCTTCATTACTAGGTCGCTAGGTAGCATAGTGGATAGAGAGCACTGGGCATTGAATCAGGCAGACTCAACTTTATGAGTTCAAATAAGGCCACAGATAATTATTAGCTGTGTGAACCCTATTTTCCTCCATTTCCTCATCTATGAAATGAGTTGGGGAAAAAATGGCAAACTACTTCACCATCTTTCTCACCTCTCAGGATAAGCCCAAATGGGGTGATGAAGTGACTGACATGACTGAAAAACAAATCAGCTTCATTCATTTCTGAGGACCTATTCTCATCCCTCATTAATTTAGTCCTTTCTTATTTTTTTTTTTACACCAGATCAACCATCACCTTTTTCTTGGAAAATCTCTCTTCTATTATGTGTTCACTTTCCTGTTTGGTCTTTTCCTCCCTATCTATTTGAGTATTATAGTATGGGGTAATGGACAGACTTTGAAATCAGGAAGGCAAAGATTCAAATCCTTTTTCTAACACTTACCAATTCTGAGCAAATTTCCTAATCTTTCTGAGCCCCAGTTTTCTCTCCTGAAAATGAAGACATTGAATCTGGCAACCTCAAATCTCCTCTGCCCCCTCCCACAGTTCTAAATTTATGATTCTATGATCTTTTTTCTTTCCCACCTCCTTTGCTAGATGGTCACTTATGTCTAGTCCCTATGGAAGGATGTATACCAGGTCTGTGAGTCAAGTCTTCTTCTCTGTTCTATATGCCCTCAGTCACAGTTATCTTATCAAAAGTGATGGATGCCATTATTTTCATTTTGCCAATGACTCTCAATTCTGATTCCAGTCCTCACATCTCTTTCTGAACCTCAGTCCCAAATCTCTAGCTTTTATCTCCTTCTGGACATCCCTAGATATCTCAAACTCAATGCATCCCTAATTTTGAACCCATAAACTCATTCTACTTCTAGTTTCCTTATTTAGTTTGATGGTACCATTTATTCATTTAGTCTCCTACATTTTGCATCTTGGACTCATCCATGACCCTCCCCCTTCCCTTTTTCATTTTTATAAAAAAAGCTGCCAACAAATCTTGTCAATATGACCTCCCCAGCAACTTTCACAATCCCTCTTATCCCCTTTTCCCCATTCCTATGACCTCATTCTCTCCTAATTCAAGAATTATCACCAGACATTATTGCTCTGGCCTAGACCATTGCAGTCTTTCCAGACTGGTCTCCCTCTTTTCATTCTCTTTCTTCCATTATCTCTCTTTGATAGAATTGCTAAATTGATATTTTTAAATTGAATATATGACCATTTCATTCCTCGTCTTCAGAATCTTCACTGAACTGAATCCCAGTTGACTTTCAGATAAAATAAAACTTTTCTGCCTAACATTTAAAACCTTTACAACTCTAGGATTTCAGATTGGTTTCATATTACCCCCATACACACACACACACACACACACACACACACACACACATACACACACACACACACACTGACTTTGCTCCTGCCCACATGGTCGGCTTGCTGTTCCTTGTCTGTGACATTTGATTTCTTGTTTTCAGGCCTGGAATGTTCTCCATTCTCAGTTCAGTTTTCTGCAGTTTGGGGTTTCCCTCAAAATTCAGTTTAAGTGTCATTTCTTACTAAAGACTTCAACTAATGCACTCAGTTGTGGTTGCCTTCTCCCTACCCCATCCTCAACTCCTCTTTTTGCTCCTCTATTAACACACTGCTTTTCCCCAGAAACAGGTAAGCTCTCTGATTAACTTGAGGTGGGGAGGGGAGAGCGCTGATTTTCAGTATTGCATTGCTGATTAAATTATCCCTGTTTCAGAGAGTCTAAACGGAAGGTTCAAAGGAATCAGTAATAATAGTCATTTACACAGGACTTTTAGATTTGCAAGATCATTTATATACATCACTTCATAGGATCCTGACCACAAACTGAGAAACCATTTCACAGATAGTAAAACTGAGGTTTAGAGAGATTAATCCATTGTCACATTGCTAAATAATGAACATGTCAGTGGCAGAATTGGAATTTTGCTCTTCCTAAGAACAAAACCCTGTCTCCTCCTCCCTCTCTCTCTCCAGGTTAATGGATTATCCTTGGCCATTAAAGTGACAGATCCAGATTGGAAACCAAGAAGTAAATGGTGGATCAGTGACTGGAATCCAGGTCTGTTGATTAGTGGAAGACTCCAAGTCCAAAAACTCTATCCCCACCCTACCTCTGCTCATTCCATGAGCCATACTCTCATTTCTCCGAGAAGTTGGCAAGGCAGGAAAACAAGGATCTGAGTCATCTCAGGGGACAGATTGGAGAAATATGGTTGTTCCTTTAGCAAGTGTGCTGATTTGCCAGGATACATGTAGGCTGAGTTTTAGTTTAGGGAGGGAGAGCCTGGGTTGGGATATCCATGGGGCCTCCAAAAAATCCCGTTGGGAGCCAGACCAATTATATTTAAAGTCTGGAAAATTCACAGGAAACTCAAACCTGTTGAGGCAGGAGAGACCTTGGCCACCTGCCAGCTTTCTCTCTTCATAAGTTACCGCTTAGGAGAGTTAGAAATCCCCTAACCCTATATTGGAAAGCATAAATTAACTGAGAAACAAGTTTTCTATTCAAAGGGCTGTTGAGAAGCTCTGATACTGAGATCCCCAATATACTGTTCCATCCTTTACAACCTAAACTGATCTATTCATGGCAGAACAGGAAAATAACATTTCTGTTTAAAAAGAAAAAAAATTGTTCCATGGAGAAAGCATTTTTCCATTTATCTATCTAGTTATTTGCTCATTCATTGATTCGTTCATTAGTTCGTTTGTTCTTTGGTCATTCGTTTATCTGTTTGTTTGTTGTACAAGTACCTTCTCCATGTTCTGCTGTTTTCTAAGAATGCAGAAACATCTAGAAGCTGATATTCAACCAATAGAACATGATGAGAATGTGTCAATATTAATGGAAATCCAAAATAGCCCATGGGTAGCAGGGTGGTACTGTGGATCAAGTGAAGTCAGGAAGACTCATCTTCCGTAAGTTCAAATCCAGCCTCAGACACATCCTAGCTGTGTGACCCCAAGCAAGTTCCTTAACCCTGTTTGCCTCAGTTTCCTTATCAGCAAAATGTGCTGAAGAAGAAAAGAACCACTCTAGTGTCTTTGCCAAGAAAACCCCAAATGGGATATATATATATATATATATATATATATATATATATATATCTCCCAGGAAGCAGTTGTGGAAAAATAAGTTTTAATAGCTATCTAATTTGAGCTTTCAGGTTTACAAACTGTTTACATTTGGTCTCTCATTTGACTCTCACAACCTGTGAGGCAAGTGTTTATTATCACCTCCATTTTAGAGAAAGAGATTAAGTTTTAGGGTTTCAGGTGATTGCTGTAGGGTGACAGATATCTGAATAAATGTCTGAGGCAAGATTTGAACTCAGTCCTCCAGGATTCAAAGCTATCTCTTCTTCTTTTTTTTTTATATTGTCTTTCCCTAATAGAATACAAATTCTCTGAGGGTAGGTGAGGTTCTTTTTTATTCACACTTCATTTAATAAATGTTTCCTGTTTGACTAACTAGGTCTCTGCTTTAGACCAGAAGACCAGAAATTTCAGATGCCAAGTGGTATCAAACCAGATTAAAAGATAATTGAGATATGTTCAACAAATAGATAAAAATACATTAAAACACAATATTATGTTAATTTGTGTGTTACTATATCAGTAACCACCCATAGGGGTCCCTTTCTATTTGACTTTGACATTATTCATTTTGAGAGTCCATCCTGCTCTACCCTGGAAGCCTCCCAGTCCTAACATTCTATGTTCCAACATCCCGGCAAGTCCTTCCATCCATTAATCTGTTATAGGATGCATCTCAACTCCAACATTCCTTGACTATTAGGGCATCCCTCCCCATCTCCAGTAACTCTAATAGTCCCTACTCCAAGGCCCTGTGAGCACTGATCTTTTATGGTTTATGCTCTAAGATCTTTTGTAGTTTCTTTTAATGATCTCTGTGATCAAACCTCATTTATGTTGTTAACTTGGAGCTCTGACATGGTACTCTATTAAGAGAGGGAGGAAGAAAGCAATGTAGGAAAGAAAGAAGGGAAAGATGGAAGAGATAAAGAGAAGGAAGAGAAGGAAGGAAGAAGGGAAAATGAGAAAGAGAGAGGGAGAGGGGGTGGCTAAGTGGTGCAGTGGATAGAGCACTGGTCTTGGAGTCAGGAGTACCTGACAAGTCCCACCTCAGACACTTAATAATTACCTAGCTGTGTGGCCTTGGGCAAGCCACTTAACCCCATTGCCTTGCAAAAAAAAAAAAAAAAAACTAAAAAAAAGAGAGAGGGAGAAAGGGAAAGAAAAAAGAGAAAGGGAAGGAGAAAGGAAAATTAAGTGTTAACTGAATGGAATTCATGATGTTAAACACAGAGCATAGAAATACAAAAGTCAGTACCTCAGGAACCTTAAGTTTTAACCATGTCTCCGTTGGTCTGGAACTTTCAGTTTTGAATGAGTGAACATTTCATGCTACTATTTGGTAGAGTGGAGAGTGAAGGATGGCAAACTAAACCTAGGAAAGCGCTTCCTTCAAAAATACCAAACTCACCTACTGTATCCTGGGCCATGGCCAGGTGTCTTGCTGCTTGTCTTGCCACTGGACTCTGAGGACTCCCAAGGTGAGAGCAAGGCTGATGATTTGAGCCAGCCCAGTCTCATGCAAACCCAATTCACTTGCAAGTCAAGATATCCATCCCTGAAATCATTGGTCCTCTTCCAGAACAGAAGATAACAACAACCTTCACATTGTAATCTGTCCCCCTGATGTGACGTTCTCTGTCCTTTTCAGATCCTACATTCTCTGTGCTATCTCTTCAGTCCCCTTTTAACTCTAGAGCTTTCCACTCCGAGCTGGAAGCCTCTCTGAGAGTGCTGGCATTTTCTTACCTCTCTTGGTAGATGTACTCTGTCCCTATGGTCTTTTCTATTGGGAGAGAAGAGCCCAGTTCTGTCCTCATCCCTTCCTCCAAACTTCCACAGAAAAATAACAGTGAAGTCAACGATTTTCTAGTTCAGGGACATCCACATGGTGGTGATAGATACAGAAAGTTGAAATGGAGATAAACTAGTATGAGCTACTGATAAATATTTAACAGATGTGGCCCTAAACTCCATGCCAGCTGGAGGGGGGAGAGACATGATATTTCACAGTTCTGCTATAATTATTGGCCAAATCCCTGTAAGCAAAGATAGTGACATTGGCTCGCTCCCCAGGAAAAATCGCTTTCTTATCTTGGCACTGGGATTAACTTTTCTCCAACAGACTGCAGCGATATACCCTTCACTTGACCCAGTTTATTCGTTTGAAGATACCTGGAGCCAAAACAGTGTAGGAGAAGGAGGAAGAGAAAAAAGCCTCAAGCTGTGTTTACACAGAGTCCAGGAACGACAGGAAAGCACATGTCCAACTGGTTGCTTAACATGGAGACCCAACACTGCTTCACTCATCCTCTGGATTGACCCCAGCAAGGAGTTCTTTGTTTGAGGGATTTCGATCTCACCTTTCATACAGAGAATCCAGAATGGGTTCTCCAAGGAGTTGGAAAGGGACCTGAAAGCACTACATACATACGAACTTTTTATTATAGAGGGGGGAGGGAGACAGAGAAAAAGAGAGAAATGGGGGAGAGAAAGAAAGAATGAGAGAGACAGAGACAGAGACAGAGACAGAGACAGAGACAGAGACAGAGACAGAGGCAAACTCTACTTGGACAAAAATTAATTTAATGCAATTTAATTCAGCAAGTAGGTATAAATTGTCTACTCTATGCAAGTCATGGTGAGGCATTGGGTGTACCAAGGAAATAATAAAACAGATATTTCTTTTATAGAACTTGAATGGAAGGTTAGAAAGTCCAGAGAAGAGATGTATGCAAGCTGCCCAGTCTCTATAAAGTAAAATATGGTTATCAAGGAAGGGAAAGTATGAGAAATTAAAGGGACCAAGAAAATTGTTATGTAGGACCTGGCATCATTAGATGCCAGACTAGAGAAGGCTAGATTAGAAAGACTAGACTAGGAAACCTTGAGTTCTCTAAGGGATTGGTAAAGTAGAAATACATTCCAGGAAGCAAGAACTACTGAGGCAAAATTATGAAGGTCAGAAATGGAATCAGGCTATGGAAAACAACTCAAAGGGTACTTTGCCAATGGTGGACGGTATAGGAAGGTGAGACGTATGAAAGGAACCTAGAAGAGGAAGTGTTAGGACTTGGAAGCTCAAGACAGGACATTGCTTTATGCCAGTAACTGAACATTTTGAGCAGAAGGTGAAACGGCCAGACCTGTGTTTGGGGAAGAATGAATTGTCAGCAATGTGATTTGGAGGATGATTTGGAGAGGGAAAAATCTGAAAGCCAGAGCCCCAATTAAATGGTTATTGAACTAGTTCAAGTAAGAGTGTCTGAATTAAGATAGTCTTTTTGCTTAGAGAAAAAGAAAAGAGGGAAGAGGAAGGATAAAGAGGGTTTGGTAAGTAATTGGATGTGAAGTTTAAAGGAGAGAAAAGAGTCAAGGGTTACCCTTAGGTAACAAACCTATACACATCAAAACAGGTTAGTGCTCTAAACACAAAAAGAGGGATAGCATTTGGTGGAAATAAAACTAGGTCCATTTTGGATGCTTTGAGTTGGAGATGCAGGCCATCCATATGAAGGAATCTAATAGTAACAGATGCTGTAAGATTGACACTTAAGAGAGATATTAAGGTTATATAATATATATATATATATATGTATATTTGGAATAAATGGAGGATAAATTGATCACTAGAGAGAAAGGAAGACAGAGTCAGAGAGAAAGGTATACTGTAGAAACACATAGGCATGTCATACCCAACAAATGATCACTCAGAACTTGTTTGAAAACTTCAGTTGGGGGAGAATCCCCCAACTGCCACATTTGCCATTCCATTTGGGGGCAGATCTAAGTCAATCCTTTCCCAAGAGATGCTGACTTCTACATTTCCTTACCTTTCTACTATTCCTTAGTTTCCTTTGATGACCACGAAAAATAAGTTTAATCTTTTATTTTTAATATTAGTCCTTCAGATATTTCAGGAGTTCCATTAAATGTCACCCATGTCTTATTTTCCCCGGAATAGATACCCCCACATTCCTACAGATGATCATAGTTTCAAATCCCTTCATCAGCACATGTCCTTCCTGAATCATCCTCCTTGTTCTCAATACCCTTTTCAAAATGTGGAACCCAGAGTTTGACCCAGGCCTGCAGATGTGGTCTGAGAAGGGTGGAGGAGAGCTGGACGGCACTAGTCTTCCAAGTTTATTAGGGCTTATCTGGCACCTTCCGTGGGCTTTCATGAAGTGGATCCATTCTGGTAATTTCCTTTTTGAGGTTTTCACTGATTCAGTGGATTGAGTAGTGATTATCTTTGCTGGAGGTGAGTTTACTTATGGAGAATAATAACACTCAACTCCCAGGGTTGTTGTGAGGACCAATGACATATTTATAAAGTGTTTTGTGAACCGGAAAGCACTACATACATACTAACGTTTTATTATAGAGGGGGGAGGGAGACAGAGAAAAAGAGAGAAATGGGGGAGAGAAAGAAAGAATGAGAGAGATAGATACAGAGACAGAGACAGAGACAGAGACAGAGACAGAGACAGAGACAGAGGCAGAGACAGAGACAGAGGCAGAGGCAGAGGCAGAGGCAGAGGTGTGAGGTTCCTTGAGGAATCCTGAGGTGCCTGTAGCAGCCTTTTCTCTCCACCTTTTCCTGGGCTCCACTTTCCAGCAGCACTTGGCCCCTCTGCTCAGTCTCCATGATCCCTCTCATTTTCACTCCTTGTGTTGATTCTGTTCAGAATCAGTCAGTCAGAGAAGGTAACGAGACAGTGAACAACTGCTATGGGTTAGAAAACCCAGGTAAAGGCTTCTAGTTCCCCAGAGCTTTAAGGAATCTTTAATAATCCACTCCCCCTGAATCATGGGGACATCACACTCATAGCTCTCCTTAAGAGGCAGGATGCCTAGTGGATGGAATGAGCCACAGAGTCAGGAAGACCTGGATTTGAATCCACCTTTTTCTCCTCTCCTCTCCTCTCCTCCCCTCCCCTCCCCTCCCCTCCCCCTCCCCTCTCTCTCCAGTTTCCTTGTCTCTAAAATAGTAACAATTAGTATGTAGTGCTTTCAAGTCCACAAGGTGCTTTATAAATATATCATTTGATATTCACAATATCCTTTGGAGATAAGTTCTATGGTTATCCCCATTTTACAGGTGAAGAAACTGAGGCAAATTGGAGTTAAATTAATTGCTCAGACTCAAACAAAGAGATCGTGAAGGCCTAGGAAGGATTAGAATTGAGGTGGTCCTGACTCCAGGTCCAGCATCCTTTCCCTTGCCCTAACTGCTGCCTAAACTAAGGATAACAATAGGACCAACTTCTGAGACTTACTCTAAATTCAGAAGATACAATAGATGTAAAGTGTTCTCCTCCCAATCACAGGCAGTCCCTATAAAAATAAAAGTCTTCCTTTATCAATTGCTTCATGCCCTTCACTCTGTATGAGACTCACAATAGGCCTCCCAAGAAGCCAATACAATATTCACTTTATAAATATGGAAACCGAGGCTCTGGGAAATCTGGTGACCTTTCTAAGACCATCAAGGTAAGCAGTGGCAGCTCTGGCCCTTGAATCTAGGACACAGATCGACCACCATGTTGGAAGACATCTCAGATATCATCCCGTTCAGTCTTCTTAATGTAAAAACAAAGAACTCATCCCCAGACAATGTTGTAACTTCCAGTGCTTAACACAGCTCCTGGTCCTCAGTACTTAGTAATAATAATAATGATTTATAATAATAAAAATAAATTTATAATAACTTCCCTGAGCCCTGAGCTTCTTTTCTAATATTAATTTCACTGGTCCCCAGAAATTATTTAATATTTGATTAAGTAATGTCTCTCATGTTCTTAGACCACTCTGTGTGGTAGAAGAATTCCAAACTATCTTAAGGGGGCCTATAACACTGGGTTAAATTTAATGATGTGAAATTAATAGGCATAAACGTTTTTGCCTATTTGTGTTAAAAATCAATTTTATGTGTACAAGATGGGGAATGAATAAATAGTTTATAAAATGTGAAGGTTTTAGCATACTGATGGTTAATTGTTAATCAAGGGTAAGATATAACAGCTAAGAAAGCAAATATGATTTTGAACTGAATGAAAATCTTTGACCAGAGCACTCAGCATTAGGAAGCTGCAGTCCCACTCTACTCTATCCTACTGACTCCTACTGAAGCTCAGGACTGCACCCCAAATATTGGAAGGAAATTGCTTTCTGAACAGTTCGAGGGGAAGCTAGGATGATGAAACACCTTGGAATCATAGTGTATGAGAATCAACTAAAGGGAATGGTGCTGTAGTCACAAAAAAGAGAAGAGCAAGAGGATGGTGGGGGTATGGTCTGATAGACTAGCTGTGGTTGAGTATTTGGGGGGCTATCTCAGAGAAGAGAGGTTGGAATTCTTCTGTTTGGTCAGTGGACAAGAAGAGGAAGGGAAGAAAAGGAAAGGAAAAGGAATAAGCATTTGTACAGTGAGTGACCACTTTTTGTTAGGTATTGTGTGGAATGTTTGTTGTTGATTCCTTTTGTTTAGCTCTGCGGAATCTTATTTGACTCTCACCACAATCCTACAAGGTAGGAGTTGGTATTATTATTTCCATTTTACAATTAAAGAAATTGAGGTAAACTGAGTCACATTAGTGACTTGCTCAGATGAACACAGGTAGTAAGTTGTCTGAGGTTAAATTTGGAGTCAAGTCTTGATGATGACTAGTTAGCCAGTATTCCAGCAGATGCAGGAGAAAATTGCAGTGGGACAATTGGACAGAGATAAAGTTAGTATGGAGATCACAAACATCCCAGGAACGATGAACGTTCTCCAGAAGTAGAATAATTCACCTTGAGAGGAAGAGGATTTCCTCACACTGTAGATCATTGAATAAAGATTCAAAAATGCCTTGTCTACTACAATATGCTATAACTAAGATTATTTTGAGGCCTATCATTCTATCTCCTAAGGGTTCTTTTTTAGCTCTGAGATTCTATGTTATTATTCAGTCATATCATTCATGCCCGACCCCATTTCTGGTTTTCTTGGCAGAGATGCTGGAGTGCCATTTTCTTTGCTAGTTCCATTTATAGATGAAGAAACTGAAGCAAATAGACTTAAGTGATTTGTCCAGGATCACAAAGCTAGTTGATGTCTCAGGTTAGATTTGAACTCAGATCTTCCTGATTTTAGTCTAAGTGTGCTATCCACTGTACCACTTAGCCCTTAATCTTCCTAGTTAAAAAAAATAGATAAGCAGGTTCTCATAATGAGTATCTTTACTAATATGTAAATTTTGTGCATACTAATTTACTATTAATTATGTACAACATAAAAATATGCATATAAAAAGAATGAGATGAAAATGAAATAATTGAGCCAATTAGGGACCACTAGAGTTTTCTGGAAAGGAGAGTGGCAGACTCAAAGGAAAGGAAGAGGACCTACCAGGAGAAATTTGAGGTAGGGGAATCATTCCATTACCTGGTTATGGGGGCATGGAGCCAGAGAAAGGAGGATAGGTACAGGAGCTGTGGAGACAGAAATGGTCAGTATGGACAGCTGATGGGATGGGTAGGATGAAGAAAATGGAGATATGCAAAATGGCCCTCAGAGATTTGAAAGAATGATGAAGCCTAAACAAGTCTGGGGAAAATTTAGAAAGGTGAACAAGAAAATGTAATGAGACCTGTAATGATATGCTAGCTGCTGAGGCCTGTTCATCCAATACAAACCACTTTTTCCCACCCAAAAAAGAGAGGAGAAGGAAAATGGGTCAGAAGCCAGAGAAAAGAGTCTGGGTTCTGGGAGGTGCCCACCACAGTCACAGAGAATCTGAGGGACGGGGGCTGGAGATGCTGAGGGATGGTGGCATCTTCCCAGTGTTCCATTTCAAAAGTTGCTGTGATAATCTGAGGAATGATTATAATCACCAAGAGGGATTACTATCTGGCTCAGAAGAGGATCATTTGGGAATGTATATGAAGGAGAAAAGGGGGCAGAACGAGTAGAGAATTAGGGAACAAAGCTAGGCAAGTTCCATGGCTGGATTTTGAGCCTCAGAAGGATGTAATAGTACTCCCCTTGATCTTCTTCCAAACCTAGGAGATAAGTGTTCTTACTATTTTCATTTTCTAGTTGAGGAAACTGAGGCAGATGGTAGTCCAGTGACTTTCCAGGGATGCATAGTTAGGGTCTGGGTTTAGATTAACACTTGGACTTTTCTAACTTCCTGTTCATTGCAATTGACTCTGGAATCCTTGGCATCAAATGATCGTCTTCGGGGTCTCTAGTCCCTACTTTGAAGAACACTGTTCTAGAACACTAGTTTTCTCTGCAATACAAGAGAAAATGCGCTGACTATACCTCTCCCCCACCAGTAGCCGTATTGACCCATATACATCCATATTGTGGTCATTGAAGTTATCAGAGAGAGGTAACTGTTCAGGCATGGGTTATACTATTTATTTCAAAGGGCATTAGTTTCCATTCTTTCTCTTTTACATAATACATGTGTGACCCTCTTAAGTCACTCACTCTGGACTTCCTGAGAAGAATTCAGTGAGCTAATTCTTTTTATGTTTAACAAAGCTCATCCTCCTGTGATCTTATGATCCAAGATATTATATGTCTTTTAGATGCCAAATGGGTGGACCCTCAGAGCTCTGAAATACCACAGCTAACCCAAAAGGATCTGACTCAATCCAGACAGCATGAGTGCCAACCAAGTCCAGATGATGGGACTTAATCACCTCCAAAGGCTAAGACGTCATGGCCTCCCATTGACCCTTGAAAATGTCCTTATCTTGTTCCCACCTCAGTGTCCTCTTCAGATAACTTTCCCTCCTTGAAAGCCCTCCTCTGGCTCTTTGCCAACCTGATTCCAAAAAAGGGAATACTCTGGTGGTTAAATAAGACCAAAAAAAAAAAAAAAGCAGAATAGGAAATGACACTTCCATACAATGGATCCATTAATGAAAAGAGAGACCAAATTCTAATATAACTGAGAAAGTTTATAATTGAGGCTAAAGTTGTTGCAGAAATCTTGAAAACAGTCTCAGTTCAGAGACATGCATTTAATGGATCTCCTTTCTTCTACCTTCAGGCTCTTTGGATAATTCCTTGACCCTGGAAGAAAAAAAAGATTGCGAGACTTGTTCCATTGTCACAAGGATTAGACTATCACTCAATGAAAATAAAATGTGGTTTCATTGTGAAGAAGACCTGTATACCCCATCATTTTCCCTAGAATACCAAGAAAGCCCTACTATGTCAAAAATAGTGGTATTCCAACATAAGCATAGATAGGGAAGTGATGATTTTTTCAGCATGTCCCTTGGTCCTCAGCTTTCTCAAATAATATTTTGAAGGTACCATTCAGCTTCCAAAATTTCAACCCAACTGGAACTAAGTTTTTCTTGGCCTAGGTTTGAACCTCTGAGTATTCTCTACCAGAATTACTTTTCTGATGTGAAAATCTAGCAAAAACCCTGGAAAACCATAATTTCATTTCTTAATTTCTGTATATTATATTATATATACATAATTATATGTGTAAATATAATTATATATGTATTATATATAGCTATAGTGTGCTTTGATGCCTATCAATTTAATTAGAGGTAAAATTCCCAATACACATAATTTCAGAATAATGATGATGATGATGATGATGAAATGCTAAAGTGTGCCACTTTACCAAGAACAAAATACTTTTCTCCTCTCAAACCTGCTGATGACATGAATAATGAGAATGAAAACATTGATGTTATGTAAAGGATCTGTGATTTTGCTAATGTGGGACTTCTGATGGGGGAACTCACTCTGCCAGGGAAAGTCATCACTAATCTTTGAATGAATTAGAAAAATGTTATGGCATTATCTGTGACTCCTAGAAGTCAAGAGAATCCCAAAAGTTTATTTATTTTTATTTTTAAAAAAATTTATTTAAGGCAATGGGTTAAGTTGCTTGCCCAAGGTCACACAGCCAAGTAATCATTAAATGTCTGAGGTCACATTTGAACTCAGGTTCTCCTGACTCCAGGGCCAGTGCTCCATCCACTGCACAGCCTAGCTGCCTTATCCCAACAGTTTATAGAGCTATTAAATATCAGAGGTTAGATTTGAACTTTAATTTCTATTACTACAAGACCAGCCCTTGAGCCAGTTTGTTATGATGAGAAGGTAGGAAGGAAGGGGAGAGGAAGAGACTGAAAAGGAAAAAGTTGATGAAGATAAGGAAGATGCTAGAAGATATTATTCAATAGATTGATGAAAATGCCTAGAGACTGATTAATACATATTTTCAGTCTCCACTTCAATGAACAGTTCAGGAAGAATCTGCATGACTTTTTTATGTAAATTCCAAAGATATGTATCATAAACAATGACAAAAGACTTCTGGGATTACAGAATTTGCCCATCCATTCCAGATTCATCCCAATATTAAGGGTTTCTGCTATGAAGAGAGAGGCCTGTATGCTCATTCAGGCCAGTCCTTGCACCACCTTTCCAATGGCACCTCCCTCTTGTCCTTCTCTCCCCATATCCAATCACAAAATCTGATTGTTTTTACTTCTATAACCTCCCTGACATACTTCCCCATTGTCTAGCTGTTCCAAGCCAGACCCTCCACCTCTTGCCATGAATATCTTTATTTCTTTTTCTACCTTCATTTCTGCTTCATTCAAAATTCTACACAACAACCAAAGGAAAATCCATAAAACTGAAACCAAATGATATCAGGCCATGCTCAGAAATATTCGTGGTTCCCCGTTGCCCTTAAAATAAAATACAAATTACTGATCTTTAAAACTCATTATATTTGAAGGGTTATTATTTATTTTTTCTTGATATCATAGATCTCTTTGACATCTATTGACTCATTCTCAAAATAACATTCTTAAAAGGCATAAAATAAGATGTATGAAGTTGCAAAGGAAATTATATTAGAACCATTGGACTTGGAATCAGAAAGGACTGAATCAAAACCATAGCTCAGAAATTTATTAGTTTTGTGACCCTAACCTCTTCCTGAACCTCAGTATTCCCATCTCCACATCCCATCCTTAGGAATATTATCTCTCATCTCTAAAACTATGCAGTCCTATCTTATTGTGTTAAGTTAGCAAACAATGAAGAAGGGGCAGCTAGGTGGCACAGTGGATGGAGCACCGGCCCTGGAGTCAGGAGGACCTCAGTTCAAACCTAGCCTCAGTTGCTTAATCATTGCCTAGCTGTGTGACCTTGGGCAAGTCATTTAACCCTGATGCATTAAATAAAAAAAATTTTAAAGAAGACAATGGGGCAGCAAGGTGGTGCAGTGGACAGAGCACCATCCCTGGAATCCAGAGGACCTGAGTTCAAATCCAGCCTCAGACACTTAATAATCTTTGTGGCCTTGGGCAAGCCACTTATAATCCCATTTGTCTTGCAAAAACCTAAAAAACAAAAAAAGAAGATAATGAAGAGGACAGGACTGTTTGAGAGATAATGAAGCCTTGAATTTGGGTAGTAACAGGGATGTGAGTTTGGATTGGTAAATTGTTGCAGGTTCCATTGGAAAGTCATTAGCTCATACATTTAGAATTAGCAGGAACACTTGGAGGACACCTAGTTCTATGGTCTCGTTTTACTGATGAAGAAGTGGAGGTTCAACCTGGTCAAGTGACTTGTCTAAGGTCACTCAGCCAGAACATGTCAGAGGTAGGATTTGGAACTAGGTCTTTCTGACTTGGAGGCTAGCCCTCTCTCTTAACTATCACATTGTCTCTAGAATCTAGACAATCTTGTGAACTTCATGTTGCCTCATCTTGAGGGGGCTGGGTATGTCTTCAGTCCCTCCCAGTCTTCTCTATGATTGTGGATCTGTGAGTTAAAGGAGATTTGTCCCAGGGAAAGTAAAAACAATTCTGTAGTCAGAGGAATAGTTCTTAGGGAAAGGGGAGAGAAAGGGGAGAGAGGAAGACAATTCTGCGTGGCAATTGCTGACAAATGGGACCAGTCAAGAACTTTATTTGGAAGTTATATTAGTCCATTGTGCTCCATCAGCAAGTCAGAGAGGAGGGCTCAGAGGAAGCTTAAAAACTGAAGGTAAACAAGGACAGACAAGGGCAAAAAGGAAGCCAGAAATGAGCTTCTGAGCTGGGCTCTCCTTGGAGACTGGTAAATCCAACCTCAGCCTTGCCTTAGGAGATGATTCCATCAATAAGCCAGCCAGTCAATGAGCGTGTCTTAATCACTCCTTCTATATTCTGTGTCTGGGTGTGATGACCTTACAAGCCCGGAGCACCCAGGTTGGGGTAGTTCTGTTGTAGTTCTGCAGGAAAATGGCAGCCTCTGGGAGTTCATTTCTTCTTCCATACATTAGGGATAATATAGTTATTCCCTCCTCCATTTTGTAAGGCCATTGTGAGGATCCATGTGATAATGAAGGAAATACATTCTCTATAAATGACATATATGCATCCGTCCATCCATGTATTGTGTAATATACATATATATAGGTGTGTGTGTGTGTATGTGTGTATAAAATCTATATCCAGTCAAGTATAACATGCCTATGTGAACCCTGGGACGCCCAGACTCAGCCAATAACATGAAGCATTACTCATTTCCTACAGATGTTTTTTATAATGATACCCCATGTGAGAGAGGTCACAGAGACAGGGAAAGTGCTATGTTTGGCTCCAGACTTTTCCAATGAGCTCTCTTGGGATCCTATTCCTTGGACTTCTTTAAACTGCATCTTAAACGAAGAGAGGGACTCTTTCAGACAGACGTAAAGACAGAGTAACTTCCAGGTAAGGGATTGGTCAGGACAAAGGAACCAAGATGGGGAGATGAGTGTTGTGAGTGAAGAACAAAGAAAAGACCCAGAAAATGAGGTCCACTAAGGCTAAGAGACTTGCCCAAGACCATCCAGGTAATAAATGTCAGTGAGTCATGTAGCTCTCCCTAATCCCCAGTGACTCTGTTTGAGTCACCTGGAATAAATAATTATGATGTCATTTATTTACCTGTTCAAAGTTAGCAGAGTACAAACAGCTTGAGCTTTTGAAATGAACGATTACATGAGGCTGGTACAATAGATATATTTATCCCCATTTTTAAAAGGAGTCAGTGAGGCTAAAAAGATAATTTAACTGCCTGAAGTGTGTCAACTTAAAAATATTGGGGGGGGAGGGGAAGATTTGATCTTAACCAGAGTTGTAACGAAAGGGAGGAGGTTGAGGCTTTGCCCCAAATACTGAAGGAAATGGGCTATTTGTTCATCGTAATTGCCATCCCAGTATTTCATATCTTAGTCTTTCACTACACTGTGTCCTACTGGGATCTGGGAAGGAGTTTATTCAGGAAAGAGGAAGGGTGGGGAGCTGCTATTACTGAAGTGTGGGATCACCTATCTGTGCTATCTCATTATGGCCAAGGTCAGACTGCACACTCTATAAGCTGTCATCTTCCCCCGGTTCCATATTCTGTGTTTCTGCCGTCCTTCAAGGTTCAACAGATTCTAATTATTCCACTATTCCTGACTCCAAGACCATGACTCTTTCCACTCCCCATGCTGCCAGTGGGTATCTCATTAATTGAGATATTGTCCACAAGCCAGCACCCTAGTGCAAGCCTGACACCTGATGTCTTTCCAAATGTGGATGGTGAAATGAATAATGTAATCAGCTCAGGGAATTTGAGGTGCTTTGAATCTATAAACATACCTGAAATCACACTAGAGCTCATCTGTCAAAAATATTAGCTGGAAGAGCTGAGTTCAAATTCTGACTGTCATTTAAAATAAGCTCTCTAATGTTCCTGGAAACCCTACAAATCTACGCGTCTCAAGTGTGTCACATGAAAATGGGACTCTAATAAGTTTTCTAGTGCATAGTAAGGAAAGGACCTTGAAGACCTTCCACTCATTCCAACATGCATCCATTAAGGGCTCCAGAATACAAAGACAAATACAACAGTCCAGAATGAATACAAGTTCTTATATTTATTTTTGCAATCCAAATACATATTCCTACATCATTGTCTTTGTATTCTACACACTTAGCATACCCTCTGGTATATAGTGCGCACTTGAGAGATGAACATTAATTGATTAATTAAGTCCTGGTTTATGAATATTGGCCAGTAAACTTCATTACAAACCACTAGTGTGTATGAAGCACCTCCTTTGAGTTAGATATGATGGGAAGCTCTGGAGAGAAGATGAAAGGTAAAGGCAGAAGCACCTCCTATGAGTCAGACATGATGTGAAGTCTGGAGATATAATGAAAGGTAAATGGCCGTTTTTGTCCTCTTGGTGTTTATAGTCTGTTTTGTTTTGTTTTTTTAGGTTTTTGCAAGGCGATGGGGTGAAGTGGCTTGCTCAAGGCCACACAGCTAGGTCATTATTAAGTGTCGGAGACTGGATTTGAACCCAGATACTCCTGACTCCAAGGCCAGTGCTCTATCCACTACGCCACCTAGCAGCCCCTTGCTGTTTATAGTCTAATGTTCAAGGTACTTCCCCTTCATCCATCATGAGTATCAATATGCCATCCCCAAAAGTAAAGAATGATTACTAATAATCTAAATATTGTTTCAGCATGCCCATAAGCTGCAGCAACCCCACACATCACTCTCTTTCTCCATTTGTTACTCTTTCTATTTTATTTATTTTTCCTAGTATTTATGGAAAGATAATTTTCAACAATCATTTTTGTAAAGTTTTCTTCCTCCCACTCTCTCCTCCCCCTTTCCTGGAAGAGAAAAAAAAAATCTGATGTAGGTTTTCCACATATAACCATGTTTTGCGTGCTCTGTCTCTCCGTCTGTCTGTCTGTCTGTCTGTCTGTCTGTCTGTCTGTCTCTCTCTCTCTCTCTCTCTCTGTTGTGCTCAGCTTTGGTTTTCACTTCTTGTTTCTTCTTCAACACTTTCATTCCTTTTCTTGAATTGGATCCAATAAACTCTTCACGGCATTGCTTTGATTGAAAATGGTGGTAAGACAAACACAAGAGACAAGATCAGTGTGTGAAAACATGCAGAATGTTTGTCCCCTTTCCTGAGTGTGCATTTCCTTGTTTCTGTTCTTAGAAGGTAACACGGCTTCCATCTAAGCTTTGCTGTGTACCTGCCTTTCCATTAGGAGACATTCCCTTTTGAAGGTCACCAAGTATGGCAGCTTAATCCACTCTTTAGAACTGCTTTGCAAGAGGGGTGGCTAGGTGGTGTAGTGGATAGAGCACCGGCCCTGGAGTCAGGAGTACCTGAGTTCAAATCCGACCTCAGACACTTCATAATTACCTAGCTGTGTGGCCTTGGGCAAGCCACTTAACCCCATCTTCCTTGCAAAAAAAGCTAAAAAAAAACTGCTTTGCAAGACCTTATGGGGGAGAGCTGAAAGAAGGGCATCCAGGAAGGTCTTCAGTCAACCTGTGGGATAGGATGGAAAGTCTCCATGCTGGCTTATGACCAAAGATTTAGTGATCTGAGTAACCTCATAGGCTGTTTTTCCTATTCCCTTATTTAACAGAAGGAAAAACCAAGACCTAGAGAAAGGAATAGAGGCAGGATTCAATTCAAATTCAAGTCCCCCATTATGGAAACCAACCTCTTTGTACTAAACCACATCACAGTGCCCCTTTGAGAGAGGCGTAATGACCCAGGATGTTTCCACAAGGCAGATATGACCATAGCATGCCACAGTTCCAAGAGTTTCAGAGGGAAAAAAACAATAATAGTAAAAATAAAATTATTTAAATAGTTCTTAAAGGTTTGTTAAGTATTTCAAAAATATTTCATCCACTTCTCTCAACCTTGAAAGATAGATATCATTATTCTCATTTTAAAGATGAGAAAACTGAGGCAAAGGGAGATTAAATGATGTTCTTACAGCTGTGAGTTTCTGAGGGTCTCTAACACAGTGATATCATTTGGTCTTCTTGATAATAAAGGACAAGTCTCAACAAGGAGTTTATGAGACTGGATTTGAGTTCAAGTCTAATTCACTCCTGAACCAGTCCTCTATGCACTGGGCCACACAGGCTCCTAGAGCATCACTCACTGACAGAAGAAAGAGGACTGGAGCACTTCTGAGGTCTTTTATAGCTCTCAATCTCTAATCTTCTGGTCACTCCCACAAATGAACAGAAACATATGGGAGCACCAGACCTTCTTGTATGATGTTCTTTTTCTATGATTCATCATGGCATCCATTATTTCCAGGATCTTATAACCTTATAGACTTACAGTGTGTCATAGAATCTGAAAAGCAAGAGGACATAGTGAGTAAAGCACTAGACTTTCCATCAGAATAATGCTCCATCAATTTCTATCTCTAATTTGTTAGTTTTAAATTCTTGGGCACTTTGTACCTTCTCTCATCCTTAGTCTTTGTGTCTATAAAATGAACATAATTGTATTGCACTATATGGACACAAAGCTGTATGAACTTCCCTTAACCCTAGTAGAGAGAGAGAGAGAGAGAGAGGAAACAAGAGGACAAGTTTGTCACACTATCAGTCAGTCAGCATACAGACCCTATGCTAATAATTGAGCATATAAAGAATTCTTTTCAGGTGTCTCTGACATCAGTTAGATGATATTTTAATTGAGGAGACAGCAAGGACATTCAAAATATATGCTGGGTAATTGGAAAGTCTTTTTTTTTTTTGCTGGGGCAGTTGGAATTAAGTGACTTAACCACAACAAGTGCCAAGTGTCTAAAGTGTTCTTTGATAAGGAAGGACAAGAATTAATCACATGTCTAAAGTCAAATTTAAACTCAGATTTCAGGACTGTAGCTCTATTCACTGTGCCACCTAGCTGCCCCAAAAGATTATATGAAATGTAAATCCATCTAGTGGATTATCAAAGGCTTCCTTTGGAAGCTGATAACTGATTTATTTTGGGGAAAAAAACAGGAAAATGAAATGATAAAGTTGAAGATTGAAAATAATCCTGTGGTGAAGCATAGTCAGTGAAAATCTATGGAGTTGGGAAATTAGTTCCAACTGAATTGGTGAGGATGATTTTGAAGTTTCAAGTTTATGTGCCTGTGGGGGAGAGGGTGATTCCTTTGACAGTAATTAGAAGAGGAGAAGTTTGGGGGGAAGGGGAGGCAATGAGTTCCATCAGATTCCTTGAGTTTGAGATGACTGCAGAATACCCAGTTCAAGATGTCTAAAATGTAGTTGTTAGTATAAGAATGGAGATCAGGAGAAAGGTTAAAGCTGGGTTTATAAATGTGTAGATTCCCTGCATGGAATTGTCAATTAAAACCATGCTTCAAGCATTTGAAAAGATCACCAACAAGATAGCATAAAGGGAAAAAGAAGATGTCTCTAACTAGAGACTTAGGATGGGGCGAAGACAGCCATAGTTGTGGCAGAGAAATAGAATCAAGTAGGAGTGATCATATAGGTAAAAAGAGAACCAAGAGAAAAATATTAAAGAAAACAAAACAAAATCTAAAAAAAGAAAAAATATTCTTGAAGAGATGGTGATACAACATGAAAGAAACTGCAGAGAAGTCCAGAAGGAAGAGGATCAAAGATGATCCACAGATTTGGAAATTTAGAGGTCATTAGGAACTTTGGAGAGAGGAGTTTCAATTAAATTATAGGGTTGAAAAACAAATTCGAGATGCAGAAGTGAAGAAGAGGAAAGGAAATGGATTTTCTTTCCAAGGAGTTTATGTGAGAAGGAAGGAGAAGTAAAAGATTGTATGTGACGGGGATGACTGGATGAAATGAGGTTGTTTTGCTTGTTTTTTAAGGTGGAGTATATATTTTTAAGATGATGGAGTAAAGACAAAGACTCGCCTGAGCTTCCCCCAAACTTCTCCAAATAGCTTTCAATAATGACTCTAAAAAATTCTAGAGCCCCACAATCCACAAAGAGACAGAGTGAAACAGTTTTCCAGTCCAAGACATCTTGGAAGACGGGCCAGGAAAAGTCTATTGCACCAGGGTTAGAAAGGAGAACAGATTAGCACTAATGATGGTGATGATGTTTGTCCTTCATTCTTGAAAGGGACCTTGACATCAAAGGAGATAATGCCATGACAAGTACATGAGTTGGATTTGAGGGAGGGGGTGCTACACTAAGTCACCAGGCTCACTTTCTCCTCCAGAGTATCTGGGTCCAGTGACCAGATATATATCAGAAAGATTGGAGATGACCTTGCATGTGAGGTAATCAGGGTTAAGTGACTTGCCCAAGGTCATACAGCTAAGTGTCATGTTAGATTCGAACTCCCATCTTCCTGACTCCCAGGCTGGAGCTCTATACATTGCTCCACCTAGCACTGACCTGACCCCAGCAGACCAAGACCTGTCCTCCAGAGCCACTGATCAGCATTAGCAGCTGCTTCCCAGACTTTAGGTCCAAAGATGGTAAGGGGACAGAAGGAGGGGTGTCTTTGCTATCACTGAGGCAGAACTCTTGTTTTGTGCATCCTCAGATCTAGGTCACCAGTCTGGGACCCTAGTCCCACTAAGAAGAGCAGAAACACCACAGGATTTACTGCTTCAATGGAGCAGGGACCCTCCTCACAGAGAGTCTGTTCCCTCACAGGACAGATCATCCACAGACCAGAAGACAGAGTAGGAGAGTAATAAAAACCTTTTCTTAGATTATGCCAGCTTAGAAAAACTGAAAACTTGCAGTTGCCTCCTCTAAAGAAAAACAAAAACCCTAAAAGCTTGAGACAGTGCGTCCTTCACCCTGGAAGCAGAGTCCTATTTTAACAAATAATTGAAAGCAAGTCATAGGCTGGGAAATAAGCAAACAGTAGAAATAAATAAATCTCAAAAGAAGATAATAAAGTCAAAGCTCCTACATGCAAAGACTCCAAGAAAAAGATGAATTGCTCTCAGACCATGGTCTTTGAAATCAATTAAGTGGGATAGAGGAAAAATTGTGAAGAGAAATGAGAATGATACAAAAAAAACAGGAAAAATCAAGTCAGCAGCCCGGTGAAGGAGGCAATAGAAATTTACTGAAGAAAATAGCATCTTATAAACCAGACTGGGTCAATTGGGTCAATTGAAAAAAAGTGGTACAAAGAGTCAATGAGGAGCCTTAAAAGGTAAGAATTGGTCAAATGGAAAAAAAGAGGGTATTAAAAGCTTAATGAAGAAAATAATTCTGTAGAATTCTGTAGAACTGAGCAAAAGGAAACTAATGACCTTTTGAAAAGGCAAAAAAACAGTAAAACAAAACTCATAAAAGGGGCAAGAAAAAGCTTTTGCAGTGAAGTGGAAGGAGGAGGAGGTGGGAGGGGGGAGGTGACTAAACCTTATTCTCATGGGAAGTGGCTTAGAGAGGAAATAACATTCATATTCAATTGGGTATGGAAATCTATCTTACCCTAGAGGATATTAGGAGGGGAAAGGGTTGGGAGAAGGTGGGGGGAAGTAAGAGAAAGGAGGGTAGATTGTAAGAGGGGGGAGGAAGAAACAAAATACTTTTGAGGAGGAACGTGTGAAAGGAGAGATAGAATAGAATAAAAGGAAATGAAAGGGAATAGAAAGGAGGAAATATAGTTAGTATGAGTAACTATGAGGAAAAAATATAGAAAAAAGTTTCTCTGACAAAAGTCTTATTTCTCAAACATAGAGAACTGAGTCATTTATTTTCAACAAAAAGAACCACTCCCCAATTGATAAATGACCAAAAGATATGAACAGTTTTTAAAGATGAGGTTATTGATGCTTTTATGGTATAAAATATTAAAAAGAACAACTTCTAGCTTTCTATTAATTGGAAAAATGTAAATTAAAACAATTTTGAAATACTACCTTAGGACAGAAAAGGAAAAAGACAAAGGTTAAAGGGGATGGAAAGAAAATGAGACAGTAATACGCTATTGGAGGAGTTGTTAAATGATTCAGTCTTTTTGTAGAGCAATTTGGACGTCTGCCCAAAGTTCTATAGAACCATGCCTGCCCGTTGACTTAGCAATGGCATTACTAGTTCTGTTTTTCAGAGATGAGAAATGGGATGAAAAAGGACCCACATGTATAAGGATATTTGTAGCAGCTCCTTTATGGTGATAAGGAATTAGAGATTGAGGAAAGGTCCATCTGTTAGGGAATGGTTGAATGAGTTGTAGTGTTTGCTTGTGATGGAATGCTATTCTGCCTTAAGAAATGATGAGCAGGATGCTCTCAGAAAAACCTTGAAGGACTTAAATGATCAGAAGCAATGGGAAAAGTATTGTGTACAAAGGAAAACCAATATTGTGTAGGATGATGAGCTGTGAATGACTTAGTTTTTCTCAGCAGTGCTGTGAGCCAAGACACCTCTGAAGGACGTATAATAACAAATTCTATCTAAACCTGGAAGAAAGAACTGATAGCATCTACTACCGATTGAAGTATACTTTCTTCCACTTTAAAAATGCACAGCCAGCAGAGATGTTGATCAACTACGATGGACTTAGCTTCTCTCAGCAATTCAGTGATAAAGGATCATTCTGAAAGACTTATTATGGAAAATGTCATCCATACGGTGGGGGGGACCTGGGGATTCTGAATGAAGACCAAAGCATACTGTTTTCACTTTTTAAAACTTGCTTTATGTTTTATTTTTATTTTCCTCATGCTTTTCCCCTTTAGTTCTGATTCTTCTTTCACAATTTAATCAAAATGGAAATACGTTAAATGTGATTGTACATGTTTAATCTATTTTGAGATTGCTTGCTATCATGGGCAGGGGGAGGGAGGGAGGAAAATGTGAAACTCCAAAGTTTACAAAAAGATGAATATTGAATACTCTCTTTACATGTAATTTAAAAAAAATAAAATAAAAGACATTTAAAAAGAAAAGATGGGGGAGGACATGGTCATGTTCTTCAGAAGCAGGGAAGAAGTTGGCAAAGAGAAAGGGATTGGATATTAAAAGAAATTAGGAGTGATAATGATGACAATACACTGGAAATGATGAGAAGGGTTATAGATTTTTCTACATTCTACTGAGGAAATCAACTTTGAATTGAATGAGATCTTATCCCTTTTAATAAACAGAAAGTCGATTCCTTGATTCATTGCATCTAGTTTATTGGGGACAACTTTCTGGAAAGGAGAGAAACCACCACTAATCACAATTTTCAAACATTCCTTAATACAGTCTATTGTTGTCATTAATGTTCTTCCAATATTCTGAAGATCAATGATATCATGATAGTGATGTCTTAAAAATGCATGAATGAATGTAAGAATGAATGAATGAATAAAAAACCATCCTTTTTCTTCTCCCTGCTGGGCAGACATTATGCTATGATCTGGGGATCCAAATACACAATTAAAGTTGGCCCTTGCCCTTAGGGAGCTTGGATTCATTCTATTAGAAAGGACTGCATGCATAGGGGAGTTGTTAGCAAGAAAGAGTGTTTTGATGTGAGAAATCCCAGGAAGAGTGAATGGAATCATATTGATGCAGGGGAAATATAAAGAGAATTGTGAATGTAGAACTTGGGGGAAAGATATTTTTGGGTTGATGCAGGGGAAGTTGAAGAGAATTTGAATGTAACAGAAAGAATTTGGGTGGAGATGGAAATTGACCCTTGAGATGTACATTGACTTGAAGTAGAGAATTATGATTGTAGCCAAACTAATTGTAATCTTGGGTGGGGACCCTCCCCATTCTTAAAGTACCATTGTTTAATGTAAAATTTGTATACTGCTCTCCTTGGGCTTTACCCTCTACCTAATTCCTGGTCAGTATAGGGGAAGGGAGTTCACCTTTTGCCCTTGGGATGAGAAGCAAGACATAAAAATCTGAGCTGGACTCCAGTTCAGGGCAGGCAGTCTTCTCTGACAATGGCCCAGGCACAACTTCTCGGCTGTTGTTTTATTTCTATTTCTCTCTCTCTAGCCCTTCCTATGTCTTATAACCTTTGTAATAAATTTTTGTTTTATTTCCACCCATGCTTTCCCAATCTGAATAATGACTCCTCATAAGTAGAACTGAACCTAAGAAGCCAGCGGCTACAATATGGCAGTGAAATGATGGAATCTTTCCAGGAATGACATTGTTCAAGCAACATTTTCAGAATAGTAAGTAAAAAGGGGAGGGGTATGCATGCACATGACCTGAGGAGAGGGAAATAGCAGGATTTCAGCACAATGCATCTGTGTTGTAGTCAAACTAATCAGGAGAATTGTTGAAGAAACTACATTTAGGGCGGCTAGGTGGCGTAGTGGATAAAGCACCAGCCTTGGAGTCAGGAGTACCTGGGTTCAAATCCGGTCCCAGACAGTTAATAATTACCTAGCCGTGTGGCTTTGGGCAAGCCACTTAGCCCCATTGCCTTGAAAAAATCTAAAAAAAAAGAAAAAAAAAGAAACTACATTTATATGTGAAGGTAAATTCAAAATGAAGACCATAGAGACAATGGATTCTCTCAAGGTGCCAAAGATAATGGCATGTGACCCTAGGGAAGGCACTGAATATTTGTGGGTCTCATTTTCATTTGCAAAATGGTCTGAACCATCCCTTCTGCCTCAAAATCTGTATATCTGATGTTCCTTCAAAAGTGTATAAGAACCTTCCAGGATTGAATAACAAGCTTGAGTGATTTTAAAAACAAAATTTAAATGTTTGATAAAGATAATTTCACTTGCTGAATTTAATTTTCTTCTTTGTGTGTGTCTGAAGATGACGAGTGTGTTCACTGAACAGGGACACATACACAGTCTCAGCTCAGCCTAAAGGCTGTTACTATTTTCAGATTGTTGGATTGTGCAATATTTTTGCTTGGCAAAAATAATTTCAACATGAGGCATTAGAATTTCAACTTGACTTTTTTTCAGCTTTTTTTCTGAAACATTCTGCATCAATAGGAATAATTCACATTTATCTTCCAATTTCAGTTATACCAATAGTTGACTTATGAAAGCCCTGTGAGGTAGGCTGATGCCAGTATTATAAACCCATTTACAAATGAGGAAATTGAGGGTCAAAGAAAACCAATTTGTTGAGTTCCGAGTCAATGGCATATCAGAGATGGAATTCAACTGAATACAAATCTGAAAATAATTTATTAAGTGCCTCCTTTGGGCAAGGGACTATTGCTATGGGCCAGAGGCAGAGTCAAAATGAGGATGGTTTACATTATCCTCACACTACATTCAATGTTCTTTACATTGTGACCTGTTGCCTCCAAATGGAATGTTTACAGTCAATCCAGATAAGCTAAATTTTATTACTATCTTTAACTAGAACATTCAATTGGCTAACAATGAAAATCTGACTAGCTTTCTAGTGTTAAATTGTACTCTGATGGGTAAAAACATTTAGTTTTAAGACAGTATCATGCCAGCCGCCATGATCAAGTAATAGATACAAATGTCATTGAAAAACCCAAGAGACCATATAGGCTTCTGGGTTGATTTTGGTGAGGTTTAGAGTGCTGATTTCACTAGTATGAGGAAATCCTTATGGAAGAGCACCCTTAACCAAGATAGATGAAAATTTTCTCCACAATTTCTAATCTTTGAAAGTAACCCAGAGAAGTTAATAGTTTAAGAGACAGTTTAGGACCTGTCCAAGGCAAGGAACATAGTCAGAAGTTTCTAAACAGTATCCCTATTCACTATGACATATTGTCTTTGTTTCAAAAACTAGATATGTAAATAGATAAGGGTAGATAGAAAGACAGAGAGACAAAGAGAGAGACACATAAAGAGACGGAGAGAGACAGAGACAGAGACAGACAGAGACAGAGAGAGAGGAGAGAAGGTTTTGTTTGTTTATTTTATCCAGACCGATAATTCCATATTTGCAGAGAGGTCTTCAGTGGAGACATCCCTTCTGCCAATGTAGAACTATTAGCAGGACCCCATAGGAATATTGCTGCCCGGTAGTAGGACTTGAAGGCAGAGTCCTCTCTGATTTCAATTGACACTCTTCCTGCTATTTTTCTTTTTCTATTCACAGGAGTAGAAATAGGAGCCCAGCGGTTCCATCATTTCTATGTACAATTATCTGTACAATCTACTTCTTCTACCATCACCATCTCCTCAGAAGTCTCTTTTATGCTTCCCCATATCATCTGTGAGTCAAATGAGTCTCTATTCTTTAGGTGAGTTGTCATTTTCCAGAAGAATACAGGTGTTTGAAATCTGGTATACGACTATTTCAACCTCACACAATCACCTAGGAGCAGATCCTGTGATTTGTAGGAGACAAAAAGAACTTCATCTGATCTGTATAATTTTCTCTATATATTCATATGATTCTGTGAATATAAGGAAGTGTGTACCCTCCATTCTTATCCATTCTGCATGGAATATCACTTGTGATTGTTTCCTCTTTCAGGTCACCAAAATGAATTGGAACAGTCCACTTACAAAGACCATTGCAGTCTTTGATGGTTTGTCTCAAGCTTACTACAAAATAGATTTCACAGTAAATTGGCCATAGAATTACAGAATCAGAGAGTTCAGTGATGGGGAAGTAACTCCTCCTCCTCCTCCTCTTCTTTTTCTTCTTCTTTTTCTGGCAGCTATATTCAAGAATGACTTAGTGAAGGGTGGGATCAATTAAAATTGATTAAAAGGCATTGCCTAAGTTTGAATAGAAGGATTGAGGGCCTGAGTCATGAGTGATAGCTATGTAGGTAAAGATAAGGCATACAAGATATATTATGGAAATATATCTGACAAGATTGTGCAAATAATTTGAATATTCACAGTGAAAGAGAGGGGATAACCAAGAAGGATTCCTAGGTTACAAAGCTGGGAAAATAGAAGCTTAGTGGTACCTTTGACAGAGGGGAGAAATAAGGGGAAATGACAATGAGTTAAGTTTTATACATGTTGAATACCCAATATCTCCAGGACAAGATTTCCAAGATCTTGGAAATTGGGATAAGAATATGAAAATCTAAGGTGATACTATTATCTGGTGAAGGGGTTTGGGTGGGGGGGCTGAGAGAGTGTTTGCTTGTTTGTCATTTTAGAGTGAGTAATGATGGGTATATTGACTGAAGGTAGACAGGAAGGAATCCAGAGTAGGAGATATTAAATAGAAGTGATTGTTATGGGAATAATCCACTTGCTAGGACAGTTAAAGGAGGGAAACAAGGACACATAGAGAGTGCTTTTAGGAGGAAGAAAGGCTTTCTCCAAGACTAGATAAAAATTTCCAAGACTAGATAAAATCAGGTTACTGGGTTTAAGTTATCAAGGAAAGATGAGTATACATGGCCTAATGTGTTAATAAATTGTATTCAGGTGAATTTTTTATTATGGTTTATTGTTTTAAAAGGTTCCTGGTTAGATGGAGGAAAATTTGGTAAATGGAATGGCTCCTTCTTGCTAACACAGTCTGAGAAGTTGTGTGTCTAATGGCCCCAGGAAGAGAGTTCTACATGAGAGTGAGTGCCTAGGCCAAGTTGGAAGCTGCCTCTATAAATGTGTCTCAAAGCACTTTGGAAAGTTATAAAGTTAAGCAAGTCATGGAGCCCCAGCCCATTAATTACAATTCCGAAAAGCAGCAGAGCATAAAGAAAGAGTTTATTGTGAGAGGTAATACCCCAGGCAGTGTTTCCCACTCTTCTGGGTGGCCACCATATTTCCGAGGGGCTTCCGTGGTCCTAGACGATGCTGGTAGGGATAGAGTCATGGGGTCTTGGGAAACAGGGCAGGGACTCAAAATTAGAAACCGAATGAGGTATTTGTAAGAAAAGGGAGCTGTGTCTGGCACTTATATGGGGTGAAAAAAATTAGTAATTTAAGAGGGGAAACAGAAGATTGTGTGAAACGTGCTGGTTGGGAGGGGTGTGGGGGGAGGCCATATTGAATGGAGGTGCATGAAATCTGATCGTATGCCAAAAGAGTCCTGGGTGGGCAGAAATTCTGGGAAGTCCATTTTAAAGAGGGTTGAGGGATAAGGAAATAATTGGAAAAAATTATCCCCATGATTCTAGAGCTTGCCTGTGATCCATATCTGTTTGTTGGGTCTTTGGATTTTCAAATGATAGCAGCTTAGATTTCAGGGTTATATTCAATTTGCAAAGCATTCTAAATCCATTCCTTCCTTTGGTCTTCATAAAGAAGTTAATCTTGGGATGGTTATGCCATTTTACAAAGTTAAAGCTTACAAAATGTTAGAGCAGTCGGTGCTCAGACCCAAATCTGGGTCTCTTTAAACCAGTAGCCTCCACTGGGTCTTCTCGGGCTTATGTAGATCACTTGTCCATTTGGACTGATTCAATCAGGATGACCTTTCCATTCTCATCCTATGGCCTTGAAGTGATCTGTCTATTGTCGAACAACGAAAGTAATGACAAAACCAGCGGTGCATAGAACACTCTTCTATTTAAACATCCTGAAAGACAAGAAGGACCAATATCTTGTGCCAAGTTCATGGCTCAATAACCAAAGCTTAGCAGGGGCACACCCTCTGAAAAAAAGAAGAAGAAGAGAGTTTGAAACTGGGATTGGTTTGCTTCCTATTCTTCTTTCCTACTCTAACAGATAGCCATCTCTTTGTCACCCTACCACCTGACTAATCAATATGCATGTATTTATCACCCTCTACGTTCTAGAGTCTGTTGGGTATCTTGCATTTCATGAGAGTAAAGTATTATATCTTTCAGAATGGCAGACAACCTATATACATACATATATATATATATATATATATATATGTGTGTGTGTGTGTGTGTGTGTGTGTGTGTGTGTATTTATATTATCTATTTACATGTATATGGAAATATATGCAGAGGGGGCAGCTAGGTGCCACAGTGGATAGAGCACCCACCCTGGAGTCAGGAGGATCTGAGTTCAAGTCTGAACTCAGACACTTAATAACTGCTTAGCTGTGTGACTTTTGGCAAGTCACTTAACCCCATTGCCTTAAATTTAAAAAAAGTAAAAAACAAAAGAAATATATGTAGATAAATATAAAAACACAAGGCAGAAAGGATATAACATATATACTATATAATTTTATATGTATGTTATGAATTTACATATATATTTTATATGTATATTATGAACATATGTGTGTTTTATATGTATATTCTGAATTTACATATCAATATGTAGATATATATGGAAACACAAGGCAGAGACAGAGTAACCTTGGGTATTAATGTACTAAACTCAGGAAAGACTTCTTTCAAAATGTAGGAACAAGCTCCATTTGAAAGGGTTCTAAGAGACAAAGGTGAGGACAGAGCATATTCTAGGTGGGGTGGTAGCCAGTCCAAAGGAAAGGTGAGGGAATGCCAACTTTAAAGAACAGGGAGGAAGTGAGTATAGCTAAAATGCAGAATGTGTGCTGGGAAGCAGAGTTTCAACTGGAAAGAAAAGAAACAAACAACATTTGTTGCCAAACAGCAACATCATTTTTTGTCCGTTTGTTCTTCTGGTATTTGTGGTAATAGAGAAATGTAGGAGTTTATTGAAAAGAGAAGTGACCTAAATTAACACAAAACACTTAGGTAGCTGGGTGGAGAATGAATTATACTGGGGAGACATTTGAAACTGGGAGACTAATTAGGAGGTTAGACCTGCTGAGAGGTGACTAATTAAAACTTGCTTCTATCTAGTATTCTAGTATTCCTATTCTATCTCTATGACAAGCAATTGGAGGGCTGGAGTCAAAGAATAATTCTTAATGGTTCATGGTCAAGAGATCTCAGTGATCTTGAGATAATGATGATTTTCATTAGGGTCTTGGACAAAGGCATATTGAATGGAGGTGCATGAAATCTGATCATATACCAAAAGAGTCCTGGGTGGGCAGAAATTCTGGGAAGTCCATTTTAAAGAGGGTTGAAGGATAGGGAAATAATTGGAGAAAAGTATCCCCATGACTCTAGAGCTTGCCTAGGATCCATATCTGTTTGTTGGGTCTTTGGATTTTCAAATGATAGCAGCTTGAATTGCAGGGTCACATTCAACTTGCAAAGTATTCCAAATCCATAAGGCATGATCATCATATCTGAAAAAGAAATCTGGGAGATAAAACTAGTGATGTTTTGATAAAGTAAGAAACCCAAAGGATGTGGACAGGTGAGAATATTATATGGAATCAAACAAGATTAAATTCAATAGGGGTAAATATAAAAAAAAATGTAATGTTCATTCATGTCTGACTCTCCATGATCCTATTTGGGATTTCCTTGGCAAAGATATTGGCTGGTTTGCCATTTTCTTCTCTAGCCCATTTAACAGATGTGGAAACTGAGACAAACAGGTCAAGTGACTTTCCCATAGTTGCATAACTAGTAAGTGTCTGAGGTTGAATTTCACTCAGAAAGATGAATCCAGGTCTGGCGCTCTAAACACAAAGTCATCTAGCTACCCCCAAATTCTAATACTTGAATACAGAAAGCTGAACTTCACAAGGATTAGATTGAGAGAAATGTAGAGATAGTATTGTCTGAAAAAGATCTGGTGGGCTTAGTGAACCACAGGTATGATATAATACAGTTTGTAATAGGAAAAATAAACTCTAATGCAACCTTGGGCTTCATTTGAAGGTGGGCATAGCTCCCCAAAATAGGGAGGTGATTGCTGGGGCTACTTTAGTCTGCCTTTTGAGACCTCATCTAAAGAAGTTTGCTCATTTCTGGGCACCATGGTTGCAGAACATTAATTAGTTGAAAGTGTTCAGTCCATTCCTAGAGAGGGGAAAGAGTATTCAGGAGGAAATGGTGATCTGCTTATACTCTAAGCTTCCAACAGGAAAGGACAGATGGGACCTGGGAAACAGACTTTGAATTTGGCAAATGGTAACTTTGGAGAAGACAGGTGCAGTTGAATGAGGAGATTCGAAGGCAGATTGCAGCAGATTTGGAAGCAAATAAGAGGAGAGGGAGACCCCACCCTTGGATGACTTTCTTGCAGAGTATAAAGGAGGAGGAGAGAGAGACTTTCTCTGGTTACAGGGCTAGTACTGAGGTAAACAAACTCACATCTTCTGACTAGATCTTTCTAATGGCTTGAAAATAGAAATGGTGGAACTGTGAAGAAATAAGTGTATTGATGAATTTTTAGTGGACTTCTCAGTGGGTAAAACCATTTGGAATTCACACAAGAAGTTACTAAATAATTTGTGCCCTTTGATCTTCCTTTATTACTGCTAATCCTAACAAAAGAGATCAAAGAAAGAAGAAAAGTTCCTCTCTGTATAATAATTAATAATAATAAAACAGCTCTTTTGTGGTAGTAAAAACCAAAGAAATAAACAAAAACACAACAAAACTTGGGACGTAAAGAGATATCCATCATCTGAGGAAGGGCTGAATGAATGGTCATCTATGAACGATCTAGAAGATTACTGTGCAGTAAAAATGAAGAAACAGATGATCTCTAAAGAGATACAGAAAGGCTTATATGAAGTGATGGAGAGTTACATGAACAGGACTAGGAGAACGTTGTACAACAGCATCAATGCTCTATTTATAAAGAAACATAAATATTATAAAAGTTAAGAATTTTTAGGAATTTTATAAATAATGAAAAATGAACTAAAACAAAAAACAAAAAATGATCAAAAAATGAACAAAAAGTTCGTATAATAGCAATAAATAAAATTAAGTAACTTTGAAAGCTATAAAGAACTATAATCAAGACATCAATTGCTATGGATGATGCTAGAGGATCAATCATAAAATCTATCCATAATAGCAAAGGAATGGATATAGGTTATTTAAGGAAAGTTTTTTTTGCTTGAATATATGTATTTCTTATTTTAAAAATTGTGTTTCTTTTTTCCCAATGAATTGGGAGATGGAAATGTATTTTTGTTCATTTTTTTTATTGAGAGGGGGCAAATGTGAAAGATCATAATAACTTTGAGAGAATGCCTTTGTGTTCTAAGTTTTGCTTAATTGTGAGATCTCTCACAAAACAGAGATAAAGGGTTACAAAGTAAAAATAAAACACATCAAAAAGTTGAAATAGAAATACAATGAGTGGACCAAAGGAACTGAGCTAAGGTAGCTTTCGGTGATAAAAATTCAATATTTTGAATTTTTTCAAGTTTGCTCAAAATCTCAAGTAATGATGTTAGCTGATAAAGTTAGATGGAAGATGTAATCGCTACAGAAAATTGTGAAACTGCATCTATTCATATAGAAGTGAAATAATGTTTGGAAAATCAGATTTGTACTTTCATTAAATATGATTTTTCCTTTGTTTGGTAGCAGCAGTCACTCTGGAATCTTCATATGCTGTAATTCTACAGGAAACCAGAGAAGATCCTGGCAGGATTGTCTTATAGATTTTGTAATATACCAGCAAAGTAGTATTGGGAATAATAAATATTGTTGTGTTCTGTGTTCAAAATCAATAAAAAAAATGAACAAAAAAAATCAGGTTTTAAATTGAATTGTGCTCTGGCTTTCAGGAATGACTTAGGGCTATAATTGAAATTGGTGGTTCTTATTCAATATATAGAGAAATGTCTACACCTCCAAATTGGGTGAAAAGGATTGAATTCAAGACTCAACTTTGCCATTTACTGTTAGTGTGTCTTTGTTGTTCTCTCATTTCAGTCATATCCAACTCTCCAGGGCCTACTTTGGAATTTTCTTGGCAGAAGCAGTTGGACATTTCCTTCTCCTACTCATTTACAGATAAGGAATTGATACAAGCAGGGGGGAAGTGACTTGCTCAGGGTCACCCAGCTCATAATGTCTGGGGCAGATTTGAACTGAGGACTTGAGTCTGAACATGAGTCTTCTGACCTCAGGTCTGGAACTCTGGCTGTCCCACTAGTGGAACCTTGGGCAAGGCAGTTCACCTTTATGTGCTTCAGTTGGCTCCACTGTAAATAAACAAATACATAAATAAATGAATGCTTATTCTATTATAGGGACATCGTGAGAAGGCTGCTTTGAAAAACACTAAATATGAATATGTGTGAATATGAATAAGGGACATGTTATATTTATATGTTTATATATCCTTAATTCACACACACACACAATTCAAATTTCATTTTCTGAAAATAAAATAAAACATTGATTGTGGACAGAAGACCCACAACACAGAGACAACAAGTCAACAATGGCAATCAGTCATCCCTGCTTTGACTTGATGAGACAGAGAAACTCCTAGTTCCTTGAAATCAGACAATCATCTTTAAGGGCATCCAGGGCCTGAGGAAGAGAGACGGGATCAGTCAATGGTGTTTCTTGAATCATCTAAATATATCAGTCCAAATGGCTAGCCTGGTCACCTCATTTAGAGAGAATCCAAATTAAAGGAAGGGTGGGGATGTTTGGTCTCATGTCAACCAGTCCATCCCATGTAGACTCTGGCTAAAATGTTAAATCATAGAAAACCAGAGAACTGTCCTTCCCAAAACCCAGTCCAGGTAAAACCACTGGGCTTGATTCTTGAAGGAGGGGTTAGGAGGCTAGAGGTCCAGAATTGGAAGTGCACTGGGTGGGGGTGGGGGGTCAAAGCTCATAATCAGATGCTACTTGGAAAAGAATCTAAGCCTCTCAGACTCATTTTCTTCCTTACACTGTGACTATTATATAATTTTATATAATTAAACTCTGGTGGCTGGAGACACAAGGAGATTTTCAGAAAAAAAAAAAAAAAAAAAGTTCTCTGAAGCCCAAGGAGACCAAACCCACAGGCCTAGGAGAGGAAGGAAACGGCCAGATGATCTCATTGTTGAATTTCTAGGAAAGATGAGTCACCCCGTCTGCTGAAGTATAGCGGGGCTGTGGGGAAGTGGACCTCAGTAGAAGAGTGTGGCCCAACTCCTCCTCCCCGCAACACATACACACACACACACACACACACACACACACACACACACACACACACACACACAAACACAAAGACATCCTACACAGACTCTCTCTCTCTCTCTCTCTCTCTCTCTCTCTCCTTCCACTGCCACTTTCTCAGTGGGAGCCAGAGTCTCGAATTTCTCTTAAAAGAAAATGAAAATGAAATAAGCATCAAGAAGCCTGGGATGATGGGGAAAGCTTTGGAAGAATGTTCTGAAAAACACTCAGAGCAGGCGTCAGTTTCTATTTTTAATGAATTCATGAAGCTTTGGAGAGGAAAACAGATGACCACCAAAAGTCTGCAAACTTCTTCCATTTGCAAAAACCCTCAAATCTCTACCCAACAGGGCAACTTCTGGTGAACAGTGAGATCTTTGAAATTTAAAAAGCCACTTCAGAGGACGGAAAGTTGATCAAACCTTCAGGAGATGAAGAAGTGAATAAACATACCGAGAAAAAATGACCTCTGACTGTGGAGAGCACTTTCTTTTCTGTTCTATAAGATCCTGAATTTGGTGGGCTTCACAAAAACCATAAGAGGTGTGGATGCAGGTAGTGACCTGCCCATTTTTAAAGATAGGAAAACTGAGGAGCAGAGATGTTCAGTGACTTGCTCCAGATTGTATAGGCAAAAAGTTCAAAGCAGACTTGGACTCAGCCCCCTGGGGGCCCTGAAAAGGACCAAGCTGAATCTTTGAACCACTTACTTCAGTACTAACCTTCACTCTTTGTCCTTCAGCCTGGACTCCTTCCCCAGTGATGAATGCAAACCTCAGGGTCCCTGTGGAGCATGATGATGGACCTTGCCTTCCTCCACTTCTCCTTTGGGGAAACAGGGAGAGTTTCACCTAGGGAAACTGAGCTCACCCCTTCATCAACCCCAAGTTCAAACGGTCATCTAGGAGAATAGGGCTCTGAACCTTGAGCTCTAAGTTCAAATCATGCATCAGACACTAGTAGTGTGACCTTGGGCTAGTCACTCACTGCTTCAATTTTCTCTTCTGTAAAAAATGAATAAAATGATAGAACCCCCTTCCTGGACTTCTGTGAGAATAATAGGAGATTAGATTTGAAACGTGTCAACTTCCCTCCTCTTTAAATGGCTTGGGAAGGAATTTCTCCATGTTTACTCTTGCTATACCTTTGAAGTAATGCTGTCTAAAAACTACTGACTGTGAAATGGTTGGATGGAGCTGGACTCCTTTATGCCCCAGTCCTGAATAGGAGGGGACATGATCAGGTAACCTCAAAGTATAATAGGAATATTAACTAATTGTCACAATTATCCTCAACTAAGGAAAATCTCAATGTAGCTCAAATTCAATTCTGGGGGTATGCATAGGACAGGTATGCTCCCTCAGCCCTTCCTCCACCCCCCCATGCATACACATATGCACACGTATGATGATGATGATGATGATGATGATGATGATGATGATGACTGTCCTTTGTTCTTGAAGATTGAATTTAATGATATCAGGGAGGTGCCATTATGAATTGAATTGGAGTGAGGGAGTCTGTGCTAAGTCACCAGCCTCACTTTCTCTTCTGGAGCCATCTGAGCCCAGGGACCAGATATGAATCAGTATGACTGGAAATGACTCTGAATGTGAGGCAATCAGGGTTAAGTGACTTGTCCAAGGTCACACAGTATATGTTTGAGACTGGAGTCAAACTACCATCCTCCTGACTCCAAGACCAGTGCTCTATCCACTGCACTATATACATACATTTATATTATATTGTATTATACTATAGTATATTATAGTATATATTATATTATAATATTAATTATAGTATATGATGTGATTGATATGATATGATATTATAATTTGTATGTATAGAAGCCTATATACAGACATACATCCATATAGAGACATATGCACTTACACACATCCTTCTTTAGACACTGGGGTCCCAAGAATCAGACCTGAAGTTTGCATGAGTGGCTTTTGTCCTTTTTCTTGCTCAGCACGCACAAGGGCTGCGGTCCCCAAAGCCCTGGGGGATGGTGGAGGCAGGATCCCAGGCCAGATGTTGCTGCCAGGCTAGCAGGGAAGAAGCCAGAAGCCAGAAAATTCAAGGGTAGGAAGATTTGAGATTGTTGAGACTATGCTCTATAGTAATGGAGTTAAAATGTGAACATATCCCCCTAATCCCCCTTCCTTTCCTAGAGACTAGAGACAGAGGTGGGATGAGGGAGTCAGAGGGGCGAGGACTATACCTTTGAAGTAACTATTTCTTTGTTTAAAAACTACTCTGAGCAGTAAATGTCAGATGTACCTGGAACCAGAGGAATCCTAAATCTGGGGGAACATGATCAGGGAAAGCTTGAGACTAGATGTCCCAAGCCCCTTTATAGCCCCAAAAGAACACTGTGAAATTGGGGAATGGTTCTTGGGCAGTGAGGACCCAGAGTAGTCACAGTTACATGAGCTATGGGGAGTCATTGAACAAATAATTGGCTTTAGGGCATGGAAAGGGCAAGATCAAAACAGATCCTTGCAAGGGAGCAAGAGAGAAAGTAGCTCCCAGGACCTGTCACATAGGGAAGCTTTGTAAAAGTTTTTTGATTAACTGACAGAGGGGGGTCACACGTGGCTAGGCAGGTGAGAGGAGAAGTTGTCTAGTTACTGGGGTTGGTATTCATTAAGTTTGCTTTTGGGGCCGTGGGGTGCCCCCTTGTTCCCCCCACACACACCAGATGTTGGGAGTCCTTCATTTTGTAAGGTTTATCTCAGAATCTGGACAGCCCAGAGCTCCTAGGTGGGGGTCCATGCTGGTGGGGTGTGTGTGTCTGATTCTCAGTGCCCTCCCTCATTCCTCTTGGATGAGAGCCTCCCTTTGTCTGGGAATGCCCCTCTTGAGGAACACAAGACCATTGTTGGCGGAGCTAATGGAAGTAGGGGGCCCTGGGAGCTCTTCAGCTTAGGCCATGGTCTGCTTCCAATTTGCAGCAAGGTAAGTTTCCTACCACTTGGATTGCCATAAAGTAGTTTTTAAAATCTTCTATGAAAAAAATGCTGTTCTAGAGCTTATTCTCATGAATTTGGCAATCTTTGCAAAGCAGAAACCTGGAAGAGACAAAGGAACAGCTGGCATTGGTCCTCTAGGATTCCATCCTCCCAGATGGAAGGCGAAATTTGGGATATTATCTTGTCTCATCCTTCCCTGTCAGGTCCAGACAAGTTAAATGGTTTACTCAAAGACCCACCACAAGCAAGTACCAGGCACAGTTCGATGCTAGACCCTCCAACAGTCACTCCAATTCTTATGGCACTCACCATCTATCAAACCAGGCTAACCGCTAAGGCTGCAAATGCAGAAAGACTATCCCATCTCCAAAAGCTTGGTCTCATGAAAGAAAGAACATAGGGAGTGGTGGTCAGGGAGGGGTATGTTACTTTAGAGGTTACAGGAATGGTAAGTAATTCCAAAAAGAAACATATTTCCATCCTCCATCTAGAAACAAAGGCAGAACCAGAGGGACTGGGAAGAGAAATGAAAGGCTCTAGGAGGGATGTCAAAATGTTCAATGAGGTTGTTTGGAAAGAGGAGGTAGTGAGTGAAACATGAAGGAATTTCCCTCATATAGTGAACCACAGCGACAGTGACCAGTCATAATGGCAAAGCCTCAAGTTAGAAGAAGTTTCTAAGATTAATTCAGAAGGAAGTCTATGCAGAATTTTCCCAAGGAAGCAGGACAAAACTTATGTTATTTAACCTTGTTTTTTTCTTAATAAGTTGTCCAACGGCATCCATGCCAATCAGATCTGCTGTTGACATAAAGCAGAAAGGAATAGTCAATACCTGGGATACTAAGTCAAAATACAAACAAACAAACAAACAAAACCCTTGACATGCTTGAATGTTGGACTGGATATAAAACGAAAATTTAAAGGACTATATTTAAATTTTGACACAAGTTAAGAAATTTAGCATTATCAACAATCAGTTTAGAATGGTGATTATATATAAACATTCAAATGAAATGTTTCACAAAGATTGCACAGAGAGATTAAAGCCAGATTTATAGATTTGGGAGTCAACTTCAGAGAGATAATTAACCTCATGGGAGATGATGAAATCCCAGAGAAAGAAAATGTAGAGTTGCGGGCCAAAGTCCAACACAGAATTCTACTGAATATTCTCAGGGAATTAGATACAAATGTGGCTTCTATAGAAGTGCAACTGGTCCCCTCCCATTTAACTGATGATGATTTCTAATTAGATACTAACGTCAGTAGTTTCAACCAAAGGGGAGATCGCAGTGGTGGCGATGGTTGTGGTTGTCGTTGTTTGATCTCAGTTGGTCCTAGTCATGACTATCAGTCTCACTTCTATTATTATTAATATTTTATTCTTTGCTTTGGGTTTGCTGTTGTTCAACTACAAAATGTGATAGGAAAAAATTATTATTCTGCCATTGCTTTATGGGTTTAATGAATATTATGGGGGGAATATTATGGGGGGAGATTGTGGTATAATGGGAAGAGTCGTGATGCTACATCAGACACAGTCTAACTGTGTGATCTTGAGCAAGTCATTTAGCCACTATGAGACTGTTCCTTCTTCTTTCCTTCCTTCCTAAGTCCTCCTAGCACTTTCTTTACTATTAACCTATCAGGCAGTTAGTTCAATCCATAGCCTGCCTGTTTTTCAGATGAAAAGGTAGTCTCCAGAAGTGGTCTCCTTACTGTCCTTATGGCATGTGGTCCATTTAAGGATTTATTTGTATTCTTTTGCTCTAGGATGAAGTCCAGTCTGGTACAATGATTTTGCATTGATTAGAGGCAATACAACCAATAAAAGGCAGAGAGTGGAGGGCAGCAGAGAGATAGAGCAAGTGATTTCCAGTCTTCATAGTGACATAAGACCACTGGAATTCATTCTAGCTCAATATTTATGATCCTATGTCACCTTCTCCCAGAGCACTCAATTTCCAGACTGTTGAGTCTCCTTGCCTTTTTTTAATAGAATTCAAAATAACATTTTTTGAGAGAGATATCCTTATCACATAACTCTGTGATACACAAAGTAAGCACCAATCCCTTATCTATCTGGTTCTCTATCATCTATCTATTCATCCAACCATCTATTCATTATCTATTCATCTTTTCTTTACTCTTCCAACCAAACATTCACATTTATCCATCTATCTATCCATATAACTATATACTCATCTCTCTCTGACTCTGTCTCTGTCTCTGTGTTTCTCTCTCTCTCTCTCTCTCTCTCTCTCTCTCTCTCTCTCTCTCTCTCTCTCTCTTAATTTTTCCTTTATTTTTAGGGAGAAGTTGAGTTCCACTGACCTGAAATTTTCAACCCTGCTTTTCTCTCTCCAAATTCTGGTCTCTTTCCTCTCCTTATGGCACATTGTCCATTTAAGGACTTATTTGTATTCTTTTAGTATTATGGTTTAGGATTCAGAATACTTGCAATCCCAAACTAACCCAATTCTTCCCCTTACTTGCTAGACCATCAGTTCCATGTCCCCCCTGCCTTCAGCCGAATTTTCTAACTCTATAAAATAAGGCTAATGAAAATGTTATCTTTCTCTCAAGGCAAGGATGTGAAAGTGAAATGGAGAGAGAAGAAGGTCACTGCAACTGTAGATATGGAACCAAGATGGCCAAGAAGTAGCCATGAGGTTGGTCCTGGCTCCCTGCATGTAATGTTCAATACTTACTCATTGGAAGTCCAGGGTCTTAGGTGAGAGCTTCATTTCTGAGTAGGAGCATGGGAGCCTGACAACGTGAAGATGGTCACAGTAGGAAAAGGAGAGAGCAATAATGATAAATAGAGCAATAAGGGTAGGAAGAGGTCAGATTGGGGTTTTTAAAGCCAGTAAAGGAGGATTTTTTTTTTATTTTATATTGGAAGTAATAAGAAACTGTTGAAATTAAACTGAGTAGAAGAATGATGGGTTCAGAATCTTCCTTTAGAAAAACCACTTTAGCAACTGAGTAGAAGATGAAATGGAGAGGGAGGAAACTTTAGACAGGAAGATAATCAGGTGGTATTGCAAAAGTCTGGGAGCGGGGTGATGAGAGTGATGGCTGTGTGAGAAGAGAAGAAACAAATGTGAAAGATGTTATGAATAAAGTAATTACAAGGTGTAGGAATGGATTAGACATGTGGATAGACAGCTAGGTGGCATAATGGAGTCAGAAACACCCACCATTCTGAGTTCAAATCCAGCCTTAGACATTCGCTAGCTGTTTGACCCTGGACAAGTCACTTCCTTCTGTTTGCCTCAATTTCCTCATTTGCAAAAATAGTTGGAGAAGTCATTGGGGAACCATTCTAGTATCTCTGTCAAAAAAAAACCCAAATGGGGTCACAAAGCTTTGGACACAATTGGAATGACCAAAGAACAAATAGACATGTGGAAAGAATGAGAGTCCAAGTTGACAAACCTAGATGTCTTGAAAAGATGGTAGTGCTCTTGGCAGATTTAAAGAAATTGAAACCAAACAGTTGGGAAAATGGGGTTTTCAGTAAATATAATTCCATGAAGTTGGCAGTCTCTACCTGCTGTTCTTAATCTTTTTATTTTAAAAGACAAAGTGAAGTGTGAACTGAAAAATCTGAACTGATATTGTGAGAATCTCAACCCAAAAGACCCAACTTTATTTTTATTTTTTATGTTCTTTTGGGGGTGGGGCAAGGCAATGGGGTTAAGTGGCTTTTCCAAGGCCACAGAACTAGGCAATTATTAAGTGTCTGAGGCCAGATTTGAATTCAGGTACTCCTGACTCCATGGCCAGTGCTCTATCCACTGTGCCACCCAGCTGCCCCAAGACCCAACTTTAAATTTGGGAATTAGGATTTTTGACTTAAAATTTCTTTTAACTTTTGTCACTATTTATCTGTTTTCTATTGTGTCTGTTGTTTCCTGATTGATGTTTTGTTTTTTTTTAGAAAAGATCCTGGAATGGTTTATCATCTTCTTCTCTAGCCCATTTTGCAGATGAGGAAACTTAAGTGACATGCTCAGACTCACACAGCTAGTTAAGTATCTGAGGCTGTATTTGAACTCAAGTCTTCCTGGCCCCAGACCCTACTCTTTAGTCCCCTAGATTCCCCAGTTTCCTGGAAGGATATTGAATTCCTCTAATCTAACCCCTTAATTTAACTTATTCATAAGGAAATAAAATGAATTAAATAGTGAACTTCAGTATGAATTCTGCCTCAGGTATAGTAACTGTATCATTGAGCTCTCGGACTCAGTTTCCTCATCTGGAAAATAAGAATGATAATACCACTGAACCCACAGGGAGGGTTCCTACACATTTTAAACTAGATCTATCACTTTTCTGGATAAGT
This sequence comes from Macrotis lagotis, assembly GCF_037893015.1. Taxonomy (NCBI): domain Eukaryota; kingdom Metazoa; phylum Chordata; class Mammalia; order Peramelemorphia; family Peramelidae; genus Macrotis; species Macrotis lagotis. The sequence goes on from NC_133658.1 coordinate 8,888,111, forward strand.
ATCCTTCTAATTGGAGAGAGTTCATCACCGCAAGGGTGTCCCACTCCTCCCCCTTCATTTCTGGTTTTGGGAATAGTCATCAATTCAGCAGGATCTTTGCAAAGCTCTATGCATCAGATTACCATTGCTCCAACATCCCAACTTCCCTGGCCCCTCCTTACCTGAATGTGTCTTCTGGGAGTCAAAGCTTTTGCTGTTTTATTATTCATTTGGGGGCTTTGTTTTTTTTTTCATTTGTTTCCCTAGCATTTGGCTCAATTATTAAGGTTAATCTTAATAAATTCCATTTTTTCCATTCATTCATTCATGCATACATCAATATGTAACATTATGTGATGCCTAATATATATGTGAGCAACGTGTGTGTTTGCATGTGTATGGTATGTGCATATATGTGCATGAAAGTCATCATGTCCTTGGGGGTAGATGGTCAGTCTTGAGAGAGCTGGTTCAATTCCGGTCACTGCCACAAACAGTCTGTGGTCCTTGGAAAAATCATTTAACCTCTCCAGGCCCCAGGAATGTCTCTGAGATGATGAATTACAGACAATTTAGCAATATGAATCAGTGAAAGGATTTCCTACACGGGCAAAGACAGAGGATATATATGTGTCTGACTCACACACTTTCATTTGAACAATCTGATCTCAGTGACTGGAATGCATTCCTTCCTCTCTTTTACCTCTGAGAATTCCCTCTTTCAAACACAGTTCAAAGATCTACAGTCTGAGACATATTCCGTCCTACCCCCACCTTCTACTCCCCACTCTATTACCTAATAACTATTTTATCCACTTATTTGGATCTCTTGCCTCTTCCCAATAGAATGCAAACTTTTTGAGGGTTGGGACTTTCCTTTCCTTTTTTTTGTTTGTAGAGGGGAAAGGGGGGTCCTTGCATCTTTAATACTTAATACAATGTCTGCCTGGCATTTAAGGACTCAATAAATAATTGCTAATTAATTCATAATGTTTGATAACATACTCAGAGTAGTCTGGTAGTTAGGTAAAGTAGAGACTATCATTATTATTTCTAGTTCAGGGAAGAGGAAATTGAGATACAGAGAGGGGGAAAGGATAATGGCTAGTTTACTAAATCTCAATAAACTCTGACTTTTGGAATTCATCTCCTTGTAATTCACCTGTGATTTGTCTGAATTTTCTTATGATGAGATTAAGACTAGGCTTGCTTCTTGGTCTCTTATATGCCATTCTTCCTCACTTTGGAATGTCAATGAATTCTAATGTTAGCTAGGATTTATAGGGATATATCCATTTGTCCATTATTGTGGTCTTTCTTATCCCTTTGTTAGAACTTTTTTGGTATTGGAAGCTTATCCCCTTTTCCCTATAAGAAACTGAGTTCATCTACAAAGGAGAAGTCCATGGAGAAAGTTGTATTTCTACCACTCTTTGTCCTCACTTTGCAGGATGACTCAAGGTCTTCCTTAGCCAAGAAATCTATCATTGATTCCTACCCTGAGGATTTACGAAGGTTTAATTACTTATTGGTGCCTTGTATATTCAATCTTGAAAGGAACCAAGGAATTGCTCAAGTATAACTTAAAAGAAACATGTGAATCCTTAAAACTTCCAAATCATTTGGGACCCTAGAAAAGTCTTCTACTTTCTCTTTAGAAATATAACCCTTGGTAAACCGAGGACACACCTGTCATAATCATAATAATATGTACTATATATTTACTATAAGTTTTTATAACTATATCCTTAGTCAAAGGTTGATTTTCTTTGTTATTGTGAGTAATGAAATGTGTTCTCCTCTAGACTTTGAAAGGAAGACTTGTCCCACCTCCCTTAATCCAGAAAAGAATTGTGAGCCTATGGCTTTTTAGAGCATATAATTGTGAGCATATAATTCTTTAGACTTGAAAAGCCTTACGTTGCTTGACCTGCTGGTACTTAAATTCATAGGAAATGTTACCTTCCTCAGGCAAGATAGTACTGTAGAAGGATGCTTCTCTTTGCTATCACATAATAGAAAGGTCTCCAGGGAAGTTTAAAGTTGTGTCTACTCTTATCTACATTCTATTCCCTTCCCCTTGCTGCTGTATGCTTTCTGCTCTCCCCCAACTTGGTATGGGCATTGCTAGAATGGCCTCCACTTATTGGTTAATGGTAAATCCCAAAGAATAATATTTCATGTCTAATGTATGTTTTCTGTAAATTTTATTTTAAGCTGTATTTTTAAGATTTTATTTTTAAGGTTAACACACCCCATCCCAGTCTCATTTCTCTCCACCAATTGCTATGCTCAGAAGTCCAAAAGATTTGCCCTAGAAGCAGAGATAATAGATGAAAGATCAAAAGGTGAACCCACCATAAAAAGGAAGAAATGGAAGTGAAGGAAAAAACTGTTTCCTTCAGCAGTGGGGAGTGGGGAGAACAATCGTTTTTAGAGTATACTGAATATGGAAGACAGGGCGGTGTGGTTTCTATAGCAGCTGAGAGCTGTTCGGGGTCATCATGGAGGATGGGTTTTGGCTGGAGGGTCACTAAGGTGAGACTGGGAGTTGTTTGAAGTCTCTATGGAGGTTAGGATTCATGTGATTGGGAAAGAATAGTCAACAGGGTTCTCCTGGTCATCCCCAAGCCATGTTGCTGGCACTCTGACCTTCATCTTCCACTAGAACTCAACAGCTACCCCAGGGGCCCAGAACACGGCTTATCAAGCTTTTGTCTTATCTAGCTCAGTCCTCAGTCACCACATACTTCCTAGGCATCCTCCAACCTTCCTGATGCATGTCCACCTGCCTCCACTCCTCTACTCGCCAGTCACTTCTCAATAGCAAGAAAGAGAAGAAGGAGGAGGAGGAAGAGGAGGAGGAGGAGGAGGAGGAGGAGGAGGAGGAGAAGGAGAATAGAGGAAAAAAAGAAATAGAAGAAAGAGGAAGGAAGAAGGAGAGAAGCAACTAGCATTTATATCAGTGCTTTGAGGTTTGCAAAGTTCTTTGTATTTGGCAAGCCATGTTACAAGATTCCTATGACATAGGTGCTGTTGTTATCTGCATTTTACAGAAGAGGGAACTGAGGCATGGGATCTGGATCCAATAATAAACATCTGAACCAGGAATTAAACTTAGAACTTCCTGACCTTGTTTGGTTAACTACTTTTATTTTTGAATATGCAAATCATACATAAATTTTCTTCTTTTGTTCTCTTTATTAGGATACTAAGTGACTACTGTGAATATAGCAATTGATTGGGAGAGGCATTTACTGAGAAATTCAGGAGCTGAAATAAGTAAGAAAAACTAAAATTTTCTGATTTAAAAAGTTCCTTATTCCAGGGCAGCTAGATGGTGTAGTGCACACTTATTAACGACCTAGTTGTGTGACCTTGGACAAGTCACTTAACCCCATTGCCTTAAATAGATAAAATTTTAAAAAAAGAAAGTCTTTCTTGACCTGAGATCCAAAGCCTTTTCTATTCTCCTACCCTAGCAATGGTATTCTTTATATTCTACCCTTCTTTCGTGTTCTTGCTGAGATCTCATCCACTTTTTAGACTTAACGAATGGAAGTCCTCATGGCAAATATTAAGAATCAGAATATCAGAGGACAGTGGGATCTTGGAACCCAAAATAGAGCTAAAAAGGACCTCAGAACACAACGCATAACATGTCAGAATTGAAAAGAAACTTAAGATGTATTTATATAACAGATGAGCAAATTGGGGAAGAACCAAAGGAGGAAGGCCTTAGACATGGGACACAGAATATCCAAGCTGGAAAGAACTTTGAAATCACCTCATATTGAAACTCATTTATAAATTAAGAGAATAGCTTTGAGAAGGTAATGAATGGGCTCAGGTACCTGGGATGGGGTGTCATCACTAGCCATGACCTCAAGGACGCCCAGGCTAAGCCTCACACTGTGTCTTAGAACCATATGACTGCCTCATATAGTTAATATTTTACACCTATTAAACTATTTATGTCTATTATATTTGAACTTCTATTGGATATTATAAAAAGACATAAAATAGACTCCTTGGTTTCTGATTTCATGCACACGCTTTGAATTTCAATCTGAACTCTCACAGAAGGATTTAGAAGAACTCTGTTTCACATTTCTTGTAGGTGAGTCAGAGAGGTGAAAACACGTCCCCAAGCTAGGAATGGGATCATGTTTCTGGACACCCAGCAGGGGCTTCTCCCTTCAGTATATCCCTACTAGCATCCTCCCTAATTCAGCATCAGATCCTTGGATTACAGCCAGTTTCTATTCAGTCAGCTGGTCCTGGAGTCAGAGATGTGAATTCAAATCTCACCTATCATGCTGCCTGTTTGACCTTGGACAAATCATTTAATCTCCATGGACCTCAGTTTCCTCATCTATAAAGTAAGAGGATGGGGCTAAAATGTTTCTGAGATTGCTTCCACCTCAAGATCTAGGATTCTAGGTCATATGGAGATAAGGGAGGTTGAGGTTTAGGGTGGGGAGGAAGAGGCTGAATTTTGACTAGAGCGCTATTCATTCTAAAGTTTGAGGGTAATCTACACTGATGAGTTTGAATTAAATGTTTCCTATGGGTACCACATTATCCAAGGAACTGATGTCCACCTAGTAATATGGGTCCACCCAGTCCAATACAAATAAATATACACATGCATGCAGTAGACATACCTATATGGATGTCTACATTCTGCAAGCCCCCCACATATAGACCTATGCAAATGTGGATACATACAAGTGTGTGATGCATGGCTCATTGGTACGGAAGTTACCAGAAGGATTTCAAACATCTATCAACTTGACTTATTGAAAGACTTATCCCTTTGGTCCATGGATCCAATATTGCAGGGTGGATTGGCATTGAAGAGAAAGCCTTTGCTTTGGCTTGGGGTGGGGGGGAGAAGGGGGCTGCATTCACCTTCTGTTCCCCTTGGTTTATGTTTAATGTTCTCACTGATTCAGAAGCACTAAAATTCTGAAGGAGTCTTAAATATGTAGTTATTAGATAGGGGAGAGAGGAGAAACCCAACAGGATCATAATAGTAAAGCTTGAAAAGATCAAAAATGTCACCATAGCTTACTTAGCTGTGTGACCTTGATCAAGTCTTGCAAAAACAACCAAAAAAGTCTCAGAATAAGAGGCAGCTAGGTGGTGCAGTGAAAGTGGCATGATTCATGGGGCAGCTAGGTTGCGCAGTTGATAGAGCACTGGCTCTGGAGTCAGGAGGACCTGAGTTCAAATCCAGCCTCAGACACCTAATGATTACCTAGATGTGTGGCCTTGGGCAACATCACTTAACCCCGCTGCCTTGCCAAAAAAAATGCCACCTTAGTCCTCAGTCTTCATTTTAGAGGGGAGGAATCTGGGGTCCAGGCAGGCTAAATGTCATAACCAAAGTCATAGCAAATCTGAATCAGGAACTGTACTCTTTTCATGGAACCTCAAAATTGGAAGGAAGCAGTATTTTGAAGCAGAACTCTGGGGTGAGAGGGACTGGGGTGAAATCCCACCTTTGGCAATTGGTATTTGGGTGACCTTCAGCAAATTGTTTTCCCTTCCTCTTCCTCTTGTCCCATGTAAAATGAAGGGTTCTAATCGAGTAGTGCCAAGGGAAGGGGAACTCTAGGGATTCCCAGTATTGACTGGGGCCCTATTTATTTCCCACTCACTGTCACAGTCTATCCTTTGGGTACAGATTTTCTCTCCAAACACAACCATAATCTCTTCCCTCAGGAAGTTCTCATTTTCATTGCAAAAAGACTCTGGGTCAGAAAAAATGGGGAAGAGAAAAACTGATTAAGACAACACCTTTTATGTGACCTTTTTTACAGCCTTCTCCAAATGAGACTAACTTGAACTGATTCCCTGGGAACTTCTGAGTCCAAGTATGTTCTCCCCTTCTATGGGAAGAGGAAAAAGCAATGCCTTTTTATTCAGCTAAAGCCCCTTAGGAAGGAAAGTATAACGTGCAATTATGTATTTTTTCCTCCAACACTACTTCCCCCAAATTGGATTTTCTCTGCTATATGTGAGGAACAAAACACATAGATTAGTTTTACAATAGTTAAGCAAACTTGTCTTAAAGAAACTGGAATTAAAAACAAAAGAAAACTCATTGGAAACAGGGATAACAGAAAAGACACACATCTCCCATGAAGAGGGAGAGGACATGAGGAAGAATGGCAGTAATCACTATCCTTGGTCAAAATGGGTCCAATAACTTCCCTAATGTAATATCAGTAGGATCAGTGAGAAGAGTTTGGCAATCTGTCTGACCCCAGTTTATCCCAGAGTTTGAATTGCCTCCTAGAGATCTGAGATATGACTGTATGTGTGTTTGTGTGTGTGTGTGTGTGTGTGTGTGTGTGTTTATTTACAGTGGAAGGAGGCAAGTGCTTTGTAGAACTACAGACCATGCCTCTAGCATCTAGTTATCATAGGATCATGGATTTAGGGATGTTTGAAGCCTTCAAATCTGCCATCCTCATTTATTAAAATAATATTTTCCCAATTACCAAGACCTATTACCCCTCCCCCAGTCACAATGGTAGAGGATTGAGAATAAGTGACCAAAAAAGTAAGCATCGCCAATCCAAACCAAAGATGACATTGTCAGCCTCTAAAACCAGTCATCTCATTATGCATATTAGTCCAACTTTTAGGGGATCAACAGTGTTCTTTCTTCATCATTGTCCCTTTAACCATCCCTTCATTTTAAAAATGTAAAAATTGAGATACATAGTGGGAAGGTGACTTGCCCAAGGTCACACAGTTAGAGGCAAGTTTCTTTCCACTGAATCACTTTGAGTCAGTGACCCTGGGTTGGCAGTTAAGGATCTCTGGGACTTCTTCCAACTCTAAAATCCTTGGGTCCTTGAAGGAATATATTTATATGATTGTGACACTCCAAGGGATCAGACCAGAAAGGGAATAGAAGAGGAAGAAATTCAATTATGGGATTGACAAAACAGGATTGATGACTCATAACCTTGGAGATCTACTGATGAAGAGAATGGTGCCAATGCCAATAACTGGGGTGGGGGTGAGAGAAGCGGTGCAGTGCCAGGTGCTTAGGGAGGCAGGCCTTCAGTGTAGAGGGAACTGGCCCACTCAGTCTTTAGGCTGCATTTTTGGGGGGAGGGGAGAGAGAGAAGGGAAGGTGAAGTAGAACACATCAGTGTCTTGCTACCACCTGCCCTATTACAAGAAGACGGGAGACTTAGCAAAATGTTGCCTGATGAGACTGAGTCCAGGTTGGTCTGAGAAAGATAGAGTGGTCCTCATGACTTTATTTTTTTGTTTGTTTTATTTTGGGGGGGGGGTTTCAGTTTTTTTGCAAGGCAATGGGATTAAGTGACTTGCCCAAGGCCACACAGCTAGGTCATTATTAAGGATGCCAGATTTGAATTCAGGTCCTCCTGACTCCAGGGCCAGTGCTCTATCTCCTGAACCACCTAGACATCCCCAGTCCTCATTACTTTATCAACATTTTATACGGAGGGACGGGGGAATAGAGATAGGGGACAGAGAGGGACAGAGAGACAGACAGAGACAGAGAAACCAAGGCAGTGGGACAACTTGTTGACCAGGGACCATATGTTCACTGTGCAACTTAACAGAAAACACTCTCCCTTTGGGGATGACAAGTCTTTTCCCCTGAAGGTCAAAGAAGCAGAAAACTGGGAAGTTTTCTGCACACGGACTGAAGTGATGAGCTCTCCACCACGTCTCCGACAGCCACAGTTTGCAAGTCTTTCTGACTCCAACTGGGAGAAAATAGGAGCAAATCAAGAACTCAGGAGACTTTACTAAATCTTTGGTGGATCACATAGGTTGGTGTGGATTCAGAACAACTGGGGGAAGCATCTGCTAGATTGTCTGTGGCCATGTTTGCTCTAGGCAGTGGACAGAAGGGAGAATAGGAATGTCCCTATAATAAGACAATGAGATAGCTTCTCTGCAAGTTAATTTTGAGAGATGCTTAGAATAATGAAAATATAAGTGACTTGTCCAGGGTCACACACCAAGTCTGGGTCATTTGAACCCAGGTCTTTTGCACTACAAGTCTGAAGTCTAATTCTCAAAACCCCTTGAAGGACTCTGAACAGTCTGCTTTTACCCTCCTACTCTTGCTCCAAGTCTCTACCATGCTCCCTTGATTCATTGGAGTTCATAGAGTAAAGAAAGGAGTAGATTCCCTGAAGTCAGAAACACTGGGATTTTATTGCTCTGCACTATTGAGTCAGTCATCATGTCTTTAAGTCCTCACCATGTGCCAGATTCTGGGGTAATTCCAGAGGAAACCAAGTCAGAGGAAGTCCCTGCTCCCTAAATCTTCTCATTCTCTCTGGGGAGCAGACAAGATAGTGAGATCTCATGAAAATAAATGCATGTCTACAAGTCAGAGAAAAGGGAAGTCAGCTCAGAAGGAAGGAACTAGCATTGAGGGGGATGGAAAAGGCTTCTTAGAGAAGGTGAGATTTCAGTGAAGACTTAAGGGAACAAAAAAGTCAAGAGAAGGCAACAGTCCCTCTCTGAAGGAAGGAAAGAATTCTAACTATGAGGAACATCCAGTGAAAGTGTAGAGCCTGGGAGGAATGTTATGTGCTTGGGACAAAAATGGGGCCAGCCACAAGATTAGAGAGTAGGCTAAGGGGTGGTAGCTGTAGTCGTTGTTGGTACTTTGTTCTCAAAGAAGACCAGGACATCAGGAAGGTGATTCCATGACAAGAATGTGAATTAGAGTTGAGTGTGTGTGTGTGTGTGTGTGTGTGTTGTTGGGGGGGGGGGTTAACACCTCAGCTTCACTTTCTCCTCCAGAACCATCTGGGTCCAAGGACCAGATATGGATCAGGATGACAGGAGATGATCCTGGAAGGGAGGCAATGCGGGTAAAGTGACTTGCCCAAGGTCACCCAACTGGTACATACACATATAATCTCTTTTGATCCTGGATGCAGTGGAGATCTTGGCTTTTTAAAACTAGGTCTGTAGACCACAGTTGAGTGAAGCAATAGCCATTCAGTCATTAAGATTAAGTGAGAGAGAGATGAGGCAATGAGGTCAAGAATGACTACTTCAAAAAAAAAAATCAAAACAATTGTTAGGAGGGTAAAAACTTCAGGCTTTCTCAGTCATCATGGCAGGAAAGAAAGAAAAGAAGCTAGAAAAACCCTCTTTTGCATTGTCAAAAAAAAAAACTCTTATCAATCTAGGAGGGAGAAACCAGGGTTTCTGTCCCATACAGAAACAATTGAAATGACTAGAAATATAGGAAGGGCTTTAAAGGCCAAACAAAGGGTTTTATTTTTTATCTTGGAGGTAACGGGGAGCAACTGGAGTTTAGTGAGCAGGGTAGTCACGGTCAGATCTGCACTTTAGAAAGATCACTTGCAGAGGAATGGAGGGTAGATTGGAGAGAGGAAAGTTTTGACCAGAAAAATCATCAACAGACGATTGCAATCCTCTAGGCATGAGAGCCTTGCCACGGTGGTGGCAGTGCCATGGGAAGAAAGGGGGTTGATTTAAGAGATGATATGAAAATTGAACTGCTTAATATATTAGATGTGAAGGGGTGTGGGGGAGGGAGGGAAGAGTGAAGGATGAGAACTGGGTTGTGAATCTGGACAAATGGGGGAAGGGTGATATGATGCCCTCAGTAGTTACAAGGAAGTTAGAAAGAAAGGAGGGTTTGGGGGACAGGGAAGATAATGAGTCCAGTTTGGACATGTTGAGTTTTAGCTGTTTATGGGACATGCAATTAGGGATTCCAGTAGGAATTAAAGATGTGAGAGTGGGGCTCAGAAGAGAGGTTAAGGCTTTCTAAGTAGATTTGAAAATCGTTTGCACAGAGTTGATAATTGAATCCTTGGGAGCTGATGAGATCACCAAAGGAAGCCATAGAGAAGGAAAGAATCTTTCACAATGTGACTAATATGGAAATTTGTTTAACATGGTTATTCATGTATAAACTATATCGGATTATTTGCTGTCAAGGTAAGGAGGGAGGGAGAAAAATGTGGAATTCAAAATCTTACCCCCAAAATGTTGAAAATTATCTTTTCATGTAAGTAAAAATAAATTAATTTAATTAAAAAAACACAAAGAAGAAGAGGACCCAGAGCATATTAATAGGTGTGACCAGAAATAAAGATACAACAAAAGAGAGTGAAAAGCTGTCATTTAAGTAGGAGGGCATAAGGAAAGAGGGATATCCCCAAAACATAGAGGGAAGAATATCAAGGAGGAGACAATGGCCACGATGTTGTTTGTTGTTCATTCTTGAAGAGAACCATGGCATCAGGGAAGTGATGCCATGCCAAGCACATGAATTGGATTTGAGTGCTGTGGCTTTGGGGGCTGTGCTAAGTCACCAACCTCACTTTTTCTCCAGAGTCATCTGGATCCAGTGATCAGATATGGATCAGGATGACTGGAGATGGTCCTGGATGGGAGGCAGTCAGGGTGAAGGGACTTGCCCAAGGTCACACAGCTAATAAGAGTCTGATGCTGGATTTGAATTCCCAACCTCCTGACTCCAAGGCCAGTGTTCTGTCCACTGTACTGCCTAGCTGCTCAGAGAGTGACCAACAGTGTCAGAGACTACACAGAAGTCAAGGAGTCAAGGGATAGAGATTTGGTCACCAAGAGAGCAGTACTAGTGGAACTTCCAACTTTTCCTCTCTGGCCTTAGGTTCTATGTTCTTCAGCTGAAAAGCATTAGAACAGATTCTAATGGATTAGAAAAGAAAGGACTTGACTTTAGATCCTGCCTCTGATATGTGCTATTCATGAGTCTATGAGAAAATCAATTCATCTCTCCAGACTTTCTTCAACTCAGTTGTGAAATTAAAACATCAAACTTGACCTCAGAAGTCCCTCATAGCCCTCAATCAACAATCCGAGCCTAATTTACAGGGCAATAAATAGGAGTATGGGTACACAGTGAAAATGTTGCCACACTCCTGCCCAGCTTGACGTATAAGTTGGAAGAGGGATTCCCTATAGGGAGTGAGAATCTCCAAGTAGCCATTGCTCAGATTAACCCAAACCCTCCAACATGAAAGCACCTTCTCAGTGAGATCCTGGGTCATTCCAAAGAATTCATTGGCCTCACCATCTGAAGAGGGTTAAATGGTTAAAGAATTCCTGTCATCCATGCTACAATGGGAAGTTCAATGGGGGAACCCTTCTTATTGAGTCCATTTATCAGGGTCAGAAATTTTTAGAAGGCTAAGGAAATAAACCCAGGGTTGAATAGGAGGAAGCAAGGATTGAAAGGCATTTGCAAAGAAAACTCGGAAATAGAGATGTAAAAAAGCTAAAATGTTATATGTAGGAGTTTGTGTATGTGTGGGTGGGTGAATTTAGATGCATCTTGTGTCTGTTCCATGTGAGTGTGCTTTCATGAAGATGTATGTATTTTGTCATGAATGTTATCTCTGTGAATGAAAGTGTTAAAGGGATGGTGGCAGGGGAGGGTAAACAGTGGAAAGAGAAGTTTATCATCACCCATATCCTCACCACCAACACATCCATCTCATAATAGACACAGTAAATCTTTTTGCATTGACTGACAGGTGGGCCTATTAGCACTATAAAATTTGACAAAGATTTTCAAAACCCTTTCTATTTTTGCTTCATGTAATATACCTTCTTTTTTACAAGTGAGATGACTGGAGGTCAGATAGATGAAGGGAATAGCCCTTGATCATATATATCTGGAAAGGGTCCTTTTTCATTTTACACAAATTCTCTGAATCCATCATTGGTTCATTAAAGGCAGGGGACCTGACTCTCCCTCCTTCATGTCCCTTGTGCCTAACACTATATATTTCTATAGGAGATAACTTGTGGTTATTAGCAGTACCAGTGAAATAACTCTAGGACTAAGCTGCACTGGAATCCAAAGGCAGGAAGGGAAGTTGGATGCTTTGCCTTACCTCAAGAAATGTATCTCAAGAATCTTACATGGTCAGAGTTTGTAGAGAACAGAGATCATCTTCTACCATTATACCAGTTGGGAGACTGAACCCCAGGGATATGGTTGAACATGGATGACAGCAAGCAGGGTCTGCCTTTGAAGTTAGGTCCCTGACTCCAAAGTCTATCCTCCTTTAATTGTATCACACTAATTCAATTTAATTCAATCAACCTAAATTAAGTAAAATCTCCAGATTCCAGGTTCCCTTCGGCCTTGGACTATAAGTTCTGGGTTCTGGCCTACAGATTCCAGGTCCTAGTTTCCATGCTTCAAGAAAGGCACTGAAAAAAAGATGAAAAGTCACATTTGTTGATCCCTGATATCTGACTGAGGGCCTCACAGGATATTATGTACAAGGAAGGAGAGCTGCCCAATATTCTGTGTTGGTCTTTCTGCTTCTCTCAAATCTAAAACATGGCATTTTAGAGTTAGAGGTTTCTCAGTCCCCATTTTTGAGTCTAGGCTACAAAGGACTCCCTTCCCTACCTAACCAGAGGATTGGTCATTCATCTCTGCCTGGTAACCTCCAAGGAGGAGTTCTGATTGGGTTTGGATTATCCAGAACTGCTTTCAGGACACCCAACCTAGCCACTCCTTGCCTCCAGGCAAGTACAACAAAAAGGGCTTTTTTTCCAGTCCTCCAAACTATTTCTGAGTCTCTAAAGGGATCACTATTCATAAAGCAACTAAAGGGAGGTATGCGCAAATGGACAACATTTTTAAGGAGAAGATTATAGTCACAGATTCACTTGTAGGAATCCATTTACATCCATCATGGGCAAGAAACCTTCAACAGCCTCTTTCAATCTGCCAAGGTCAGAGAAAGATGCCTTCAATGGTAGGTCCAGCCACAGGTTCCATGCTTGCATTTGGGCCTCCATTCTTGCTCGTCCATAGACTCCCAGTACTTGCCTGTGGCTTCCAACCCTACCCTTCCTCAATGGGAAAGAGCCTGTCTGCCATTTTGGATTTTTGAGATTCACAGATTCTATTGCTTTGAGAGCTGGTAGTTTAGAGGCCAAGGACATAGGTTGACTTTTTCCACCATGACAAACACACAGATCCTTGTTTCTGATCTCTGTTTGAGGACATGCCCCACTTGGGATATACCATTCTGCTCTGAGGCAACTCCAATTTTCAAGAAGGTTTGCCTCCTACCATTTCCATCAAGCCTAAATTAGTCTCTTGGCAATGTCTTTCCATTGGTCTAGCTTCTACCTCTGGCACCAAACAGAATGACTCCAGGCTGTGCTAGATGAGAATTCTTCAGAAGCTGGCTCTTTCAGCCTCCCCCAGTTTCTTGTCTCCAGGGTAAATATGCCGCATCTTTGCTTCTATCAATATTGCCTTACTCCCCTGCCTCTTAAAACAAACATATCTCAGATAAAAGGATTCACTCTAAAATGTTCAGAACCCCAAAAGAGATTAACCCAGTTTCAAAAAAGTTTGTTGTATGAGAAAGGAAGGAAGGAAGGAAGGAATAAAAAAAGGAAGGAAGGAAGGAAGGAAGGAAGGAGGGAAGGAAGGAAGGGAGGGAGGCTGGAAAGAAGGAGGGAAAGAGTATAGGAGGGAAGGAAAAAGGAAAGGATGTTTTATATGTGTGCATATATGTGTGCATATGTGTGTGATTCTTAAAGAGGTCAGGTTTCAACTTCCATACCCCAGTATTTCCTGGCCCCAGACTGCAATCTGTTATTTCCTATTTAGCTAGCCACCTTTTTCCTTCAGACTCCCTGAGGATCTCCTGGTTTCATGTACTTCATTCCCTTTGCTCTCTTTCAATTGAGCTGTCTTATGAGCTTGCTGAATATTTTAACTCTCTTAAGCCTCAGTAGTGAAGGTTAAAAATAAACAAATAAACAAAGGCAACACAAAGCAAAAACCCCAACCCAGTGGTTTATTCCTCGAGAGTTCCAAATTGCAGTTCTGCAGTTTGCCAGCTGTGTGAGTTTTAAAGAGTTCCTTCTCTACTCTGGGACTCAGCTCCCCCCCCCCCCCCACGAAATAATTAGAGTATTAAACTTATATTCTATTAGAAAAGCAAAAACAGCAAGAACATCACATGGGAGATTTTAGCTTCAAGTCAGATGTCAAATCCCCATAATCTTTAGGGTCCAGCAGCCAAATAGGCACTTTTAGGTCATTTCCATGAATAAAATCGGTTTTCTAATAGTTTCCCTGCCAAGATGTATTTCTGATTCTGATGTATTTAATGATGTTTAGGAAGTTATCCTTGTCAATTAGAACATGGGATTTATTGGATTAATTCCATTTGATTTAAAAAAATAAGAATGAATTTCTGCCCCTTCAAGAACAAACCTTTTGTTCCAAATGATGCCATTGGAAGTGACTTTTTGGGTGAGAAAAGGAACACTGAGTCTCTTAGCCAGAGAAGACTAACACATGGAGGAATGATTATTTCATGTGATCCACTAGGCCCCCAGGGACAGAAAAGGCACTATTGAGTAGATTCTAAAGAAAGAGATTCTGGTTGATCCAAGGAACTCACCTCCCCCCCCAAAAAAAGAGAATCCTTGAGAAGTTGCAGGTTCTTCCTCATTGGAAGTCCTTAATTCTAGGAAAATATATTGTCTTTTTGTTAAGAGAATTCTGGTCCATGTGTGAACTGGACTTGATGTTTTCCAAGGTCGCTTTCAAATGTGAGATTCTATGATCCTTTTTTTTTGTTAGCTATTTGACATGTGGCTAGACCTCATAGACGTGTTGGTGAAGAAATGGAAGGAGCCTGAGCAATTCGGTTGCTCCAAACTCTTCACTTATAGATGAGGCTAAAATGATGAAAAATCATAAAGACAGTAAGAGAGAGCCAGAATATGAAATTAATTCCTGCCAGTCATCATTTTTACACTATATTTTATCCTTCATTCCCAAAGAAGGCCACAACACCAGGGAGATGATACACAAGCACATGAATTGGATTTGAGAGAGGGAGATTCTGTGCTAAGTCATCAGCCTCACTTTCTCCCCCAGAATCATCTGGATCCAGTGGCTAGATAAAAATCTGAATGACTGGAGATGTCCCTGGATGAGAGACAATCAGGGGTAAGTGACTTATCCAAGGTCACTCAGCTAGTAAGTGTCTGGGACCCGATTTAAACTTAGACCCTCCTGACCTCAGGGTTGACACTTTACCCATTATTCCTTCTGGCTAATTCAAATTGATTATCTAAGATCTATACAAGAGGAATATTATCATTTGTACTGTAAAAATTAAATTTTTCCATGTATAGTAGGAACTGAATGATTGGTATAGTAACATAGAGATGGCTTATTTAGAGGATGTTTCAAGTGATAGGGAGCATTTCTTATAGCCAGTCAGCATTCCAGTACCCAAAGCATTAAGACCTGGATGCAGTTCTAATGTGACCTCAGACATTTCTCAGCTGTGTGACTAGCGAGATTAATCTTTGCCTGCCTCAGTTTCCACCATTGACATAAGGATCAATTGATAAACTATTGATAAAGTTCTTGCCACAGTTCCCATCATACAGTAGGCACTTAATATATGCTTCATTCATCAGATTATAAAATATCTGGGATTAGTCTGATCAGATCCCAAATTCAGAGCCATGAAAATTTGACTTTACTTACTTAAATAGGCTGGGGAGAGATGCTGGCCCTGTTTTGTACAGATTTAAAAAAAAAATCCCCTCTGGGATTTAAAGACCCTTCACAATCTGTCTCCAGTCTCTTTCCAATCTGGTTTCACATCATTAGAACAAAAGGCAAGAGTATTAGTAGAGTCTTGTATATAGTGAGTATATAATAAATGTTTATTCATTCCATTGCTACTCACATATCCCCAGGAAATTTCTTCACCTGAACTGAACTATCTGCTGTGAGATAGCATCTCCCATCACCAAGTTTTTGCTCTCACTGTTCCCCAAGCCTGAAACTCTCTCCAATCTCACTTCTCCCTCTTGGAATCTTCTTTAAGAGTCCTTTCCCTATTACCTTCCCACTCCATCTCCCAATTATTAATGAGCCCTGAATTCACTCATTTAGTTTATATACTATATTGACTTATTTGTGTTATATTTGCCTATAGATTATAAGCTCCTTGAGGACAAGGAGTTTTACATTACTATAGTTGTCTTCACTGATAACTAAGCAATTATAAGACATTTCCTATTATTAGACACTTAAACACCTTTCTGATTGATTGCTTCAAAAGAACTATGATGTCATTATCAAGTTTATGTTGGAAAGGAAGGTTTCCCACCAATATGGACCCCAGCCCTCTCTGCATTTCAACAACACATTTACAAATTCTTGTGCATGTACAAATATAAATAGATATAGATATATAAGTGTAATACACATATATGCACATATGTACAGAAGAAACATACACACATGCATGTATATATCTATATCAATACCTATATTGATATAAATCAGATGATTTCATGGCAATCAAAGTTTGGAAATACTCATTAGCCCAGATATTGCTCAAACAGTAGGCCAAGAGTCTATGACCACTAAAGCCTTTCTTAGCTTATGAGGATCATCCAAAGCTTACAATTTCCTGGGATAACCTTGGAGAACTCTGGGCAATGTTGATATTCTAAATGGAGCATTAGAGGAGTCTTCTAGTGAAGAAATGATATTAGAGTTGAGAACTCACATTTCTATCTCACTTTAAGTGCTACTGAAGCTTTCCTCACAATTGTGAGAGATTGTCATAGCAAAGTATTTATCAACATCATCATTACTATTATTATTATTATTATTATTACCATTATTATTATCATTATCGTTTCGCAGATGTGGAGACTTCAAGATTTGATTAAATTGCTTCAGGGTCCCACAGCTCCTAAGTGTCTGAGGCAGGATTTGAATTCAATGCTTTTACTGCTCTTCCCCTTCCCCAACTAGAATGCATATTTTAATCAATCATCAAGAATATATTGAGGCTGTTTGGGGCACAGCAGATAGAGCACCGGCCCTGGAGTCAGGAGTACCCAAGTTCAAATCTGACCTCAGTTACTTAATACTTACTTAACTGTCTTAACCACATCTCCTTCAAAAATCAGCACACACACACACACACACACACACATGTCTTGGTCTTTTTCTTACCACTGAACTTTGATGTCTCTGAAAAAGAGAGACTAATGACTCTTTGCAGCTCTACCTCACTGAAATCCAATTCACACTTGAATCAAGACATCACCCATGATGTCATTGGGCCTTTTAGATAAACAAAGAACCAGCAGCATCTCTTAAGGATAAAAGATTTAAAATGCCACAGTGGATAAATGCCTACTGTGTGTAGAGCACTTTCCTTGGTGCTGAAGGATCAGACTTTCATGAATATTATTCCTGCAAGTTTTTTTTTTCTTTGTAATACAGAGACTGTAATTTTAATTTTTTGAGGTAGAACTTAGAAAGACATGGTTTATTTTCTACCTGTGTGATGTGGCCAAGTAATATACAAACACTAAACTGGCAATTTATCCCTGTTGTGTTTTCAGCATGGACTCCAAGAAGCTCAAAGAAAATGTAAAATGTCACCACTTCTCTGATTATAGCAAAGAGCTTTGCTCAGTTACATTGGAGTTAATAAACCAGGGAGTGCTGAAAGGAATAGGTTGTCACTGGTGTTCCAATTCATAAGATTAGAAATCTCATGACCTCAGAATTATCCTTTCTCCATGATGTCAATTGGTTCACAGGCCAAGAATTGTATATGATCATAGAATTCAGCATTGGAAGAAATATCAGAGATTGCTTTGTCCAGTTCCACCACCCTATTATGAAAATTAAAAATAAAAAGGAATTATTGAGAGAGGAAAGGAATTGCCTAAAATTACTAGAATAGTAATTAACTATCTCAAGATTATGAGTGCAGCTCTTTTTACACTGAATCCAAGGTCCATTACCTTCCACATTTCTATATCTATATCTATATCTATATCTATATCTATATCTATATCTATATCTATACCTATACCTATACCTATACCTATACCTATACCTATACCTATCTCTATCTCTATCTCTCTATCTCTACCTCTATCTCTATCTATAGCTATAGATCTATATCTGCATATGTATTTTTGCATCTATGTATATATATGTGAATATGTAGGTATATATGTGTGTGTGTGTATCTATATATTATCTATATAATTAACCAGCAAGATTCATTAAGTGCCTTCTGTGTTCAATGTATTTTACAATGGTTATTACCTAAAAAATGCAAAACCAAATCAAACAAAATTTGAAACAGCTCCTGGAATCCAGCTACTTGCACTCTA
The DNA here is from genome assembly GCF_037893015.1 of Macrotis lagotis. Classification (NCBI taxonomy): domain Eukaryota; kingdom Metazoa; phylum Chordata; class Mammalia; order Peramelemorphia; family Peramelidae; genus Macrotis; species Macrotis lagotis. The sequence continues at coordinate 8,906,354 of NC_133658.1, forward strand.
AAATGAATGTATTTTGTTCCAAAAAGAACACAAAATAAAACAAGGAAGCACTATCTCATCGGAGGAAGGGACCAGAAAAATGCTCATGCATAAGTGACACTTGAGCTGGCTTTTAAAGGAAATTAAAAATTGGAGGTAAGGATGGAGTTCATTGAAAGACATGAGAAACAATCAGTGCAAAGGCATGAAGAGGGGAAATGCAGTTTCAAATATGATTCTCTGGAACCAGGGAGCAGATCAAATCTAATTCTCCTTCTATCTCTTATATTTCTTCAATCCTTCTATGTTCTATCTCTTCAAATACTAATATGTCCTTACCTGCCCATGTTCTTCATTGGGAAGGCTATAATTTCATCCATCAGTTCTCATATTTCCTTGATATAAAATATTAACTTTTCATTCTGATATTTAAGTACCCTTTAATCTGCCTGAATTTATTTTTTCAGTCTTGTTTTATAATGCTGCTATTTCAGAACTCTCCCCTCCTACTGGGAACCAAGACAGTTACCACCTCTCTATGAAATCTTCTAAGATCCCCATAGCTGTTGGTATTCTCTCCTTCAGCAAATGTGCAAAGAAGAGTCAGATCTCTCTTTTTTCTCATATCACTTTCAGCAACATTGACAACTGCTTCTTGGTTTTTTGGAGGTAAGAGTGTTGTTAATATTTTGACATCCTCCTCTGTATGGTTGAAAAATGAATTCATAATGTCTGGTAAAACTCATGGCTTCCATATCATTCTGCTTCATGAGCAGATAAAGAGTATTGGCTAATTCTTCCCTTGCCTTTATGTTCACCTTTTTTGTGACAATTGATTTTCTTCTGTTAAATTTCCCCAGGGAATGATGATGGTCTGTATTGATGTCTGCTCTTTTATGCTTTTCATATTTTTTCATACTATCTCAATTAAATAGATCCAGTAGGGGCAAATCCTATGTGTTCATTGGTATTCTTTCTTTTCCTTTGATATTGATTTTGATCATTACCCTAAGAAGTTGAAAGAGAGTCATTTCAGGAATGGCTCTCCCATGGGCGGTGACCAGACTATGGTCTTAACAAGTTATTCAAAGTTGTTCAACCTACCAGTCCTCTACAGAAGAGCTGTCAAACTCTTTTCTAGTTCAGCCCCCAACAGATGAAAATGTGATGGGGGAACATTTAAGAAAATAAACGAGACAACAATAGAAGATTGTTGTTGTTCATTCTTGTCCAGCTCTTCATGACCTCATTTGGTGTTTTCTTGGTAGAGATAATGGAGCAGTTTGCCATTGTACTGATGAGGAACTGAGGCAAACAGGATTAAATGACTTGTCTAGGTTTACACAGCTAGTCAATCTTTGAAGCTGGATTTGAACTCAGGAAGATGAATCTTTCTGTCTCTAGACCTACTGCAGCATCCAGCTGCTCACAAAGAACATAGATAATGTCAATATGTGGTTTTCTAAGTTAATGTGTGACCAAAAAGGATTCTTACGTATGGTTTAGATAGCCTATTTGAGTCTGACAGCTCTATAGTATCTATTGGGAAAAAAAAATCTATGATTATCCCCAGGATGATCTCCTTATAAATTCTTATTGTGAGTCATGTAGGATAGAAGATGAGAGTCCCGGGAAATTATATTTCTTCTTGAATTGGTCACACAGCAAAACTCACTCCAACAAACCCTCGATTTGTCATTCCAGGGATGACTAATAAGTCATCCTTAAACCTAATTGCAAACTCCTATCCCTTGTTTTAATTTATGATGAAAATGTACATATTAATATGACTTATGGAAGGAAAGTGGCCCAGAGACAAATGAACCTATCCCTGTCATAAGAGGGACATAAAGGTTGAGACCCAAGGATGTTAAGTGACTTTCCTAAGGCAACACAGATAGTGTCAAAGACAGAATTTTGAGATCAGCTTTGTCAAAGTTAGGCTCTCTGACTCACAAACCATTGACCTTTCACATTATGATGCATTCTTATCCATTTCTTCCATTAGTGTGTCAAAGTTGAATTCCATACTTGAGAAACCTACCTACCAGCTAAGTTAATATTTTTAGATGATGTTCAAACCATTATTTTTAGCATCTTCTGCCCTCTTTTCACCTTAACTAGCATAGTATTAGATTTAGGGCCCAAAGGGACCTTAGAAATCATCTAGGCTAAATAACCTTCTCTTTTTTAAGTTAAGGAAATTGAAGCCAAAGGGACTCATTTCTTCAAAGATACAAAGTTAATAAGTGACTGAGCTGAGATTTGAACCCAGGTCCTTGATTACAAATCCAGTGACCATATTTTTTTCAGTTTCTGTTGAGTTGTTGCTGTTACTGTTGTCATTGTTGCTGTTGCTGTTTTGCAATGAAGAGAGCTTTTAATCGTGTAGCTTATAAATTCTGATAAAGTTCTCTATCCAATGTCTCCTGGGCTAATTCCCTTTGTATACTATTATCAAGGTCATGAATTCTTTTTGTTTTTCTTTTTCTTTTTTTTACAAGGCAATGGCATTAAGTGACTTACCCAAGATCACACAGTCAGGTATTGATTAAGTGTCTGAGGCTAAATTTGAATTCAAGTCCTCCTGACTCCAGGACCAGTGCTCTATCCACTGTGCCAGCTACTGCCCCAAGGTCATGAATTCTTGCAAATTCTCCAAATACTTTGAAAATGACTGTCCCCAAATCTAGAGGGTATTTCAGACTCTGAACAGATATCTTCTCCTCTCTCACTGGGAGGAAATAGTCTCTCCCTAATACCGAAACTTCCTATCATTTCTACCATTCTAACAATTTCTCTCTGTGGGGTAAAATCAGATCTAAGATAATGGTTCTCAGGGATGCTAGCACAATTTATTAAGGATGAATTTATTATAGGAAAATTTAAACTATTTTCTATTCTTCAGTCAGTGAAAAAGTCCTTGGATGCAATGAGAACACTTGGGTTCATAGGTCCAGCATTGCCTTTGCATGTGTGTCTATGACCTTGGCCAGGTCACCTGCCCTTTCATGGTCATAGTCTCCTCATCTATAAAATCAGGGGTTTCTGCTAAAGAACCTCCCAACTTGGACAAGCCATGTTATATATTCTTTGACCCTGGCAGGTCTTGATCGTACTATTGTCTCAGTTTCTAGATAAGCTACCATGTACCTCACATCAAGGGGACTCAGAGAAGAACAAGTCATGAGGGCATGAGGGAGGTGGGCAGACTGGTCCACAGCAGGGGATATGAGAAGAGCAGGCTCTTCAGGCTTTGACATGAAACTTTCAAGAAGTTTAGATTTGGACATGGCAAGTCTTATCATCCTCCATTATTTCCTTTCTCTACCTTCTCTCAGGGTGAATGCAACGTGGGAAGAAAATCAAAAGAATAGAAATGGAAATCAAATGAGTGACACTCAGGGGATCCAGGCACTCTGCTGTTCAAATCAGAAAACTAATTTTAAAAGAATTGTGACTCATGCAATCAGACCCTTTGCCTCTGAAGCAGCAAAAATAGAAACAGACATCATAGATCCCCAGTAGTCAAGGACTTGGGTTATCCCTTTGTCTGCATTGGAGACCATTAGTAGGTAGGCACATGTGTGTGTGTACGTGTGTGTGTGCGTGTGCGTGTGTGTGTGTGTGTGTGTGTGTGTGTGTGTGAGAGAGAGAGAGAGAGAGAGAGAGAGAGATGAGAGAGGGACAGAAAGAGACAGAGATAGAGAGAGGGACAAAGAAAGACAGAGACAGAGACAGAGACAGAGAGAGGGACAGAGAGACAGGGGAGAGAGAAAGAGAGAGAGAGAGAGGGACAGGGAGAGGGTGAGAGACAGAGACATATACAGAGAGACAGAGACAGAAACAGAGAGACAGAGAGAGATTTTGAATTTTGAATGAAAAATAAAACATTTTTGGACAGTACCAAAGGACCTTGATAGAAATATATCAAACATTGGGTACAAAACACTAGGTTGGCTATAATGGCATTACTGCTTACTCTGGACTGGGCACTATACTCCATACTGAAGATAGGAGCAACAATAAGCCGGAGAACACTTTCTCTCTGCAACTTATATTCTACTTGAGAAGATGCCCTTCCAGGGATATGGAGGCCAGGGAAGGCTGTTTTGCTCAGTTCCAAGGACAGGAAATGGAGCCAGAAGGTTGTGAAATAGCATTATTGTGGGAGTAGGATTTTGTATTTAAGTAAACTTCAATTTCTAATTTCAAAGCTAAGGATAAAAACAGAAAACAGCCTTGTGGAGAGAGCAGATGATCGGCTACCATAGTGGAATCTTACAGAGAGCAGTACTAGTCTCCTGGCCACCTCCAAAGGCAGGTGGTCTTGTTTCCTTTCCCTGTCCCAGGGTCCACTTCCTTTTCCAACACTTTGGGGATCTCAACCTGACTGGGGACCAGAAGGAATTTGTGTTCTTGACTCTCCCAGGGCTGAAACACTCACACATGTTGGCATCAGGGGCAAAGACTCCACCAGTCTTCCCTAGCCCCAGCTTACTTCAACTGGTAAGTGCTGCCAATATCTCTGCAATGGAAATAGCCTTTCTAAAGCATAAAAAGCACACAAAACTTTGTTATTGTTGCTGGTGGTGGCTCTCTTGGATGCTCTCCTTGAGTTTTCATTTCATCCTTGGCCCTGCCAATGATGTTTTTCCTCAGTACGAGGGAGGGGATGGAAGGAATGTTGGGTTGTCATTTTTGGACTGTGAAGAATTTACATTTGTCAAGCCTTTTTCAAACTCGTGTTTATTTTTATTTATAACTCCTGGCACTGCACTCTTGTCCACTGGATGGAAATCAGTGATGAACGGCCCAGCTAATAGGTCCTTTGTGCTAAGGAAGAGAACCTAGCAGAAAAATGAGGCCAAGTGCCTGCCTTTGATGAGCTTACACTTGGTTCTGATCTCTTTGGGGTTTGGTTGGGTTTTGTTCTTTGCTTCTTGGTGAGTATGTGTGCATGTGTGGGGGTGAAAGGCAGTGGGAGAGTCAGGGGGTCTAGCCCCAAGTCTCATGTTCCTACTTCCCTTAGATACTAGGAAGAGGAATCTTGACCTTCAATGGGTTGAATTAGATGGTCTCAAAGATCTCTTTGCTTCTGTGATTCAGGAAACTTCTGCCTAGGCTTCTTCATTCCTTTCTCAATAAAAATAGTAGAATGTCCACAAAGCCATATGGGTCCTACTTCCTGCTCTGCTCATCTCTAGCTCTCAAAGACCCCCTAGCTTGGACTAAGCCTAAGGTCATTCTCTTCCATGGCTTAGATAAGTTTGTACAGTGTTCAGAGGAAAGTATAAGAACCAAAGAAATCACAAAAGGAATGAGGAAGAGGAGGGAAGGCACAGTGACTCCTTCACGGGGTAACTTCAGAAGGCATTGAGGTACACAGAGTAGCTGAGGACTCATGGATACTCCATCTAAGCCTACTTCTGCCACAAGTATACTCCTCCAGTTCCCAGCCAGATTTCCCACTTGAATAATGAATAACCTGACCCTGGACCTCAAGGACAACTCTGTTCCCAGACTTCACAAACTTGAGGATTGGAAAGGAGCAATAGATGGGATTGAACGTGACTCCCTTATTTCACAACAAAGGAAAGGGAGCCCTAGGGAGGGGAGATGATTTTTTCAAAGTCACACAGCAAGTTTAAGGTTAAAAAAAGGCAAACAAAAACCAAATTAAAAAAAAACACACACACAATAATTTTTACCAGAGCACTAGGCATCCCATTTGGGCCTGGGTTTCCTCGTCTCAACTACTCTGCTCTTCCAAAAATCCATAGAAGCATTGTATTTGAAAGAATTTTAGAGGCATTTTATTCAAAACAGAAAGCCTAGCTGGAACAAGTGGTCAGCAGCTTCTGAATGATCTGCAGTGAAGGAGACTCCGTAGTCACCTGAGACAGGCAACTTTACTGATTAAGTAAGGGAAGCCAAGAGAGTTTAAATTACATAGGCAGCAGATAGACGGACAGGCAGACATCTAGATAGATATTAGTGAGGGACAGAGATAGACAGGATAGATACATACATGCATACATACATGATAGATACATAGACATATAGATATAAAGAGGCACACATAGAAGAAAAAAGAAAGAAAGAAAGGAGGGAAGAGAGAAAAAAGGAAGGAAGGAAGGAAGGAAGGAAGGAAGGAAGGAAGGAAGGAAGGAAAAGAAAGAAAAGAAGAAAGAAAGAAAGAAAGAAAGAAAGAAAGAAAGAAAGAAAAGAAAGAGAAAGAAAGAAAAAAGAAGAAAGAAGAAAGAAGGAAGAAAGAAAAGAAGAAAGAAAGCAAGAGAAAGAAAAGAAAGAAAGAAAGAAAGAAAGAAAGAAAGAAAGAATAGAAGGAAGGAAGGAAAGAAGGAAGGAAGGGAAAGAAAGAAAAGAAGAAAGAAAAGAAAGAAAGAAAGAAAGAAAGAAGAAAGAAAAGAAGAAAGACAGAAAGACAAAGAAAGCAAGAAAGCAAGAATGAACGAAAGAAAGAAAGAAAGCAAGAAAGCAAGAATGAACGAAAGAAAGAAAGAAAGAAAGAAAGAAAGAAAGAAAGAAAGAAAGAAAGAAAGAAAGAAAGAGAAAGGAAGGAAGAAAGAAGGAAAGCAAGGAAGGGAGGAAGGGAGGAAGGAAGGAAGGAAGGAAGGAAGGAAGGAAGGAAGGAAGGAAGGAAGGAAGGAAGGAAGGAAGGAAAGAAGGAGGGAAGGAAGGAAGGAAAGAAGGAAGGAAAATAGAAATCAACAGATGCTAATACTAGACAGACAGATATAGATATTAGCTAGTGTAAGGTAAGTCATTTGGCCTTAACGTGAATCTGAATCTCCCTTATTCACAGCAGCCCAGTTTGACCAGAGAAGCCATATTTGGAGACTGACTTGGTAAGGGTTATATAATCAAGGCCGGCCCTACTGTCCTTATTTGGGATGGAAGCAGTTACCATTCTGTAACTTGTTTCTCCTCGATGACACTTCTGTCAGTCTTCGATCTGGTATGAGGCTGGCTTTGTTCTAGACCCATCGGGGTGCGCGTGGGGCAGACCAGGACACAAGAGCCGCAGTTTGACCAGACTAACTTGCAGACAGTTGGCAAAGGCGGACATGGAGCACAGCGGCCAAGGGGCAGAAGCAGTCTAGGACCGTAGGGAACTGATACGGACACTTGGGCTCTGCAGACAGACCTCTGCGTGGACTTGACTCTGCAGCCTTCTCACACCAGGGCTGTACAATAAAAAGGTCTAAATCTCTCCTTTGGACTTTCTGAGTGCAGACTCCAGAAAGCAATGAGGCTGGGATTTGTTTGAAACCTCCTGCTCCCTTCCATTACAGGGTCTGTATTGGATTTACAGATAGGATTTTTTAAAACAAATTTTTTTTTTATTTATTTAAGGCAATGGGTTAAGTGACTTACCCAAGGCCACACAACTAGGCCATTTTTTTAGACAGAACTTACTTACTTAGACAGAACTTATTTACTTATTTAGACAGAACTTACTCCATCCCATACATCATGCTAAGTGAGGATACAGATAGAAGAAGCACGATTTTTTCTTGCTCACAAAAGGCTTCCATTAGAATGGAGAAAGACATGACCTAAGTGGAGCTGAGATGGGGTGAGGGATAGGGTCACTGTCAAAGTGAGTCCAGTCAGAAGGAAAGGAAGCATGGCAGAGAATAACCATGTCTTCCCAGTCACATAGGATCTTTTAGTGGCACAGTGGATAGAGCCCAGGACCTGGAGGCAGGAAGACGAATCTTCCTGAGTTCCAATCCAACCTTAGACCCTTACTAACTGGCTGACCTTGGGCAAATCATTTCATCCTGCTTGCCTCCATTTCTTCACCCGTAAGATGCCTTAGAGAAGGAAATGGTAAACTACTCTAGTATCTTTGTCAAGAAAACTCCAAACAGGGTCATGAAGAGTCAAATGTGACTGAGACACAAGGCTAGGAAATGTCAGAAGCAGAATTTGAACCCAGCTCTTCTGATTTCTGACACAGAGTTTTGTTGCTGTTTGTTTGAACTGAACTGAACTATCTGAGCTGTTTGAAATTTCAGTGTCATCATCCAGTCACTGTGATTGTAGTGAAGGTCTGAATTAGGAAACTGAGGCAGAAAGAAGCAAAGTCACACAAGTACCGTGCATCCCCAGTGGGAACTGAACCCAGATCTTGGCTCCAAGGGAGCAGCTTGCTTTCCACAGCAGCAGTTTTCAATTTGCAGTTTTTGAGGCATCCTTTTCCCTTAACACAAATGCTGTGAAGGAGGCAGGGTATTCCAGTTCTATCACATGGATGGGGACTGGCAGTAGTAGGGCCAGCCCTGGGGGAGAGTCCTCTCTGTGCCAGAGACATCTTCTCTGATGGATGGTCTTGGTTTCCTAAACCACTGAAGACTGTTTCAGTGACCTACCCAGAATCCCACAGTCAGTAGGATCCCAGGTGAGACTTGAACCCAGTCTTCTTTGATAATGATGATGCCAAGCTTCCATTGCCTAACACAAAGCAGACTCCAGATATAAGGATAATGAGCTGAACTGAATAATTAAAGCAGGATTATCTCTCTTTTACAGATGAAGAAGCTGAGAGGTTACAAGACTTGCCTAGGGTTCACCCAGCTGCTTAGCCTTGGAGTTGGACCAAGAGCCCAGGGCCTGGGGATGGGAGTCCGGCCTTTGCACTACCACCCCCCAGGGTCTCTTATGACACACACTCCCATTAATGAGGCCACCCTGTAGAAGGATTTGATGTCCGTACCCTTCTTCTCAGGGATAACCCATTGATGGAGAGCTTAAGAAGAAGGCCAATTTCTATCACTTGCTATCGTCTCTCCTTTGGCCAGAGGCAAAGACCCTGAACAAGCATCAACCCATGATCTCCAGGCTAAGGAATGAAGGTCAGAAGCAAAGCCTCCTGATACCAGGAAACATTTTCCAGGGAGAAGGAGAAAAATAAATAAATAAAACACAAGTGAATCCACAACAGAAGAAATGTGCTTACCCTCCCAGAAGACCTGGTGATGTCACTGGTTGGAAATGCAAGTCAAGGGATGGAGGATGGGCGCCTTTCTTAGAATTCCAGTGATGAAAAGAAGCAGCCTAATGAATATTTTAGAGCGTGACTTATTATTTATTCAAAAGACAATGAGCAATCTTGCCTTGCAGCAGGCCTGCCTGGCATGGATTTAAAGAAACTCGGGGCCTCAGGCTCACATGTGGCCTCCCAATCCTTCTTCTTTCAAGGCAAGAAGCATTTAAGTCCCTGCTGTATTTTGAGTCTTGTGATTAGTGCTGGAAGATCCCAAAGGAAAAAAGGGAACAGGGTCTGTCTTCAAAGAGCTTCTAGTCTGGGAACAGATTAAGAGCTATGCAAGGAGATTTGGAAGGTTAATATCTAGTGACCAAATTACCCCCAAATTAATGTTAATATTTATAGTTATTGTTCGGTTAGGGCTGACTCTCATTTCCCAATGTGGGGTCTGCTTGGCAGAGATACTCTGGTTCATCTTATCCTTCTTCAGTTCATTTTCCAGATGAGGAAACTGAGGCAAATAGGATGAATGACTTGCCCGGGTTCCACAGCAAGTAATGATCTAAGGCTGGATTTGAACTCAGAAAGATGAGTTTTCCTGGTTTGATGGCTAGCAATCATATGGCCCTTTAAAAGTATATTTTTTCGTCCTCAGAAATCCTAACAGGTAGTTGCTTCTTCTACATTTTAAAAATGAGGAAACTGAGGTTGAAGGTTGAATCAGGATTTAAACTCAGGGTCTCAGGTCTCCCTAACTGAGGTGAAGCTCTCTTATCCTCTTTGAACCCAAGCTGTCCTAAACATCTTGAATATTCTCCCTTTCCTCCTATTCCTAGTATCTTTCTCCTGAAGGCTAAGCAGGATTGCCACCTTTTATGAGACTTTTCCTGACCATCTCCCTTGGGCTCCTAATATTATTTGGTATCAATTGGGCACCAATGTATCAAAGCACATGCCCTTCCACCTCATCAGAATTCTTTGAAGACAGGGTACCTTTGAAGAGACTTATCCAGTGATGGGGAGCTGGGTGATGCAATGGCTAGAACACTGGAATTGGCCACAGGGTAGATCTGACCGAGGTCAACTCCTGCCTCAGATGCTTACTGTGTGACCCTAGGCAAGTGACTTAACCTTTGCCAGTCTCATTTTCCTCCTCTGTAGAATGAGGTTGCTAAACTGGCCAGAAGCATGATCACTTCCAGATGTGACATTCAATAGGTCAGGATCCTTTCCAAGTCTACCATTTTTATGTTCCTTGCTCCATCTTCTACATGGACTCCCCTGATTCCCACAAACTCTTAATGGCTTCCTATAGGAATTATTTTAGAATGTGTATCATAGCATATGTATATTATATCACATGTGATATATACTTAGAAGGCATATAATATTTACACATGTGTCATATATAAATATATTTTGCATATGTGCAATGCATTATGAGGCATGTGTGTTGTATATGTCGTACATTATATGTAACATACTATAATGTGTATTTTACATAATATATAATAGAATACTTTGGAATTATTTTGCATGGAACATATTATATATATAATGTGCATGTGTATCATATATTTTCAGATACACATGATACACATGGTATCTCCCCTGATGGAATGAAGATCCCCTAGGACAGGAAGAGTTCCATTGATGTCATTCTCCTCCACCAGCAGTAGGTATAGGATATATGATTATTGATTGTCTGGTTGATTGCTTTCTGAGGTTCCTTCTATCTTTGACTTTTCTTACTGAAGCTTATCTTTCCTAGTTCTAAAGTCCCTCCTGTTGGCATTCCTTGTTCTAAGGTCCCTCCCTCCCAGATCTGAGGATCCTCAGTTTGAAAGTCTCTCAGCTCTGACATTCTATGATTTTAAACATCCTCTAGCATCTGTGCACCATCCCCTTCCCCCTTCCCCCATCTTGAATGCTGAGCACTTGATTCCAAGATAAACTTAGAGTTGTTGAATCACAGATGATTACTGTGGTGTTGTTTTAACCACAACATCCTCTATAAGAAGAACACTTCAATACCAAAAGCTGTGGAAGCGAGGAGACTTGGGCCTTTGCCTAGAAGACTCTCCTTCCTGGGTGGGGATGGCTTGTTTGTGACCGTCTGACTTGGTTGCTCTGGGGGTGGGGGTGGGGGTGGGGGTGGGGGTGGGGGTGGGGTCCTACACAGAGCTGACCACTTCCATGTGAAAGTGTATCAATGGCACCTGGGGTCTTTGGGAGAAAAGGAGGCAAACCACCATTTCCCCTTGGTGGGCACATCCAGATGGAATTGGCAACACCATTAACCAAGATGAAATGAGCCCATAGTGTGGCTGCCAGCAGAATGAGGTATTTCTTGAAAAAAAAAACAGGCAAGCAATGAATGCTTGGAAAACCTTGGAAAGGTCCCAGAAATGCTGTTGTGGAAAGGGTTCTGGACTTTGAATTAAGAGCTTAGATACTGGTCCTGATCCTGCCCCACTGTGCAACTTCAGGAGAATCAGTCCTCTCCTCTGTCAGGTGATAAACAGTCAGTTTTGTTGTTGTTGCTGTTGCTGTTGTATTTTGGTTTCTAACCAATTGTATGTCCTCAATTAAATCACTGCACTGAGTCTCAGGATCTTCATCCATGAAATGAGAAGATGATCCTGAGGTCCTCTCCCTCTTGAATCAGCTTCATAAGAACAAGGTGGTGGAGACTTAGTGTGATGGTATCTCTTCTGGAGGGAAAAGATATTTGAGAGCTTTCATGAATTTTAAGACAGAATGAGATGATGAAATGATACATCTGCTCCCCCAAAATTAAGACGATCATGGCTTTAATTAAAAGAGTGAAATAAATAAGAATAGGCATATTTTATTAGTCAGTCCGTGTCTAGAGAGGATGGAAGGATCACTGATTTAGGGCTAGAAAGAATGTTGGATGATATTTGATCCAATCTTATCATTTTACACACAAAGAAACTGAATCCCAGAGAGTATGTCATTCTCATTTGCTCAATTGTTCACTAGGAAGTGACAAGGCTGGACTTTGCACTCAGATTTGGGGGCTCTAACACTTGATCCTCTGAATCACAATTCTGAAAAATATTGTTTAGGAAGGAGATTGAAAAACTGGAGAGTGTCCAGAGAAGAACAATAGAGGGAGGACTTCAGTTCATGGTATATGGGCATTGTTTAAAGGAACTGACTCTAGAAGAGGAAAAGATTTTGGGTGGTAGAAAGAGGGATGAGATCTGTCTTCAAATATGTGGAGGAGAAATTAGATGTATTACTTTGGTCCCAGGGGACAGAGCAGGGAGTAGTGGGTGTAAGTTGCAAAAACACCAATTTAGGCTTGATATCAGGAAAATCTTCCCGACAATGAATATAAAGCAGTTGGGGCTGCCTAGAGTGATGGGCTTTTCTTCAAGGAAGCTATTCAGAAAAAGGTTGAGTCTGCCCTTGCTGGATGTGCTGTTGGTACAAGTTTAATGGAATAACCCTGACGTCCCTTCCTACTTTGGGATTCTGTGACCTTGGGATTCTTACCTCTCGATCCCATGTTCATATATTTACATATCAAGGTTATCCAATTCCTCAGGAACCATTGAGTTGTTGTAAGGACAAAATGGTCTAGTAAAGATAGGGAATCTTCATAAATCATTCCACAAAGGTATTGTTTGTGTTTTGTTTTTAAGAAAGAAACTTTTTAGGTAGTTTGGGAAAGAGACAGACAGAGAGAGAGTGAGAGAGAGAGAGAGAGAGAGCAAAAGAAAAAGTGACTCCCTCACATCCAGACTATGGAAGGTTTATATTATATAGGATTTAGATAGGGAAACCTGAAAACAATCCACACATAAATAATTAAGCAATTCTGCCAAGAATATATCTTGAAAACAAGGTAGGTTGAGATGGATTATTAGTAAATATATGGACATTGAGTAGAATTTGGCAAAGAGGAAATCCAAAAACAAAATCAAGTGGACCTAAAACAAGACTTGGATGAGGGGATCCAATACAAAAAATGTTTTGGGTAGCTCCAGTGGAAATCCAAAATCTCTTGTATCATCTCCAACATTCCTATAGAGCTGTCCAGATTGAGATTCCATGTTCAAACTACCTCAAGTCACATAAAGTTAAGTTCAAACAATAATTATAAGCTCTTCATTCATACAGTTATCATTGACTGGTCATGACTCCATGGACCATAGAACACTACATTTTTCTATTCTCCATTATTTCTCAAGACTGTCCAAGGGCATATGCATTGACTCCGTGATACTATCTATTGATCTCATCTTTTGCCCCACCCTTTCTTTCTTTTTGGCCTTTAAGCTTTCTCAATATCAGGGTCTTTTCCAATGAGTCTCATCTTCTCATTATTGAAATTTCAACTTCAATATTTGACCTTTCAGGAAACAGCCTGAATTATTTTTTTAAGACTTAACTGATATGACCATCATGCTCTCGAAGGGACTCTTGAAGGTCTTCTCCAGCACCAATGTTCAAAAGCATCCAATCTGTGATGCTCAGTTTTGCTTATAGTCCAACTCTCACAGTAATACATTGCTAAAGAAAGAAAAAAGCTTGGACTATATAGATCTTTGTCAGTAAGGTGATCTCTGTCCAGAATTGTTATATTAATAATTAATAAATAATAATCCACAAAGATGGTCGGGATATCTCATGGATAGGAGGAGAAAACAAAAGAACACAGCAGCAACACCATAAAGTCTAGGTAGTGTATGGGAAAAAAATCAACTTCTCTAATGTGACTTAAAGATGCTAGAACTTTCTCTTGAATACCACCTCATTGGACCAATAAAAAATGAGGAAAAGAAGATTCAGATAGAGTATCCAGTTGGAGTCACACCAATAATTTGGTAGGTATCAAAAATGGAAGACAGAAAAATTGGTCTCCTGAAGGTGAGGTACCAGAAATTTCTTAGAAGTCAGTTATAGACCCCCACCCCTAACCCAGCTGACCTAAAGAGAGGATCAGTCTTCACTATTGGGTGTGGTTCCCTTTGGTGCTGAGTAACTCCCCAGGCTTCTTTGCCGAGTTGGCCAAGAGTGTGATATTTGAAGTGAGAATTATTGGTATAATAATGCAAACCTGGCCTGTGCTTCAGAATTTCCACTGAAGTCAGCTAAATTGTAGGAGCTCTGAACCTCTTCATTGGCAGGCCCTGCATCACAACCAGTAGAGTCGAATGAGTTCAACTCTTGTGTCCTAACTACTTGTCCAAAGTATTAGAGATTACCAGAAGATTTGTGGGACTTTTCTCCCTTAGAGAAGTCATTCACCCTCCTTCTGGAACTTTCTTACCTCAAAATATTTTCCCAAAGGCTAAGGAAAGGAACCATGAAGCAATCTTAGACATCGATTAGGATAATTAGGTTTTTATGGCCACAGGGAAACTTCATTTTGCTATTACAGTTTCCATTGTTCTCATTACAAACTATCAGGTTGTGTGGGCTAAGGAGCCTAAAACTTGTTATGATTCATGTGAACTGTCATTCCTGGAAGAGGCTTTGTGCAACGATCTCAGCCAATATAGGTCTCTGGGTCTGGGATGTTATCCAGAGCCTATTATTAGGGTTGGGTGATTAGTGCTATACCCCAGAGTGCCAACACATATGGGGGCACTTACAGACATTTCAGGTTTTTTTCAGAGGCATGGACACAATGGACTTTGTTATCAAGACTGTGGAGCTAACATAGGAATTTACCAGATGCTACATCCCTTCTCCTGCCCCTTCCTTTTTCAGATAAAGAAACTGAGACATAGAAAGTGACTGTGGCCTCCAAGAGTCACCTTGTTAGTGGGTTTTAGAGTCAGGATTAGGATTCAAAGCTGGAAACATCCTGAGATAGTTGGATGCAAACCCCTTATTTTTTTAAATGAAGTAACAGGGCCCTAGAGCAGGAGGGTGATCAAGACTACAGGTAGTGGGGACAGAGCAAACTTAGGAAGAATTAAAATAAAATAGAGAAAAAGAAAGAGAATGAGCATGAGAGGGAAGGGAGGGAGGAAGGGAGGAAGGAGGAAGGAAAGGAGGGAGGAAGGAAGGAGGAAGACCTGATGTTCCAAGAAGGCTCCTTCAGGCTCATGTAGGTAATAAATCTGATTCCAGCACTGGATTGAGAGTGTGAGCCTCTGCCTTCCAGCCTGGCTGAGCTCTGGCCTCAAGCCCACACTAGTTTTGCCAAGCCCAAGCAGCAGCTCCAGCTTCCTGCCTTCCCTATCTCAGTCACAAAGAGCAGATTGAGGCCCTCAGGACTCCGCGGACTTCCCCCTGGTATCCTGGAGCCTGGGCTGAAGCATCACTAACATTGCCATGGGTCAGTAGCCCATATTTTGGAATCTGGGAACATTTGATTCTTCCCCCCATGGTCCAGTGGGGAATTGATGGGCATTGTGGAAAAAGGACCACTTTGAAGGGCCTTGGGATCCTGGCTGCAGACGAGGACAGGGGTTGGCTGACACTGCTCTGTGCTCTCTGTGAAGCTTGCTGGCCCTGGGGGAGTGACTTTAGAACCCCCAAAGGAGGGTCTTTTCTCTTTTTTTCTACTTTTCTCTCCTGATGGAACTTTCTGCTTTCCAGGATACTGAAAGTGGATCTGCAAAAGAAAATTAGCTTACTCTTGAGACCCTGATGGCAAAAACCCCATACTAATCACAGCATCCCAGGAGGGACCTTAGAGCTCATCTCCTCCTTCCCTCTCTTTTGACAGATGAGGAAACTGAGGCATCGATGGAAAAAGGGCCTCCCCAGACTCACACTAATGGAAACTTTTAGAATCAGGATTAGGACCATAGATTCAGAGCTAGAAACAAATTCCAAGTCAATCTGACCCAAATCCCTCATTTTCACAAAGGAGGAAATGGAAACCTAGAGCAGGAGGGTGACCAAGGCCACATAGGTAGCAAGGGGCAGAGCCTACATTCACACTTCAGTCCTTTGTCCACAAATGCAGCAAGCACACTATCCAGGATAGCTCATTGCCTCAGTGTCCCCTTGTTGAAGAGGAGGGGAAGGGGAACAGATAATGAAGATCAAAAAGCTATAGGTCTATTTCTCTCATTACTGAAAGGACTTGAGGGAGGGGGTGCTATGTGGCAGTGAAGAGACCCCCCAGATCTGGGAGTCTTTGTGATCATCTCATCATGCACTATCCCTTCCTCCATTCTCCTTCCACTTAAAGGTAAGAAATCTGAGGTCACAAAGCCAGGAGCAGAACCAAAGGTCCATTTTCTCTTCTTTGAATCTAGTACAAATGTCCTTCTGGTATAAAAAGGCATCTCTTAACATCAACTTCTCTCTTCCCTTTTCAGAGGTGAGGAAATCTGGGTGTGGATTACAGCATACACAGGCAGGGATCCTGTAAAGCTGGCTAAAAGGGTTGCTTCTCTGGTTAGGAAGAGAAAAAAGATAGGAAATGAAGTTGATATTTTTAAAAGGAATCAACAAAAATAGGATTTGTAGTCACACATGCATCCCAGGAGTTGTTTTTAGCCTCTATATTAGAGAAAGGATTGTAGACCCTGCCATCTTGCCATAGCTCCAGTGGGCACCAGAATAAATGAGATGGAGTTTATGTATTGAGTCTTTTAAATCTGACCCTGAGACTCTGGACTCTTATCCTCACCCAGTCCCTAACTGACTTTGTGACCCTGAGTGTATACCCTAACAACCCCAGGCCTCAGTTTCCTCACATAGAGACTATGAGTTTTGACTTAACCTTGTGAATCAAAATATTTTTGGATACATTTTATCAATAATAATAGGCCATGTTTATGTAACACTTATGTGTTGGATACTTTATGATTATCTTATTTTAATCTTCATTTTAATTAAATTTAATTAAAATTATCTTAAATTTAATAAAAACACTAGTTGGAAGGGATGCTGTTATTATATTAACTTCATTTTATAGATGAGGAAACTGAGGTAAATAGAGGTTAATTGACTTGCCCAAGGCCACATAGCTAAGGAGAGTCTGAAGCTGGATTTGAACTCCTATCTTTCTGATTTCAGGTTTAGCACTCAAGTCTTCACTGCAGCCCCTAGTTGTCATTGTTTCATTATTTCTCTATCTTTCTGCACCTGAACCCTCTCCTCTCTCCCTCCTCTCCTCTTTTTTCTCTGTATGTCTGATTTTTTTATCTTAATTCATCTCTATATCTCTCTATGTCTTTGTCTTAATCTCTGTCTCTGTGTGTCTATGTCTTTGCTTCCATTTATCTCTTCTCTGTATCTCTAACTCCCCTTACTTCAACTCATTTTTGCCATATAACAGCCATATAACTGCCACCATCCACTTCTGTGGTCATTGGTACATTCTAAAGGGGACCACAGCAAAGGAGAACTTTTCCAATGAAAGGTGTCCCATGACCTTCAGGAACTCAAAAGATTCTGGGGTCTCAGAACAGGACTAATGTAAAGGGGGGAGATTGGAACCCCCATGCCACATGCATTCCTCCTGTCTCTTCTGGGAAATACTTTTGAAATGCTACATTTAGAGGCAAAAGAAGTCTTTTTGGAAGCCCACATTCTTAGAATCATAGATCTCCACCTTGAAGGAAGCTCAGAAGCTGCCTCTGTGGCATGGAAGTCAAAA
Source organism: Macrotis lagotis (assembly GCF_037893015.1). Taxonomy (NCBI): domain Eukaryota; kingdom Metazoa; phylum Chordata; class Mammalia; order Peramelemorphia; family Peramelidae; genus Macrotis; species Macrotis lagotis. Next base: position 8,923,951 of record NC_133658.1, read on the forward strand.
AACTAGCCTAAGTATCAATGGTGGGATTGAGATGCGAACTCTCTCTAAGCCAATATCCTTTCTCCAGTATCAAGTTGAATTAAACAAATTTGCTACAAAAAAGTAAATCAGGACTAGGGACTGGAATGAAAGGGAAGAATAGGATTCAAATCCATCTTTGTTATTGGGGCGTCCTGACCAGGTACCCTGGAGGTTCTCAGTAGAGATAATGAAGTTCAACAGTCCAAAACAAAGAGACTATAGGAACATTTGATCCATAAAAGTAGATGAGTCCGTGGAACCCAAATGGAGACATCATCACAGGCTTCCTGGAGGGGTGGCAGGGCCCAAAGGCAAAGAACTGGAGGAAGGGCAGAGCAGGTAGAGGAAATCATGGGCAAAGATGTGGAGCAGAGAAAGTAGTGAGGCAAATAAGATTTAAAGCTGATTGGAGCAATCTTGGTTCTAAAAAATGCATGTTTAATTTAGTTTTATTATGTCTTTTCTTTTCACATCATTTCCAAATGTTACTCCCCCCTCCCCATAGACATAGCCCAATTCTCTTGTTACAAAGAAAAAAAAAATGAAGGTGTTTAAGCAAAACCAGAAGACACAGTGAATCTTTAACAGGATATGGGTCATTCCATACTCATAGTCCCCTATCTCTCTGGCAAAAAGTAAATAACATACGTTCTTATCTGGGACTAGATTGTTCCTTGTCATCATACCTTCCCTAGTTTAAGTTTAATTTGGCTGTTCTTATGTTTATTATTGTACTTTTTATGATACTCTGCTTCACTAATTAACTTGTTCTATTGATCTAGTCAGTGCAAATACTCCAGTCATTTCCCCATATTTTATTCTACATCACTTCACTTTTAGCATGTATGTTTCTGTTTCTCCAAATTTCTTAAGGTTTCCATATTGTGGCTCAATGAACCTCTACCGCAATCTTATAACCTTTTGTTTAGACAATTCCTAAAGGATGGACACCCACATTGTTTCTAAATCTTTGCTGCCCAAAAAAACACTGCTTTGGATGCTAGCATAAACAGAACCTGCGTTCCTGATCAACATCATTGGGTTATGGATCTGCCTAGTGTATGATCTAGGTCAAAGGGTAAGAAAAATATAATGGCCTCCCTCATTGTTCATCTTCCTTCAAGACTTTCATCACTACAAAACGTCTTCACATAGCAGCCAAAGGGACCTGACTAGGCTAATTCTTTATTCTCTAAACCCCAGGAGCTCCCTATCATCTATCAATCACTTAGATATCCCTCTATTTGACTTTGAAAGCTCATCACAACCAGCTCCCAACCAATCTTTCCATCCTCATGATCAAATCTTTCTCGTCCTGCAAACTGGGTTTCTTGTTCTTCCTCATATATGACACTGCATGTCCAGACCTTGGGTCTTCATACTGGTCATTACTCTTGTCTGGAATGCCTTCCCATCTCTTTCATAAAACCCCCTCTCTTGCCTGAAGTTGGACCTCAAGAAGCATGTTATGCATGCAACTCTCCCTGATCCTCTTGTATACAACTGACCAGGTCTTCCTAACTAACCACCTTGTACTTAATCATTTATTATTTATTCATTAGCAAGATATTTATAAATTTGCATGCTAGAGTCCCTGCAAAAGTTAAACTCAATCAATAAACATTACTATTGTAAATACCTACTATGTATCAACCCATGTGCAAAGCTGTTGGGCTCCAAAAGAGAGAAAAGCTAGATCCTCCCCTCAGGGAGCTCACAATTTAAGGGAAAGACAATAAATAAAAAGTGTAAATAAACTCTGCACAAGATAAATAGGAAATGGATAACAGATGGAAAGTGCTACAATTTAGGGGGACTGGAAAAGGTTTCCTAAAGAATATAACATTCTATTTTGAGGAGGAGATCAGAAAGAGGAGGGAGAATGTGCCAGATGCGAGAGATAGCCAGAGCTGATAAGAGATGGGAAGTCTTGTTTGAGGAACATCCAGTGTCACTGGATAGCAAAGTATGGTGGCCTAAAAAAATAAGATGCAAGGAAATTGGAAATGTAGGAGGGGGCTGGGTTATGAAGGCTTTGAACACCAAACAGATCATTTTGTATTTGCTCCAGGTGGTAAAAGGAGGGATGAGAATCCAGCAAAGAAGCCTGAAATGGTCACATAGAGAAAAGTAGAAAGGTGTGCCAAAAACCTATAGAGAGAGGAGAGTTTCAAGGAGAAGAGAGTGTTTAACAGTGTCAGAGACTGCAGAGAGGAAAGGGAGTGCATCAAGAAAGGGCCATTGGATTTGGTAACCTTGAAGAGAGCAGTCATAGTGGAATAATGACATCAGAAGTCAGATTGTAAAGTTAGAAGGGAGAGAAAAGCGAAAGTAGAGGCGCCTAAAATAATAAATCTATAATAATAGATTCCCCTTTCAAGAAATTTAGCTACAAATGACAAGCAACTTATAGGAAAAAGTTAACTGAGATGAAAAAATCAAGTGAAGATTTGTTTTCAGGATGTAGAAAAATGGGCATTTTTATAGGGAAGAGGAAATGAGACAGTAGTTGGAAAGAGATTTCCAATAAGTTGCAGTGCAAATGGATTAGAGGGCAATCTGTTGGAGACAGAATGGAATGGTATCTCTTGAGCAGGTGGAGGGATTAGTCTTGGTAAAGAGTAAAATCATCTCAACAAATCAGGCAAAGGTAAAAGAGAAGCTAGTGTAGAAGGCACTTGAATGATAGAAGAGGACGATGGGAGACAAAGGACATCATGATGGATAACCCTGACTTTTTTTCTGAAAAGTGACACAAATTTCTCAGATGACAAAGTGGAGGGAGGGCAGGGTTGAAGGGTGGAAGGAGTTATGGGAAGTTTTAGAACAGCTACTGTGGAGAGTGAAACGAGTTGATAAGGCAGGCAGAGTAGGATTTCCTAGTAACAACCAGTTGAGGTTGTATAGCATTCTTGAACATGAAGGTGGCCCATTTGGTTCATCTGTCGGTGATTCCAAGATCAAAAGTTTGACTGTCTGGGGCAGTTAGGTGGTGCAGTGGATAAAGTACTGGCCCTGGAGTCAGGAGTACCTGGGTTCAAATCCGGTCTCAGACACTTAATAATTACCTAGCTGTGTGGCCTTGGGCAAGCCACTTAACCCCATTTGCCTTGCAAAAACCTAAAAACAAAAGTATGACTGTCATTGTCTGGCTAAGGATGAATGGAGAAATAGTTCACAAGAAGTAAGCAGATTGAGGAACTGAGTGTTTAGGCTTTTGAGAGAGAGTTTGCTGAAGTCTACTAGTATAAGGGCAAGATTTGGGGAAATGAGAACAATGTTAAGCCATTTATCAAATTCATTGAGAGAAGGGTCTCTTGACAACAGCTACTAGTATTTTAACTGGGAGGTAGATGACAATAGCATGAACATCAAAAGAGGAGAGATTACTGAGTGGTAGAGAAAAGAGATCATGGTCTTCATAAAGGGGTACAGGGAAAATTCTAACTCCCCAGCCTCAACCAGTGTATTGAGGGGAATGAGTGAAACTGCAGTCCACACTAGAAAGGGAATCTATATCATCAGAGGGAAGCTGGGTTTCAGTGACAGCCACTGAATGGAAGAATGGGAAAAGATTTCTAGAGAAACATGTTGTTCATGGAATAAGCATTCCAGAGGGCACAGTAAAAGAAGTAGGTGGTGTTTGATGGGAATTTTGAAGTGGGAAGGTTGAGGGGAATGGGAATAAGAAATTATTGGTGGGGGGGGTAGAAAATGAGATTTGGATGATGACCTACAGGGGTTCAGAATCCCCAAGATATGAAAGGTGTGACCAGGTATAAGAACAGGAATGGGAGGTGGAATTTCTCTTCCCTGTAGAAGTTAGAAATTGAGCTAGACACATGTACAACATGAAATAAGAGGTACAAGATCAGATGGTCAGATCTACCCTGTTCAGTCCTTCTCTTCCCCCCAGAGACAGGAGATTAGGCAAGAAGCATAGAGCAGAGGATGAAAGCTGAGTCTACACAGCAGTTGAAGAATGTCTTGGGAACAAGACTCAGATGGGGAACAAGACTCTTCCTTTAATAGCCATGTGAAACAAAAGATGGAAGACCTAAGATTAAAGAGATGGGTTTTTCTCTTGGCATATTTCTGTTGGGAAATCAGACTAGTGGCAGGTTGGTGTATCTTGGAATAGGTAAGAGATGTCACTTTGGGGCATATGGAACTTGCCCAGTCTGCCCCCTTGCCCCTTTCCCTCATATTGCATAGCAAGACGGGAAATTCTCCAGGTTCATGGTCAGAGTAAGATTGAACTCTTCTTCTCAACTACAGTTGAAAGTCCAAAGCATGGACCTCTTGCTCAGGGGCAAGAGCCTTGCAATGGTCTCATTCTACACCTTTATGATCAATAAATATTTGTTCATTGATTGATGCTTTTTTATACAGTTTTTTATAATTATTAAAACAATACAGAAATCCAACATCAATGAGTGCTCCTGCCTTTTGTAATGATTATTTTATTCTTTTTTTCTTCTGAATTGCTAGTTGAGAGGAAAACCTCTGAATTCTTTTCATTTGCATTTCTCAGTTCTTAGCGATTTGGAGCTCTCTTTTATGAAGTTCTAATAGCCTGCAATTTTCCTTTTGAGAGCATCCTTTGATCATTTCTGTACTGAAGATGTGATCATTAAAACAACTCTACCCTCCCTAAAACTCCTGAATATTTATATATTAAATTCATTCATTTATTTGATAATTTATTCATTCAACAATCATTCATTTGAATGCCAACTATTTTAAGAGGACTTGTGATCACAACTAAAAATGTGATACAGAAAAACAAAATGGTCCCTTTCCTCTATAAGTTTTTCATAAGTTGGGGATGATATTAAATGCACTAAATTGGCAATGGTAATTATATTATAGATATCTTTTATAGAGCACTTACTTGCAATTATGATTTCATTCGATCCCCTTGCAATCCTAGCAGGAAGATGCAATTTATTATTTTATCCATTTTTTTATAGACAAGGAAATTGAGACAACAGGTTTGTGACTGACCCAAGGAACAAGCTGATCATTATCTGAGAATATTTCTTCTCAGGTTTTGCTCACTTGAGGCTTGTGAATCCATCCACTGCTCTACCTTGCTGCCCTAAATAATGTATATATGATAATAATTCATATTAAAGGGATTTAAGAGAGATAAATTCCCTAGGACTTTGTTCATGGACATGTGAATCAGTGTAAACATGCAAAAATAACTTGGAGTTAGTCATATAAGTGACTAAGATGTCTAAAGTCTTTGACCCAGAGATTCCATCATTATACTCCTTGCCCAAGTAGATAAGAAATTGTATATCTATAAAGACCAAAATATTTATAACTGTGCTTTTTGTGGCAGCTAATAATTGAAAACACGTCATTGGTTGGAGAATGGCTAAATAAATTATAGTCCATGAATTGCTATAAGAAATGATGACTGTGATGAATATAGGAAAGCATAGGAAAATACATTGGAAGTAGCAGAGTCAAGAAAACAGTGTACACAATGACTACAACAATGATAACAGGAAAAAAGGACATACCTCACCATGAAAAGGGAATGTTGTAAAACTACAAAAGCCTACGTGACTCAAGGAAGAGATGTAAGAAAATTCTGCCACCCCATTCTTTTGCAGGGGGGGGGTGTTCATGAATGTGGTAAATTATAAGTATTTTTAGATTTTTCTGTGTTTTAATCAGTTCTGATTCCTCCCCCCACCTTCTCTTTAGAAGACTACTTGTTATATAGGCAAAATCTCTGGGTCAATGAGGAGGAAGGATGCCAGACAAAATTCTATTGCTATAAAACACAAAATATATCAGTAAAAATATGAATACAAAAAGATTTTGCAAATCTTTCACTTTCCCAACATCATTCACTAAAGAGGAGCATAAATTTATTGGAAGGTCATCTAATCTAATCTAATCCCTTCATTTTACAGCTGAGGAAACTGAGGCACAGAATTGAAGAGAGATTTACTAAAGATGACAGATAGCAAAGGCAGAGCTCAGAGGCTCAGATATTTTGACTCCCTATCAAGTTTTCTTTCCTTTCTTTATTATGCTAATGAGGACGATGGAACATAATAATCTAAGCATCAGTAGGACTTGGAAGGCACTGAAGGAGGGCTACATTGACAAAGCAAATATAGAATAAATAAATTTAAGAAATCTTTTTTTTTTTCCCCTAGTAAAATTGGATCCTGAGCAATGTGTGGATGACTTTTTACTTATCATCCTTTCCCTAGGCCTGGATTGGAATCCGAGGTCTGTCACTTATTCTCTGTGGGTCCACAGGCAAGCACCTTCCTCTCCCCGGGGCTCTGTGAAAAGAGGGGTTCTCCCCCAGGAGGATCCTCAGGTTTTTGGTCTAGAAGCTATGCCCCCTGCAGTTCTCAGGGCTAACATAAGAGGTCAGTACAAATGAAAAAAATTTGTTACAGGGAGGGGTCCACATCACAAGATGGCGAAGCAATGGACAGACAGTCCTTCCTTGACCTGCGGAGGAACCAGGGCCCAAGAAAAACATCATTACTTCCCATTGGATGTGTATGTCTTGGCAGAACTAGGATCCATGCACCTGGAGTCGACTCACCTGGCTTCCAAAGCTGGCCAGGGAAATGGGGGCAGGTCCCTCCCCTCTGTGTCAATAAACTGACTAGTTGGACTGGCCGCTTTGGGAGATGGAAAGAACTGAAATAGATGATCCAAGATCCCTGCCACTGAGTGAGAGTGTGTGTGTGTGTGTGTGTGTGTGTGTGTGTGTGTGTGTGTGTGTGTGAGAGAGAGAGAGAGAGAGAGAGAGAGAGAGAGAGAGAGAGAGAGAGAGAGAGAGAGAGAAACACCTGCATTTAGATTCAAAGAATCCAGGTTCAAATCCTTGGATTGGTTCCTACCCACATTGCAGAGGACAGATTTCTTCTCTACACAGGAAGACAGAAAAACTCAGTTTCACATACTGTATCTGATGATTACGGGCTGTGTAACCCCAGGCAAGTTGCTTAACCTCCACTGGCTTCAGTTTTCTCAACTATACATGGGAATAATGATAACTCCTACTTCCCAGTGAGGATAATAAAACTTGGAGAACATTAGGCCATTCCTTGATCCAGAGTAGACATGGAGGACTCTACCAGCCCCTTTCTAGAACTGTGGGTTTAAATGCATGATATATAAAAGAAAACACAATGAAAGAATTAACACAATATTAAAAATAGATAAATAAAATGTCATGGACCACAAAAATCATGAAAATGGGGCAGGTAGGTGGCAATGTAGATAGAGTACTGACCCTGGAATCAGGAGAATCTGAATTCAAATCCAGCCTCAGACACTTAATAATGACCTAGTGAGTGATCTTGGACAACTCAATTAAGCCCATTGCATTGCCAAAAAAAAAAAAGAAAGAAAACACTAAAAGATAAAAATCATGAAAGTATAGAATACTCTGACCTTAGAACAATGGTGTTCAACCCCCTAACAGATGAACTGCTAATAGAATTCCTGGTTTCCTTCAAACCTTCAGCAAGAAGACTCTGATTAAAATCCCCACTCCCAGAATCTAATGATTTATTTTCTCATAATGTCTTGTCATTTTTTTTCATTTCTGGCACTTAACTGGAGTAAAATAAATGGCAGTTGGTTGATTGTTTTCTCTTTTATTAGCAATTTTCAAGTATGTAAGGGGATTTTTGGAGTATTCAAGTGCAGGTAGGAATAGATGAGGTTCCTTTGAGTTTCAGATATCATCAGCCCTTGGAACTTGGAGTCCAGCTACACCATAAACTCATTAGGTGACCCAAATGGACAGGTCATCTGACCTCTCTTGGACGTCTTCTTTCATTAAAGGGCAGGGGGGAGGTGCTGACAAGGGAGGATGAGGATGAGGATGGATATAATAATGATGATGATGTTGAAGGTGAAGGGAAACCTCCCTCAGAGCTCCAAAAGTAAAATAAGTTGCCCTGTGAAGCAGCAAATGTCCTATCACAGGAAGTCTCCAAGCTATTATATGAATGATCATTTGTTGGTATATTGTGCAGATAAGTAGCTTGAGTTGTATCAGTTGTCTTTGAGATCATCTCCAACAGACTTAAAGTTCCTTTTCTTTTAAATTTATTTATTTATTCACCTATCTATTTATTTGTTTGTTTATTTATTTTTGAATTTTGCAATTTTCCCCCTAATCTCACTTGTCCCCCACAGAAGGCAGTCTGATGGTTTAAAGTTTCTATTCTGACACCAATCATTTGTATGGTCTTGGGGGAATCAAGAGATTGTCCTCTTTTCTTCCTTAACATATGGAAACAAATGATGCTAAGCTTCCTTGCCCACCCTGACATCCCATGATTCTTTCTGGGGAGCATCTTTTTCCATGGGTGGGTCTCTGAAAAGGCCCTAAAGAACCCCAAGAGTTCTAGGGCCTCTGAGAAAGGACTGGGATGTTCTTGTCTCTAGTTTCCTGAGGTCTTTCTATAATTTACCAATGTGTTCTATAAAGATGTCCCTGGTCATATTCTCATGTTCCTTCATGATTTTTACTAACTTCCTCTGTTGTTACTGGTGACTCCAGGAAACCATTAGATTGCCTGCTTTTCCCTTCCTCAAAATAGCCAGTGTGAGCAGTGCCAGGGCTAGAAGGGAGCCCTTCCCAGAGGTCAGTCATCCTCCAGGAATCTGGAGAAATGGTCCCTAATTAGGGAAGCCCAGCTCTCAGCCCTGGAGATCAGCCCCCCTACTGCTCTTTGGCACATCTCCCATCCAGAACCAAGGGCTCGAGGGGCTGTATCATTTATAGCAGAAGTGATGACAGCCCCAGCCATCAGAGAAACCCAGATACTTAAAGATGGAAGGGACATCAGTGGACATGTAATTTAACTCATAACTCAATTGAAACTTCTACAAGGAATCCAGTAGGCTTTGTTGGAAGACCCCCATTGCCTTTCAATTTCAGGACACCTAACAGAATCCCAACTTGTAGACAGCATTCATGTCTTTCTTTGTCCTCATTTTAAAAGAGGAGAAAACTCAGTTCCTTCAATGGGAAATGACTTACCATTTGACATATTGGCAGCAAGTCATAGAGTCAAGAAAGTCCACTAGCCTCAAACCATCTTTGAAGTCTACTAAGCTTGGATAGTGTTGTTTGAACCAGTATGCTTCATTTCATTTATACTCTTATGGTACCAGTGAAAGAAGCCTTAACTCCATCAAGTCCAGTAGAGGGAAAAAGTATATATATATATATATATATATATATATATATATATATATATATATATATATATATAATACATATATATGTATTATATATATAGAGAGAGAGAGACAGAGACAGAGACAGAGACAGAGAGACAGAGAGAAGGAGAGAGACAGAGACAGAGAGAGAGAGGGAGAGAAGGAGAGAGGGAGAAAAGCAGGGGGAGAGAGAGGGGAGAGAGAGAGACAGACAATCAGGGAGAGAGACAGAGAGAGAGAGAAAGAGAGAGACAAAGAGAGAGACAGGGAGAGAGAAAGTAGATAGATATAAATATCTATAAATATACATAGATTATATATATATATATATATATATATAAACTAAATAAAATATTCAGTTAGGGGTACCATAGTATAGGTACAGAAATGAACTGTAGAGCATTCCAAGGAAGCCAACCACAATGGTGAAAGGCATTGATTCCATGACAAATAAGGATCAATGGAAGGAACTGGGCACGTTTGACCTGGAAAGTAAAACTTTAGGTAGGCTATAGAGCTGTCTTCTCCTTGTTTGAACAACCATCATGAAGAAAAGAGCATAGATTTATTCTATTTGGTTCTAGAAGGCAGAACCATGAACAATGATGGAAGTTGGAAAGTGAACCTTGATCTCACTTTCTGTTTTTTTAGTTTACCCTCAACATAGCTTATTTATTTTTTAAAGATTTTATTTATTTTGAGTTTTACAATTTTTCCCCTAATCTTACTCACCTCCCCCCCACCCTCCACAGAAGGCAATTAGCCTGTCTTTCCATTGTTCCCATGGTATACATCACTGATCTCACTTTCAGGAAATCTTCCTAAGACCTAAAACTACGCCATAGTGGAAAAGACTAGAATGCCTATAAATTTTCCAGCAAAGCTAAATAAATGATCACTTGTTAGGATATAGGTTTTAGAGAGAATTCTTTTTCAGTTGGGTGTTGATTATATAAGCTTATGAATAACGATTACTAAATTCTTTGTCCTTAGATCCTTAGCCCTGAGCACAAGGCTAAGTCTCATAGAGTGGGACAGTAATAAATGTTCTCTAATTGGTTAATCAATAGATTGATTGACTGGCTGGTCACTAAGGTCCTTTGCAACTCTGATTTTGTGAGCTTATAAGATATGTAGAATTGACTTTTGAGGAAAGGAAGATGTATTTTCATTTAGCGTAAAGATCACCACACTTAGAGTTAGAGGGCCTGTGTTCAAATGTCGACTACTAATTTTTTCCCTAGTGACCTAGGACAAGTGATCACTCAGCCTCTCATTTTCCTTTCCTGTAAAATGGGTGTCTCCCCTATGGCACCACCTGCAAACATCCCTATCCACCTCACAGACTAGATAAACAACAGCTATAATTGTGAAATAAAGGGCTTACCTAGGGGTTCTCTCATACCATTTCCAAGTCTGAGCCTATTATTTATTTATAGTAAACGACTTTCCTCTTGATGATTGTTATGTCCAAGGTTGGAGAAGGTGGGCTGGAAAAGATTTCCCTGGGCTGGGTTATAGGGGAAATGCAATTCCCTGACAGATCTGTGTATGACTGGTTCTTCTGAAGGAGGAAGATAAAGGGAAAAAGCCCTCTCTATTCACCTTCATCTCCCTGCCTCTGCAGCCCCCCTCCTGATGGAGTCTGCATCTGGGGAGCTAATTCGTGCTCACAGCTGTGCCTCACAGCCTCCCCTTTTTCCATCTGCGTGTTTGTTTTTCTTGGTTTTATTTTTCAGGCTGCTATTTTGTATAAGCAAAATTATCCTTTCATGTCTTCTTCATCTCTGTTGTTTCTTCTAGATATTGTAAACGGCAGCATCTGTGGGGTTTGTGTCCTAATTAGATTTCTAGCGGCCTAATAGGTAGGATGAGCCAGCAGGCATGTGGCAAGACCTCCAGGAGCCTCCAGGAGCCAGAGGCAGTGTGGGGCAGGGGGGAAATGTGAAGGGGGATGGGTTATGGAAGGACATGGGTTCAAGCTCTCACTAACTTTCTTGATTGTTGTCCAACTTTCCAATGCCTGGACTTCAGTTCTCTAAAGAAAGATGACCTAGATGGTCTCAAAGCGCTGCCTCTCCCTCTCACACTCCGAGCCCATGGATTCCCAGTCACTGCAGATATCCAAAAATCCCTCAAGGATGAGAGGCAAAGCGAAGAAAGAAGTCAGGAATAGAATAGAGCCAAATGTGTCTTTAATGGTGAAGGGGATTGCAGCAATTGGGGAGGCACTGCCACTGGAAGGATGGACTAAAATGCCAATAAAAGGAACCATTGCCCTGAGAATGACATTATAGCTATCAACCAGTGAATATCATGGTTGCTAGGAAGACTTGGTTCTGTTCTATCAGGAAGGACCTTGTTGAACTAGAAAATATAGAGGAAGGAAGTCAGGATAGCCTTCAGTCTGTGGGCCGGGGGAATGTTTAAGCTGAAGAAGAGAAGACAGAAACCATCATGTAATGGGTGTTCAAAGGGTGTAAATGAAGGCTTGACCTCATTATACCTGGTCCCACAGAGCAGAACTGGGTGCTAGTGGTGAAGAGGAAAATTTGGGCATGATTTTGGGGGTGAGAGGGCTGTTAATAAAACCTTCCTAATAATGGCATTGGCTCTCCATGAGATGGTCTTCCTGAAATACCATGGAAGGATATTGTATTATAGGGATAGTCGACAGGGAGTGGACCTGTAATTTCAAGGGTATTGGGAGCTCTCAGCTGAGGCCACTCCACGAATAGGGCGGTAGACGACACTCTCAAAGTCATCACCCTCTTCATCCAGTTGGGCTAAAATGGGCATCTCAGAACATTTAACTTTGTTCAAACCACCTAGAATGTGCAGCAGGGAGACAATGATATTTAAGATCTCTGGCCATGACCCCTCTTCTCCACTTGTTTCCATAGGGAAATGGTTCCTGTCAGTCAGGGTCTTGAGAATGTGATCTCAGTCACCCTCAAACACTTGAAAGACCTCAACTATAAGATGCTAGGACCACTTATATGTTCAGACCTGAAAGCCATACCAGCAGAGCTGGGGCAAACCAAGAATCAGACAAAAGGAAGATGTTTCAGGGGTCTGTGGTCTTCATGTTGGATGGCAACTTATTGGGTATTTGATAGTCTTAATCTTGACATGGCATAGAAGAGACCCTCTTCTACAGTGGTAGAGAGAGTTCCCTCAGCTGAGAGCTCCCAATACCCATAAAACTATAGGGCCAGCCCCTATCTACTATCCCTATGATACAATATCTTTCCCTGGTATTCCAGGAGAAAGGGAAGGAAATGCCCAATATGTCAGATGAGCTAACTTCCTTCCAAGGAATGAAGGGAGAGCATAGAAAAATTTGTTCATGCTGATAAAGTATGAATGAGCTGTAATCTGCAATTATGAAGGTTCTTTTAATCCTATGAGATCTCAGATGCTCTGGTGTATTTTAGGACTGAGAATGATATAGTCCTAGCTATTAGTTCTATCATGTCTGATTCTACCATTTGGGGTTTTTCAAAGATTCTTGAGTGGTTTACCATTTCCTTCTCTAGTTCATTTAACAGATGAGTAAACTGAGTCAAATAAGGTGAAGTGACTTCAAAGGAGGCAAATAAGGTGAAATGACTCCCAAGATCACATAACTAGGGAGTACCTTAAGCTGAATTTGAGCTCAAGAAGGTGAGTCTTTCTGACTCCTGACCCAGCACCACCTAGCTGCTCCAGAGTCCTGCCCATTTGGGTCTTTGTGGTTATTTAAGTAAGTGTCCCAGAAATGGAAGTGGGGGAGGGAAGGACTAATCTTTACCCCCCTTGGAGTCTAACTCACCACAGCCTCTGGCTCTGTGGATTGGGAATGTTTACTGGATGAGCATGTCACTGTGCCTCCAAGATCATCTGCTATGAAAAGAGCTATAAATCCGGCTTGAACAGAAACCAGCCCCTGGGCTCCTTTCTCTTTCACAACTTCCTAAACCCCCCACATTGCCACAGTGTGCAAGTCTGTAACAAAGACAAATAAACTGGCTCCAGATGCGGATGGGGCAGGGTGGGGGCAGGGGATGACAGGCAGGCAAACATGGCGATGGAGATCAAGTGTGGAAGCATGGAGGGGAGAAAGGGGAGTGAGATAGAGACAAAGACTGAAAGGATAAGATAGGAGAGAGAAACAAAGGTTTCCAGGTGGTGCAGTGGGAAGACAGGATCCGGGAAACCTGACCTCCAATCCTTCCCAGTCACTTTCTAACCGTGTTGCCCTGGACAAGTCACTTAACTTTTTTCTCAGCCTCTATTTTCTTTTCTATCAAATGAGGAAGTTAATGCACTTTTTCCAAACAGATATCATGAGGATCAAATGAGATAACATGTAGAGTATTTTACAAACCTTAATTACTATGAAAATTTGAGCTAAGAAACAGCAATAGAAGAGGGAAAGCAAGGGAGGAGGAGAAGAGGGGATTAAGGAAGAAGAAGAAGAGGGGGAGGAAGAGGAAGAGTAGGAGAAGGAGAAGAGAAAGAGGAGGAAAAGGCAGAGATGGAGGAGAAGAATGGCAATGAGGAGGAGGAAGTGGTGGAGGAGATAAATGAAGGAAACAAAGATGAATGATTTCTTCCCCCAAATGGGAGGGAGAAAAAGAGATAGAAAAAAATGACAATAAAAAATGTCTCCCCAGAAAGAACAAAGGGGAGAGAAAAGAGTAGACAATCAACTGAGTTCTTGATTAAGGAGAGAACCATTCTTAGGGCAAAAGGGAGCTACCTCTGATTGTCCATTGGTGGGGGCTGACTTCTCCATCTTCAGGTCCAGATGTGTGAGATGTGTGAGGGCTCCAATTCAGAATCTTGAATTGACATGGTGTTGAACAACTCTATCTGAAACAGGGTCCCTGGTTTGTTATGAAGGCTGCTACTCTTTATTGCTGTATACAGGAGAACAGGAAACTGAAAATCTACCTTTTCAAGGCTGTGACCATTTGTGATAAGAAGATAGAGCTTAAAAAATGCCTTCTGCTTTGGTGATATAGTTTCATCTGTCATATATCCATCAGATGCAATATTCAAAAGGACCCCAGGGAAAGAGGACTGTGTTTGAGGAGGGAGACACGGGCTGGGCCAGGTATCACCTGCTTAGAGATGGAAACTGAGCCTAGGGAACTAATTGTGTCACTAAGTGGGAGTATAGAGAGGATTTGGGAGGCAAGGACAGAACACTATGGTCTCTCTTAAATCTATAATTCCATTCCTATCAAAGAAAATGACATTAAAAAAAGTAGAGATCTTAAGTTCAGTGCTGATGGAACCCATCTACTTGTATAGGGGGATAAATCACTAGTTGCATAGTATTAGTAAATTGGGCTTCATAATCTTGCAGATTTCACAGGTGCCATATTGGATTCCACTTTGACATTCTTGAAAAAAGGGGTGTTTGGAATCAAGGATCCTGGTCTTCCAGGATGATCTGAATTTGCATTTCCAAGACAAATGGGATCTTTTACAATCAACAGATCAAGCTTCTAGCCAAACATCTAAAAACACCAGATGGCTTGCTACTGACTCCTGCTTTCAATCAACAGGAGAAACCACGTGGGGAAAAGGACAATCAAAACAGAGGCCTCATCAGAAGCAATCTCCAAAACAGCCAGTGAGAGGAAACCACAGCTGTATCAACTCATTTCCATGTCTTCTTCCTCTGAGTGTCTTCGTCTCTGTTACCTCTGGGGTTTCACATTCTTCTTCCTTGGATCATCTGTCTCCATTCCTCTTCCACCCAAAACTCTACCCTCTTGTTGTGAAGTGTCCCAATCGATTCTATCACCAAGTTTCCGTTCAGTTTCATAAACATTGCTGGAGGGCCACTATGTGTGAAGCCCAGAGTTCAGAACTGGAGAATCCAGTCAGTAAGATAGGAAAGCTACTCTCAAACACCTTACACATAGAGGGTTACTCCTAGTTCTTTTTAGGTAGCAGTAATAGTGAGAGTAATTCGTTTAGTAGTGATGGAGGGGGTTGTAGATGTGCACACAAGTTTATGTATGTTTATATACATGTGTTCATATATGTTGACTTGTGCATGTAAGTATATGACGTTATATAGATATATAGATGTAGATGTAGATAGAGAGATAGATGATAGAGATAGAGATAGAGATAGAGATAGAGATAGAGATAGAGATAGAGATAGAGATAGAGATAGAGGGAGAGGGAGAGGGAGAGGGAGAGGGAGAGGGAGAGGGAGAGGGAGATGGAGATGGAGATGGAGATGGAGATGGAGATGGAGATGGAGATGGAGATGGAGATGGAGATGATAGATGATGATATAGATATAGATATAGATATAGATGACATAGATAGATATGGATATAGATATAGATGATATAGACATAGATTATAGATAGATAGAGATAGAGATAGAGATAGAGAGAGATAGAGAGAGATAGATATAGATGATATAGATATAGATATAGATAAAGATATACATATACATATACATATACATATACATATAGATAAAGATATAGATATAGATATAGATATAGATATAGATATAGATATAGATATAGATATAGATATAGATATGTCAGAGTAAAGAGAAAGCTGGTCTTGAAGACATGAAGTTTTGGATTCAAGCCCCATCTCGCTCATCCACCATCTGGGCAAATCATTTAACCTCTCGATTTTTCAAGGTGTTCCCCATGACTTTCAATCACATAGAAGATGTGGATCTGAATTAGAGAAGGGAGTCTCCTTAGCGGGAAGCTCCATTTGTCAATGAAATCACTAAAATACTTCAAATGAAAAGTAGAAGGTGATTCATTTCAATATACATTCAATAGGTATCTATTTGTGCTATTTCTAATTCTGTGCCAAACACTAGAGAGAAAAAGATGTCAACAATCATCACTTCTTAAGAGTCAGGAAGCCCTGGGTTCAAGTCCTGTCTTTGATACATGGTGGCTTTGGGACCTTGAAAAGTCATTTAACTTCTTAGTCACTGAAGGAGTCCCTGAAACTTTAAGTTTGTGGGGAGTTCTGTTTTCAATCCATGTTATGAGTTCTCAAGATGAAGAAGTAACATGCTTGGACTCATAACTGCTCCTCTCCATAAGCATCAACACCATCACCATCTTTATCATCAGCACTATCATCATCATCACCATCATCATCATCAACATTATCATTATCATCACCTTTGTCATCATCATCATCACCATCTTCATCAACATCATCACCATCATCTTCATGGAGCATGTTAATGTTTGGTAGATGTTACTCCTATCATCTCATGTAAATCTCATAGTAACCAGATGAGGTGCACATTAAAGGAATTATTATCCTCATGTCACAGATGAGGATGTTCAATGAGTTCGAATGCTTTGATCAAGACTGCTGATCAGAAACAAAATTGAAACCCATATCTCAGTGATAAATACCTATTTCAGAGATTAAAAATCAATGCAGTTGGGGTGGCTAGGTTGCACAGTGGATAGAGCACCGACCCTGGAGTCAGAAGGACCTGAGTTCAAATGTGACCTCACACACTTAATAATTACCTAGCTGTGTGACCTTGAGCAAGTCACTTAACCCCACTGCTTTGTAAAAACCAAAAAAAAATCAATTCAGTTCCTGCCTTCTAAGAATCTATAGTCATTGAACCTAGAAGTGAAAAACCAAGCCAAGCCTAAGCATGGGGATGTAAACAACTCTTAGATATCATCTCTTTAACCTTTTATTTTACAAAAGAGGAAGCTGCAAATCAAGAGAGGAAAAATGACTGGCCTAGGATTACTTGGTAGATCTTCCAAATCCAGATTCCTCAGCCCCTTTTCCATTAGAAGAGATGGGTTAAGAGATGTACATAAAAAGCTCTGAGAGATAGAAAAGTTAGGGGAAAAAGGAAACCTGCAGGAGAGAAGAGGAATCAGATGAGGCTTTTCAAGGGAAGTGAAACCTGAGAGAAGCCTCCAGGACAGAGTTTGCCAAAAAGGCCAAATTCATAAGGTTCCATTCCACAATTAGGTATCAATTGGTTGCAGAGCATTGGGCTAGGAAAGGGAACACAAAAATGGATTTGGGCTACATAAATAGGAGGTGGTACAGACAAGCAAGTCAAGCTTGAAACTTCCATGTTCCAGGCAACTAGGTGGATAGAGCACCAGGCCTGGAGTCAGAGGACCTGAGTTCAAATCCAGTCTCAGACACATCATAATTACCTACCTGTCTGATCATGGCAAGTTACTCAAACCTATTGCCTTGCAATCCCACTCCCCCCCCACCAAAAAAAAGAAAAGAAAAAAAAGAAACTATTGTGTTCAATGTCAGTTAAATATCAGCCGTGTCTTAGAGAAGAGAAACTGTACAGAGCAGAAGTTCGGATCTTGTTGTGTAATTTTCTTTGTGTATTGAAACACTCATATTTGTGGATGCAAAGACCATAAAAAACAACAAAAAATGTTCCTTAAAAGTAAGAAAAATAAATGAAATATTCTCTTCCCTCAAAGATCTTACATTCTTGTGGGAAAAAATGTGGGCACACATGAGTAAACACAACGTCATTTCTAGGGTCTTGGGACACCTAGATGCTGTCAGGAAGATCTGAGTTCAGATTTAACCTCAGATTGTGGTTGTTTATATTTTATTTTCAGAGGACCAGTAACATCATGCAAAGATGTTTTAATTCATGAATGAATTGAATTGAATTGAGGCAGAGTTGCATAAGATCATCAACCTTCCTCTCTTCCTGAGTCATCTGTGGTAGGAAAAAAGTCAGACCTGGCAATATCCCAGGATGCAGTGGATGACCTTAGCATTCCAAAGCAGCTACTTCAGCTGCCTTTGAAGCTGCAGGAGCAAATTGTTCAGATATGTCCATTCTGTGGCAGGGGGTGGAGAGAGATTTGCATGCTTGGGGCAAACACCCGCTAGCTCACCAACAGGTTTGAGGCTTGAATTTGCCCTCCACCTGGTTTAGCCCATCTGCCAAGAATGTCTATGGAGCATAGCCACTAGAAATGCTATAGCTTCTTAGAGCCAAAGGTGGAGGAACAGTACTGAAAAGGCAGTTCTCCACCCCACCCCACCCCCGAGGTAATAGTCTTTCTTCCAAACTCCATATACTCCAGTTCCTGACACTTGCTAGCTGTGTGATCCTGGACAAGTCACTTAACCTTTGTCTCAGTTTCCTCAATTACAAAAATGAGGATGATCACAACAACTACCATGCAGAGGTATTGGGGTGATCAAATGAGAAAATAAAAATAGGAAATATGTCTCAAAGGAAATGGCATGAGAAGGGACCCAAGAATTCTGCAAGATGGAGGTAAGGAAGGAGAATTTTCAAGGTCCAATAAACAACTTTAGCAAAGACATGAAGAAAAGGAAATGTTGTGTCCACTTTGAAATGGAAGGTAAAGTGAGTGATGGAGAGTGAGGTGTAATTTATAGAGAAAGACTGGAGCCAGACGGTGAAGGCCATGGACTGACCTAAGATATTAGGGTGACTCACAAGGAAATCCTGTGAAGCAGAATGCAAAGAAAAACTAATTTATTGTTGTTGTTGCATTCAAGCACACCATTCCTAGATGATCTTGAGGCCTCAGAGTCAGCAGGACCCTGCCATCAAAGACAGTAATTAGAGAGTGAATGGTTCTGATTGAGATTTAAAGGACTGACTCATGGTTCTTGCTTTATCCACTCAAAGTTCACCTGAGTGCCATATTTAGAGGGGCAAGGAGACAGAAGAGCAAAAACTCGGGGAGCTCTAATTCTGTTTCTGCCTTTTCATGCCTAAGAGAAATGGAGGGGAGGGGAGAATAGAGGAGGGGAGCAGAGAGAAGGGGATTGGATGTAAAATCCAATTCTTTCATTGGATGAAAGGAGCCAGGCTACTCCTCCCAAAAATCCATATCGCTTTGATGTGCTGTCTTGTCCTTTTAGAATATTAACTCCTGATGTCAGGAACCATTTTGTTTGCCTTTATTTTTATACCCAGAATCTCCCAAAGGGTTGGATACAAAGTAATCACTCAATAAAGTAATTCTATGATTTTATCTGTATCTTTATCTGTCAATAAAGCACTGTCTGTCTGTTTATCTATGCATCCATCTATCTATCTATCTGTCTATCATCTCCATCTATCTATATATCTAACTGTCTATCTGTCTGTCTATCTATCTATCTATCTATCTATCTATCTATCTATCTATCTATCCATCCATCCATCCATCTATCCAACTATCCAGCTATTACCTATCTTAATAATAATAATAATAGTCATTTATTTAACAGTTTAAAAATGCTTTCAATACATCCCCTTATTTGACAATTTGTCCCCAAAATTCCAGTGGACAGCCCTTTGGATTACATGGATCAGATGAGATGGTCACTGAGGTCCTTCTAGCTGATGGATTCTGTGATTTGGTGATTCTGATCCCCTAGAACTCTTAGGATTTTTTTCTCTAATAGTTCTCCCATTGGACTCAAAGCCTGAGACCTAAGCAAGCCTAAATGAATAGCACGTCCTGCAAATTCATCTCCTTCTTCCTTGAGAAGTTTTTGTTGGGACAATTGCTTCTTTCTATGACATTAACCAGAAATTGTGTGGCCTCCTCTAGGATTAATCTGGGTATAATGAATCCTTCCAAAGAAATAAGAACAGAGAGATTTAAAGTGATTCATTGAATCCCTCCTCTTCTTGGCCCTCTGGCCTTTGGTTTGCTAAATGCTAACAAATTCAATATTCCAACAGATTTGGGCTCTCATTGGCATAATTGGACCCCTGGGTGATGAGCTTCTCTGTCTGTTCTTTGCAGGTCCTAGGGGCAGTTGACAGCAGTCAATTGTTGGCATGATATCCAAAGGCTTCCCAGAAGGGAGATCCTTCCTGGGCTCCGTGTCTGCTGCCAGAGTCTGCCAGAGACCAGGGTCACCTCCCCCAACCCACCCACCATGTTGTTCCTGTAGGGGAGAATGTGTGTGCAAATCCGAAATTTTAAGAAATTAAAAATAACCCAATTGGAGGAAAATCAAAGAAACCTTAACAAAATCCTGCGGTCCCTCTCTGAGGATCTCTCTGACTAATATATACTTGACACTGAAATGGTTTCTTTGTGCAATCTCATAATTACATACAATGAACATTCCCCGCCTGCCTTTCTTCTATGAACTGCTTTTGCTCCCAAAGTCAAACGTAGGCTTTGAAATCGGCAGTCAACTCGCCAAAGGGGTAATTTTTCTGGGCCTCAAATACTTCCGATAAAGGGACCTGACTTGAATGCACACTGCCAGAAGATGAATAGTCTTGGTTCTGAATCCCCCCTTTAATTTTAATCCACCACAATTGGCCTGGGGGTGGGGGGAAAACAGAGAAAGAGAAGAGAGAGACAAAGACAAAGGAGAGAGACAGATTCAGAGAAATAGAGATGGAGACAGAGAAAGAAAGAAAGAAATGTGGTTGTGGAGATGAAGGCTTCCAAGGACAAGTGCAGAGCTACAAGCATCTGGCTGAGGGCCTCCTCACATATTTTGGGACATTCATGGGACATTCATGCCATAGCACACACAGACAGCCAACTGGTCTTTATTGCCTGGGATCTGGTTTCCCAACTCTTCCCAGGAGGGTCTTTTTCCCAGAAGTCCCCTGTGAGATCTAATACTACTGTTCACTCCCCATCAGGGAAGAAAAGCAGTCACACCACTAGAAGTTTCTTTTCTGTCCTTCCTTTTTAAGCTCATAGACTTTGGAACTGGTATAGACCTTGACAATCACTGAGAACAGGATCAGAGATGGAGACCTGGAAGGAATATTGGGGGCCAGTAAGTCCAATCTCTCCATTTTACAGATGAGAAAACTGAGTCTGAAAGAGGTGGTGACTTTCTGTTTCTTTCCATTCCTTTCCATTCCTACTCTCTCTGTTTCTGTATTTTCTCTCCATTTCTCCATCTCTGTGTGTGTATCTCTCTGAATAAGAAATTTCCAGTGCCCAGAAATATGAATTTTATGTTTCTAAAGAGAAATACAAAGGCTCTCCTCGTTTCTCCTCAGAAACAACATTGAATCAAACCTCTAAAAGAATTCTTTTTTTTTTGGCAAGAAAATTGGGTTAAATGACTTACTCAAGGCCACACAGCTAGGTAATTATTAAGTGTCTGAGGCTGGATTTGAACTCAGGTCCTCCTGACTCCAGGACTGGTGCTCTATCCACTCTGCCACCTAGCTACCCCCTCTAAAATAATTCTTAAGCTATAGCTTCGACAAGGAAATGGAGTGAAGCAATTTTTCCAAGGCAAGAGAACTTGGAGGGACTTTGGCAATGATCTTTCTAATGGGTAAAAAGGCAAAAGAACCCAGTTCAGGTGGCATCCGGACAAATCAGGAAACTCTTCAATCACCAACCAAGGGTCCACTGTCCTTTCTAGGCAGGCATACTATTACAAGACTGGTGGAGCTGGAAAAGAATTGAGAATGAGGGAAGAGACATTAACCTGCTCATATCATTTACTCAGTGATCCTATTACTGGGTATTAACATCAGGGAAGTCAATGACAAATAAAAAGGTCCCATCTATAAATAAATATTTGAACCATTAATATTATGGAAATAAGAAAGAAAAAGAAAGAAAGAAAGAAAGAAAGAAAGAAAGAAAGAAAGAAAGAAAGAAAGGAAGGAAGGAAGGAAGGAAGGAAGGAAGGAAGGAAGGAAGGAAGGAAGGAAGAAAGAAAGAAAGAAAGAAAGAAAGAAAGAAAGAAAGAAAGAAAGAAAGAAAGAAAGAAAGAAAGAAAGAGACAGGAAGGAAGGAAGGAAGGAAGGAAGAGAAAGAGAAGAAAGAAAAAGAATGAGAGAGAAAAATAGAGAAAGAGAAAGATCTTGATATAGATGGAGCAGATGGAGACTGAATGACTAAATAAGTTATAGTATTTAAATATAATGTGATTTTACTAATTCTGTAAGAATGGCCCAATATGAAGAATAAGAAAAACCTGGCCACATGCATGATGAGTCTTAATAGTAAAGAGAGGCATGAATGGATCCAGAGCAATGCTTGCAAATGGCCCCAGTAACAGAAAGGAAACAATTCTAAAAATCATCAGAATTCAGTTCAAGACAATGAAGGGAAGATTTCAGATTCCTGAAGATAAATGAACACTCCCTCATTTTAGCAGAGTTGGGATATAGAGGTAAAGAATGAGAATCATGTTTTTAGGGATAATTGATTTGGTTTACTTAGCTGCTCATTGCTGCGAGGGTGTGTTTTGGGATGGAGACATGATTTGTTCATCCAGAACTGTTTGTGCTAGTAAAAAAAAAAAAAGCCATCACTAAAATTAAAGATGGGGAAAAAGTAAGAAGGCGCATAAGGAGAACAGATCTTTTGTACCCACATTACATCCCAGCTCCATTTACTTAAAAGTAGTAAAGCTTCCCTCCCAGCAATTATTGACAGCTAATGCACTCTGTGATTATAAGAAGGGACAGACCGAATGTGAGTCATGTGTGTTGCAGCGTGCTGGACTGATCACAGATTTATCCCCTCCACCCTAAAGATTCACATTTAACTGAAAGGGTGACCCCAAGCAAAATGACTATATTAAGAAGTAATATCAAGTGATTAGAATGCATCTCTGAGCTGGAACAGTTTGTTGGTAACTTGGAAGGAAAGTTGAGCCAACACGCAGCTGATAACAATGGAACAGAAAAAGAGGGGGTAACTTTCAGAGATTTGGCATACAGTGCTACCTTTGCTCAACTGGGTCAGAAGACTTGGCAAACATCAAGATTGTTTCGATGGAAATGATAGGGAAATTCAGAAGCTGCTGAATGAAAAAGAAGAATTCCACGGGGTTTACCAACAGGATGGAATAGATTGTCCTATGACAATCACAGGGGATTTTCTCTTTTAGCCATTGCTGGTGAGATTCTTGACAGAATCCTTCTCAATAAGCTGATCCTTCGCCTGGAAGATGGTCATCTCCCTGGGAGCCAACATTACTTTAGAAAGGATCTAGGAAAAGTTGATATAGTGTTTGCTGCCCAACACCTCCAGGAGAAATGTTAGGAGCAGAAAAGAGGTCTGTAGACAATGCATGTAAATCTGACCAAGGTCTTTGACCCTATCATTCTAGAGGGCTTGTGAAAAATTATATCTGTCTCTCTCTCTCTCTGTCTGTCTCTGTCTCTCTATCAAAATTTGATTGTCTGGAGAAGTTCATCATTATTGTATGTCAGTTCCAAGGCACCATGCTTGCCCAGATAGTGTACTGTGCTCTCACTGGTCCCCAGTAGAATGAAACAGGGATGAGTCCTTGTGTCCATGCTTTTTAGCATGATGTTTTCAGCCATGGAATCAAACACTTTCCCTGAGGATAAACACAGCATCAAGATCAGCTACCACACTGATGGCAAATTCTTCCACTTGAAAAGGCTGCAAGCCAAGATGAAAGTGAAGGGATGGTTGGTTCATGGTCATCTATTTGCAGATGATTGTTCCCTCAATGCAGCTTCTGAAGCTGAGATGCAAAAAAGTATGGATTGATTCTCTGCTGCTTGTGCTCATTTTGATCTAACAATCAACAACAAGAAAAGACAGGTGATCCATCAGCCAGCTCTGCATCATCCTTATGTGAAACCATCAGTAACAGCAATTGGAGAAGTTTGACACCTTGGTGCTGTCAAAGTTTCGACACTTTAGTGGTGTCCTTTCCAAGGAGGTCCACACTGACAATGAGGTTGACACACTCATTGCCAGAGCTAACTCAGAAACAAAATCTGGGAAAGAAGAAGTGTTAGACTGACACCAAACTGAAGTTCTACAGAGTCAATGTGTTGACCTCATTGCTATATGCCTGTGAAACCTGGATAGTCTACCAGCACTTTGTCAGGAAACTGAGTCTCTTCAATTTAAATTGTTTTAGGAACATTCTGAAGATCACCTGGCAAGAGAAGATCCCACCACTGCGGGCCTTTCTCAAGCTAAACTACCTAGTATTCCATTACTATAGAGAGGGCATCTATGATGGGCTGTTCATGATGTTAGAATGCCACATGTACACTTGCCAAAATCTATTTTGTGGGGAACTCACATGGGGCCAGCATGCACAAGGGATTCAGAGGAAGCGATACCAAGACAGCCTGAAGGTCTCATTGAAGAACTTTAGAATTGATTGCCCACCATGAGAGGCCCTGGCACAGGACAGCCCAGCATGGCATGCCCTCATCAGTGAGGGGGCTGCACTCTATTAGGAAGGCAGAATGGAAGCAACTCAAAGGAAATGTGAGATCCATAAATTTAGAGTGCCCACCCCAGGTATTCACATGGACTATTTGTGCCCAACCTCTGGTAGAGTATTATGAGCTTGTATTGAGCCGTTCAGACAAAACTGAATATACTGTCATTTGTATCATACATAGTGAGTGTATTTTGGTCTTCTTCAATAATGAAGGATGAAAACAAATACTAACCAATCAACCGATCAACCAAAATTAGGCTTCAACCTTCCTTGCCATCTGTTTCTCATTCTAACCCCAATTCCATTTTGTTCTAAACAAACTGATCCACCAGGTTTTCTGCCATCTCTTCCAGTACATGCCCTTTCATTGTGTGTCCTCATAATTGAAAGACTCCCCACCCCCATCTCCCTTCTCTTCAAGGAATAGGACTATTGAACTCAACTCAGCCAAAAATCCTTTAATTCCTTGTGGTCGAGGTCCTGGGCTGTGCCTGGCCCTGGGGATACAGAGATTTAAAATGGCACAGACTTAGTCTCAGGACACGTGAACTCTACCTTCCCCATGAAGTTGTTTGGCAGCTATCCCCCTGGTCCAACTCATCACTACCTCCTCGAATTGTTCCCGTGACATTTATATGGATCTATTATCTCTACACACATTCTGTCCCAATTCATTTTACCTAGAAAGAAATATGGGGGGGGGGGGGAGAGACAGAAAGACAGAGAGAGACAAAGAGGGTGACAGAGAGAGAGAGGCAGAAAAAGAGAGACACAGACACACAGAGACAGAGAGAGAGGCAGACACACACACACACACACACACACACACACACAGACAGACACAGAGATAGAGAGACAGACAGAGAGACAGACAGAGAGAGAATGAACCAAGCATGCTTCTGCTCCATCCATTAGATCCCAACCTTTTAAGTACAGGGAGTGTATTTTTTTCTTCAATGTTTTCTTTATTCTTATTTCCCAGCACAGTGGTGCATACACACTGTAGTTATCTATAGAAGACGAGGATTCATTTGATTTTCTGACATGCTACTGGTTCAATTAATTATCCTCTGAAATCTTTCTGGCAATTCAAAGTAATTCTTTTCTCCTCACACTCCTAATTTGGTCACTGCCAAGAATATTGCAGATTTGTCCAGTGCTTCAAAGTTATTAGGCCCACCATCAACTCCATGTCCATAAGGTTTTAAAGTTTATTAAAAAAAAAACTACCTTCATAATATTCATTGTGTGGTAAATGGAACAAGGAATACTATCACCATTTAGCAATTAAGAAAACTCACAGAATCACAGGAACTCCAGATCAGTTGTGGCTCAGAGGGGATAAGGAAACTAGTTCAGTGATACACAGAAATTAAGTGTCAGAATAGAGATAGGAAATAGATTTTTAGTTAAATGTGAGTCGGCCAAATGCTTTCTCCACTCTCTAGAGGCAGTTTACAATTTCAGTCCACAACATTTATGACACCTCCAGGGCCAAATTAAACTATAATTGGAAAATTAGGAAAATAAATAAAAAGGCAATAGAACATAGATAATGCCAATATGTTGTTTTCAAGTCAGTATGTGAATTCTTTATGTGTATAGTCTGGCTTCTGCTTATATTGAAATTTGTTGTCCCTGTATTGAACAGGTTACATAATCCAGTTGTAGTTTTATGATAGCATATATTAATGTGTGACCTTGGGCAAGTCACTTAACCCTGATTGCCTTGCATCTAGGGCCATCTCCAGTCTTCCTGATTCAAATTTGGCTACTGGTCCCAGATGACTCTGGAAGAGAAAATGAGGCTGGTGACAGCACAGAACCCTCCCCATTCAAATCCAATTCACATGCTTGCCATGAAATCACTTCCCTGATGTTATGGTCTTTTTGTGAAAAGAAAGATCATCATCTTCATCATATTAATATTAATAATGTCATCCTAAAAAACTGGACCAGTGATTTAGTATTGGGGTCTCCAAAAAGGGCAAAAAGACAGTCCTGTCCCTTGAGGTTACATTGCATTGGGGGAAACAACATGAAAGCTAAGCAACAACCAGGATTTCTATAGGGAAGATGAGAGGTCAGCCCAGAGGGGAAGGTCCAGGCAGCTGCAAAGATCTGCTTCTACTAAAGGAGGAAGGGTTTAGGCTGTGTTGAAGAAAGCTGGGGATGCTCCAGGCAGGGAGAAAGAAGGAGAATATTCCAGGCATCAATCAGGAATAGCAAGTACAAAAGCATGCCAGTAGCAGATGAAGTACAATGTCTAAGGAGCGGCAGTCCAGGGTTCCAGATTCAGAGACCATCCTGAATGGGCTAAGGAGGGTGACCAAAATGGGCACAGCATGGCTTGAAAATGTCTTGGAAATAGCTAAAAAGCCCTTGGAACCAGAAAACAATAAGAGACAAGTTTTGCCTGCGACACAGACTTTGTGCCCTTGTGCAAGTCACTTAACCTTTTAATATTCTAAGTTGTATTGTGAGTGTAAGCACTGCTAATCTGCATTGGGGGATCAATGTTTTCTCATCTGGGAAGCCCTAATTACAGTAAAAGCACAGATCTACTTCTTCATTTGAGCCCTATTCAATGAAAGTCATGCTGTCTACCTAGCCATCATTCTTGACCCAATTTGAAGTGAACAATCTACCCAAAAAAGCATGATGCTGCTACCTTCTGCTCACACCACACCCATCTACAGAATTGATTTTGGTTATGATATCCCCAATTTAGGAAGGACATTGGGAAGCTGGGATCCATGAAGCAAATTGCATCTGTACTGTAAAAGATCACACAAAGCAACTGGTTAGGTGCTGTTTTGCTCTTGAAGCCTTTCATCACCTGGACCCTTCCAACCTTCCACATGTCAGTTCTCTGTAATTCAGCTGTACTCATGTTCTTTCCACATGGAACCCCATCTCCAGACTGCATACCTTTTTACCCTTTGTCCTCCTTTTTGCTTGGAATACTTTCCCTCCCTTCCCAGGCTTCCTTAAGCATCACCTCAACTCCCATTTATACAAGAAATCTTTTCTGCCTCCCATCACTACTGTGAGCTTCTTCCTTCTGAAAAGACATTCCACTTAAATTGCATGTATCATGTATACATAATTACTCGAATGTTTTCTCCTTCATTTGCATGGTAGGTCCCTGAGGTCACAGATCACCTTGCTTACTTTCTTTGTATTTCCAGGATTTAGAACAGTGGCTGGCAAAAGGAAGCACTGAATAAATGTTTGTTGATTGACTGATTGATTTGTTGAAAGAAAACATTATTCCATTATCTCCAGAAGGTAAAACCAAGAGTGATGGCAGCCATGGCAATATGGATCTGGCATTGAAACAAAGAAAGTTTGAGTTCTGCTTCAGCTGCTAACAGTATGTTTATATAGAAGTCAACTGATCTTTCATGCCTCAGTTTCCAGATTTTATAAAATGGGGGGAGAAGACAGCCTCTAATGTCCCTTCCATCTTTAAAGCTGTTATTCTAAGAAATTGCAGATAATATACTAGACTTGTTAAATGAAAACCTTATTAATAATATCCCAAAATGGAAAAAGTTGTCTCTGATGTAGTAAGTTTTGCTTTATTGGAGGTCTTCAAAAGAAGGCAAATGACCATTTGGTGGAGATGTGGTTGAAAGATTTTTTTAAGTATTCATTGAACTGGATGGCCTCTCCATCAGAATGTTCTCATTCCATGATTACTCATCCTCCACACTCGCAAGCTCTATCAGATGTCTCTTGTCAGTTCCATGCACATAGGTATGCATTCTTACTCACTTAACTTGTTTCTCCATCTTCTACTGAAAGGTCCACCATTTTC
The DNA here is from genome assembly GCF_037893015.1 of Macrotis lagotis. Taxonomy (NCBI): domain Eukaryota; kingdom Metazoa; phylum Chordata; class Mammalia; order Peramelemorphia; family Peramelidae; genus Macrotis; species Macrotis lagotis. The sequence goes on from NC_133658.1 coordinate 8,952,230, forward strand.
TTCAGAGCTATTTCAAATGTTAATATTCATCTCTCATGATCCAGCCACCATCCTACCTTCCTTCAAACTTCTTTCCAGACTTTTCTAGTCCTAAACCTCCTAGAGTAGAACATTTGAGTCTAAAATAGCCCACTCTGTTCTAGGCTAGTCTAGATGTTTATGGGTTGGACTAAGTGACCTCTGACATCACTTCCAAAACTAATGCAGCAATACAGAAAGCAGCTCACTCCTTGTTCCTGGAACTTTGACTCCAGGATTGGGACTGGATGGGAGGTTTGTAATGATCTTGTCTAGATCCTTCCCTTTATAGAAGAGGAAACTGAGGGTCAGGGGGGGAGCATTATTTATGTTAAGGCTTGAGAATCAGAGTGGAAGCCTGGATCTCTAAACCTGCTGCCCTTTCCACTTTGCCATCCTGCCCACCTGCAGAATTTATACCTTCTAAATGAACCTAACGTTTTTAGACAGTTGTAGTCAAAATGACAAAAAAAATTCCCCTGGAGCAAAAGATATGTTTCTGATATTAAAAGCATTTAAATCACTGCTTCCCTGGAGAATATGAACTAGGAGGCAGAAGGAACAGACATCATTCTCTTACTGAGGTCTGGAGAAGGAATGGAGTAGTTGAGCAGTGTTTTACATGGGGCTATTTTTATATTATCAAGTTCAAATCATTAAACAATGAACTTGAGATACTGTCAAAGCCACCATCTCTTCTTGTCACACAACTGGAAAAGTCCCAGCAGCCTTCCCAAATTGAAATGCTATTAATTCCTTGAGGCAGAAACCTACTTTTCTCATAATAAAAGAAGAGAATGGTGCTGGCAGGTGAGAGAATCATTTCTGTCTGAGGAAACTGGGAAGCTTATAATCCATTTGTAGTGAACATCCATTGTTCAAGAGGATAACAGATGAAAACATGTCTGACATGGCTGCTCCCAACAGTCCCAGGTTTTCTGTTACCTGAGGAACCAAATGATCTTTGGGCAGCAGGAAAACTCACCAAAATAACCACAATACAAGCTAAAAGGATGACCAACATAATGAATAACAGACATGAAGGAAGGCCTTAACAGGTCACATAGCACTGGGTCAAATAGATTAAGCTGGGATTCAATTGGGACTAGTGCAAAGTCTTACACTTAAGCATAAAAATTGACTTCAAACTGTAAGATGAGAAAAGAATAGTAAAATAACAACCTATCTGTAAAGGATCTTAGAGTGTATGAGGAAAGGAGATATAAATAGAAAGAAAGGAAGAAAGAAAGGAAGAAAGGAAGGAAGAAAGAAAGAAAGAAAGAAAGAAAGAAAGAAAGAAAGAAAGAAAGAAAGAAAGAAAGAAAGAAAGAAAGAAAGAAAGAAAGGAAGGAAGGAAGGAAGGAAGGAAGGAAGGAAGGAAGGAAGGAAGGAAGGAAGGAAGAAAGAGAGAAAGAGAGAAAGAAAGAAAGAAAGGAGGCAATGGAAGGAGGTAAAGAGGAAAAGGGAAGAGAGAAGGGAGAGGGGGGAGGGAGGAGGAACTAAGAAATAAACTAAAGAAAAATAAATGCAATAATAAATTAGCTTAAGATAATCAAAGACTAACAAAGATAATCCTGCTCTTTTTGGCATTTGGTCAGACCACATTTAAGTTATGATGTTCAAGTGTGTGTGCTCCACATTATAGAAATGTCATGTATTAACTGGAGGGTATTCAGAGAAGGTGAATGAGAATAGTGAAGGACCTTGAGTTCTGGCCATATGAGGACAGATGAAAAGAATTAAGAATATTCTGACTGGAGAAGCAAATATAAGGAAAGTTAAGGATGTGCAATCACTGTCTTTCAGGGGTTTCTGGGATGTTCAGGGAGGACTTGTGAAGGCCTTTAGAGGTCTGCTTATTCGTCTTTGGTGTCTACCCTCATCTAATTCTCACTTGTGGCTCCAAGAAGCAGTAGAATGGGCACTGACCACATCCCAGCAAACTCTCTTGGGCAGATAGGCTAAACTAAGTTGAGGATAACTGACAGTGAATTAGTGGAGTAAATACTCCCAAACATGTGAAGATTGCCCCCCAACCCAGCAGAATAGGTGAATGAGAAAAATATGTTCCAATGAGGTCACTTGAAGCAGGAACTGGACTACACTTAGAGTTTGGTCAGATGTCAAAGATGCCAAGATGCCAAAGATGCCACTGCATCCCAGGTCATTGCCAGTCATGCTGACTTTTGGCTTGCCCTGGACTTCAATGACTTTGGAAGAGAATATGAGGCTGATGACTTTGTGTAATTCTGCTTCACTTAAATCCAATTCACTGAAGAGTTAAGATATTACCCTGTGATGTCATTGGTCAGCTTCAAAAATGAAGGATGAACAACAGCTATCCTTTAATATCTGCAAGTTTCTAACCTGGAAGAGGAATTAGTCTTATTTTATTTGGTTCCAAAGTTATAACTAGGAGCAATAGGTAGATTTTGCTTTGAAGTCAAGGAAGAGGCTAGGGAACATCCTAATAATTAAAGTTTCCTAAGATGGAATGTTCTACCTTGGAAGGTATGAAGAATTTTGAAATCGATTGTATAATGGAGCCAACATAAAGACTAACAGAATGCCTTCTGTGGGAGGTGGGGGGAGGGAAGCAAGAATGGAGGAAAATTGTAAAACTCAAAATAAATAAAATCTTTCTAAAAAAAAGAAATTGATTGTATAACATGGCAGACACTGGCAAAAGACCACCCAGCATGAAGTACCCTCATCAGAGAGGATAATGAGTTCTAAGAGCAAGGCAGAATTAAAATAGCTTTTGAGCAGCAATAGCTCAAAAGAAATGTGAGCTACATAGGTTTAATCACCCAAGTGTTCCCATAGACAATCTGTGCCCGACCTGTGGGTACAGACTTCTTCTGAGCTTATAATGGTTCCCTCAGACACACTGTAATGTGACTCTAACACAAAGATGCTAGTTCAAGCACATACACTGGCACATCCACTAAGTGTTTACCCTTTGCAATTAGAGGTGAGGTTCAGCTCTACCTCACCTGCTGCCCCCTCACTGCACATTCCGGGGTATAGCAATAGGTATTGGCAGTCCTTGTCCTAAAGGATATCCTTGGCACAGAGCACCAATATTATCCAACCTTTCTCTGAATATTACGCCTTCAAATATCACACAACCTCCAGTTCAGCTCATTGCTTATGAAGCAACTGGATTCCCAAGGTGGATCAGACACACCAGCAAGATGTGAGATCTGGGCAAATCCATAAATCTCCTTGAACCTCAGTTTTCTCATTTTCTATGGGACTTTCTTCCTCCTTCCAACCCAACTAATTCAATAGCCAAGGACCCACTTAGAAATAGGTCTTTTATCCATGAAATTCCATCACTGAATCTCCACTTTTAAATGTTGGCCCTGCTCTGATTCTGAGGAAAAGAGAAGCTGGCATTCCCATCAAGGTTATTGGCAAGAGGGGTAGAACTGTCAACAAACCAATTTCCTTGTCCTCCTGATTAATGTAATAACAACTCAGGTGCCACTTCCAACATAAAATCCCTCTGCCAGAAGGGTTCTTCAAATCTGGGTGACTTTTCTAATGTTCCCCCTCATTGTATTTGCTTCCTGATGACTTGATGTCCTTGTGTCGTCTTCCCTTAGAGAATACACTACCAGACCAATAAAGTCAGAAGTGACAATGATCCCCCACTCCTTCAGTGAAGCAGCAGGTATGCAGATGCCCTGTGGGATTCAGGGACACATCAGCACACCACCAGGTAAATAGCTAGAACTTGTGACCACTGACACAAGAAGCCTGAAACAGTGCCACTTCTACATGGGGAGCAGAGTTTAAATTTAAAATAAAGGAAAACAGTAAAATGAAATGAGTTCAAGTCAACAAAAGAATGAATACTAGAAGAATTAATGTCAAGAGATTAGAGTGTCTCTCTGAGCAGGAACAATTTGTTGCTAACTTGGAAGGAAAACTTAGTCAACACACAGCTGGCAACAGTGGAGCAGAAAAGGAAAAGAAAAAAACACCAAGACTGATTTGATGAAAATGATGGGGAAATACAGAAGCTGATAAATGAAAAGGGAGAACTACAGGGAAGACCAAGTAACAAACTTAGAAGAAGACAAAATGTTGATACACCTATGGAAAAAAAAAAAACCCAAATAAAAATGGGAAGTGGTCTTAAGCCCAGAAAAAATTCATGAAGGAGCTCAAAAAGGAGCTTAAAATGATACGAGAGGTAAAAGAAAAGGAAAAAGAATATAACTACTTAAAAAATGTCAAATTGGCAAAATGGAAAAGGAGATATAAAAATCCACCGAGGAAAAGAATTCCTTAAAGAATATAATTTATCAAATGGAAAAGAAAGTACAACTGCCTAAAAGTTAGAATTTGCCAAGTGGAAGTTAATAATTCTATGAGACATCAAAATTTATAAAACATATTCCAAATTATAAAAAAAGGAAAAAAAATCTCATGCAAAAAACAACTGATCTAGAAAATAGATCCAGAAAATACAATATCAGAATCACTGAACTACCTGAAAGACAATCAAAAAGAAGACCTATATAGCATTCTTCAAGAAATTATCAAATGAAATTGCTCTGATGTCCTGAAGATAAAAAAAAAGACAAAAACAAAATAAGATTTGAAATAATCTACCTATCATTTCAGGTAAAAGATCCCAAAATAAAAGCTCCAAGAAATATTATAGCCAAATTTCAGAACTATCAGGTTAAGGAAAAATACTAAAAGTGGACCAAAAAAACTTCATATATTGGGGAGGTACAATCAGGATAACAGAGGACTTGGCAGCTGGGATATTAAAGGATTAGAGGCATGTAACCTGCTATTTTAAAAGACAAAGGAGGTAGGACTTCAACCAAAAAACATTAACCCAGCAAAATTAAGCATAATACATCAAGGGAGAAAATGGTCATTTCATGAAATTAGATATACTGCAAGCTTTTATATAAAGAGGATCAGATCCAAATCAAAAATATTTATATCCAAGAGAAACATAAACAGGTAAATAGGGAATGAAAGAATAAACATAAGAGATTCAATGGAGCTAAAATGTTTGCATCCCTATAGGGGAAGATGATACTTGGAATTCTTAAAAATCACATCACTGATGGTACAGTTAGAAAGAATATTTATTTTGAGGGGGTATGGGCATAAGGCCTACTTGAGGAAGTGATAAAAATTAAGGCATGAGAAAAAGGAATACAATGGGTGGAGAAGGGAGAGATAGGATTTATTACAGTGAAGGAAAAGATGGGAGGGTGGGTGATGAGCATTGATCGAATCTTCCTCTCCTTAGTATTGGATCAAAAATGGAACAATATACAAAATAGTTGAATATACAAATCTATCCTACCTGACTAGAAAGGGGGCATGGAATCAAGGAAGAGGAATTAGGTACTGACAAAAGGGAGGCAGATCAGGGGAGGTGGTAGATAGAAGTAAAACACTGGTGTGGATGGAAAGGGGAAAGAGTACAAATAGGAGAAAAAAGGTTGGAAGGAAATACACAAGTAGTAATTATAACTGTGAACGTGAATAGGATGAATTCTCCATTAAAATTGAAGTGGATAGTATAGTGGATCAAAAACCAGAATCCTGCAATGTGTTGTTTATAAGAAACACAATGGAAACAGAGAGACACACAAAGTGAAGGTGTTGGAACAGAATTTATGATACTTTAGCTGAAGTAAAAGCAAATATAGGGGTAGTAATCCTGATCTCAGACAAAATAAAACAAAACTAGACCTAATTAAAAGGGATAAGGAAGGAAACTATAACTTGCTTAAAGTTATCATGGTTAATGAAGCAATATCAATATTAATATAATAGCATGGCATCCAAATTCTTTGAAAAAGAAGTTAAATGAGTTACAAGAAAGAAATAGACAGAAAAAACTTTACTAGTGGGAGACCTCAATGATCCAGTTTCAGAATTCAATAAATATAACTAAAAAGAAACAAGAAAGAAGTTAAGGAGTAAATTAAATGTTAAGAAAGTTAGATATAACATGTTTGGAGGAAACAAAATGGAAACAGAAAGGACTATATCTTTTTTCATCAGCAGCACATTATACATACACAAATTGACCATGTAAAGTCCAATGTAAAAAGGCAGAAATAGTCAATATATTTTTTCCAGATCATAATGCAGTAAGAATTACTTTGAATAAAAAGTAATGGAAAGATGGGTTATAAATGAATGGGAAACTAAAGTATCTAATCCTAAAGAAAAAGTGGGTTAAAAAACAAATTATAGAAGCAACCAATAATTTCATTAAAGGTAATGACAACAATGAATCACCATTATAATTTTTTGGGGATTAGTCAAAGCAGTGAGAGGAAAATTTGTTTCTCTAAATTCTTATATCATCAAAATGGGAAAAAAAAGAACAAATCATTGATTTGGATATGCAATTAGAAAAAAAATATTTTGCAATAAATTAGAAATCCCCAGTTGAGCACAAAATTGAAATCCTGAAAATGAATGGTGAGATTAATAATATTTAAAGATAAAAAATCAACTATTGAACTTATAAATAAATCTAGGAGTTGGTTCTATAAAAAATAAAACCAATAAGATAGATAAGCCATTGATTAATTTAATTAAAAAAGGAAAGAAAACCAAATATCCATTATCCAAAATGAAAAGGATAAAGTCACTACCAAGGAAGAAGAAATTTAATCAATCATTAGAAAATATTTTACCTAATTATATGGCAATATACCTCAAAATATGAGCAAAATCAATGAATATTATATATGTGTGTGTGTGTGTGTGTGTGTGTGTGTGTGTGTGTGTGTGTGTGTGTGTGTATCCAGATTAAAAAACTAATGGCCCCTGAAGGCATATTGAGGAATATTTTTAATTATTTTATTCTTTTGGGGGGGCTATTTTTTTTTATCTGTTTCTTCTTCCACAACTAAGATTACTGTGAAAATATGTTTTACATGATAGGATACATATAAACAATATCAATTTGCCTATTTTTAGAAGATAAGGGAGGAGAAAACTTGAAACTCAAAATCTTGTAAAACTGAATGCAACATTTTCGTAATATGTAACTGGGGGAAAATAAAAAACTATTAAAAAGCAAATAATAAAAAAAGTAGTTTGTGTTTACAAGGTATTTCCCTCATATTTTGGGGTACAACATAGCAAGAGGCAGGTAGGTAGGTATATGCAACATAACTTGAGGATGGAAAGAGATCTAATCACCAAAGAAAGTCCAAGGTTTTCCCTTGGGCACACGACACAAAAGTTGAACTATAAATAATGATCCATTTAAAGCTGGAGAGGCTCTTTGAAGTATCCTGCCCAACCCTTGCATTTTACAGGTGGAGACCTGAGATCCAGAGAGTCTGGACTGGCTCAGAATCACACAGGAACAATTTACAGAGATGGGGTTTGAATTCAGAATTTTCTGACTATAGATTCATCAGTCTTTCTATGATACCAAGTTGATTCTTTGTAATTTGGGCTCTAAGAGGCAGAAGCAAGGAGTTTGATTCTGAACATGGGGCCCAACCAATATAAGGCATCATAGTCAGGATACATCTGGCTGTGTCTGGGGAAGAATGGGCAGGAAGTTTTGCTGGAATGTTAAGTATTCAATGGGAAATAATGTCAATAAACAAGGAAAGATAGGAAGGACCCAGATAGGAAAGGCTTCAAGTGCCAAAACAGAGGCTTTAAAAATATCCAAATATCAATAGGGAGCTATTGAAAGTTCTTGCAGAACAGTTCTAATCCTTTTCCCATAAGTAGAAAGAGTTCTCATTCTGTCCTTATGTCTTTTCAGGTCCCATTTAACAAATAAGAAAACTTAAAAACAGGGAAGGTAAGTCCTCAGAAAATAATGACTCGAATGAACCTTTTCATTTTACTGATGTAGAAAGGGGTAACAAGTTGGGAACCAAGGTCACCCAAGCAAGTTGTATCCAGGCTGTCATCAGTGTGCATGGCAGATGAGGCAAGATAGTGATCTGGAACTTGTTTCAGTGATTTACTAGCTGTGTAACCCTGAGCAAATCACTTTGCCATGCTTGTCTCAGTTTCCTCATCTGTAAATGATTTGGGGAAGGAAATGACAAGCCACTATCTTTGTCAAGAAAGCCCCAAATAGGGTCACGAAGACTTGGATATGACTGAAAAAAGACCCCAAAACGACAGAAAGTGGCAATATCTGAAGTACCTATCCCTCAGAAAATCTTCAAGAGGTTCAAAAACAGAATGTAGGAAAGGCAATTTTTTGTAAAGTCTTAAGCGCCATGTAAATATTACCTGTTTTTATCCATTTCCTGTTCATTATTTCCTACTCATCTTCTCTGTTTTGTATATATTTGGTTATTTGTTGCCTCCCCCTTTATTTTGTGATTTCCTTGAAGACAGGGGCTGTCTGTTTCTGGTAGTTAATGTAGTCAGAGCTTAGCATATAGTAGGTGTTTAATACAAGTCGATTGACTAATTAAAAGATCTCCATTTTGAAGTTGAAGCCTCTGGTAGTCTCTGTGCCCTGCCTCTTTTTGTGCCACTCAGTGGGACAGGAGATAGGGACTGAACCTCTGACTTCAAGGAATTTTCTAGGAGAAACAATCTCTCTAAGCAGTATAGGGAGTCAGGAGGACATGAGTTTGAATCCTGCCTTGGACACATGATACTTTAAGTGACCTTGGGCAAGTCACTTAAACTTGACTGCCTTGCATCCAGAACCTTTTCCAGTCATCCTGATTCCTATCTGGCCATCAGACCCAGATGGCTCTGGAGGAGAAAGTGAGGCTGGAGACTTAGCACAGTACCTACTCACTTAAATCCAATTTATGTGCTTGTCATGGCATCATCTCCCTGATATGGTCTTCTTCAAAAATGAAGGACAAACATTATTATTAGTATATAAGTCATCAAAAGCTAAGTGAAGCATTGTCCAGGATTACTCAGTTGGATGTGTCAAAAGGGAGACTTGAACCCAGGTCTTTGTGATTATAATTTTAGCTCTCCATTCACTGATTGAAACAAACTAGAAAGAGAGAACCCATGGCCTTTGAAGTTAGTCAAATAAATATGTGGGAAATTTGATTGCTTTATAATTTTTCTTCAGATGCAGCCTAAATTTTCCACTTTACAATTTCATTTATTGATCCTAGGTTTTATTAATACCTCATGGGGCCAAGAATAACAAACACAATCCTTTTTTCTCACAGTCTTTCAAATACTTGAAGTTGCTCATTACTTTCCTCCAAATCTGCTTTTCTCAAGGAGGGAATTATGCCAGTCCTTTCACCCTCTTGAAGATGCTTCATCCCAATGATAACCTTTCTCTAAATACCACCCTGTGATCCAGCCATTCTTAAATGGCGTCCCCCAAAACTAGACACTGTCCTCTAGATGGCATCCAACAAGGGCAGAATCTAGGGAGCTGACCTCCTTCCTTCTGGCTGGATGCTTTGTCTCTCTTCACACACCCCCAAGATGATTTGAACTTTTTTTGTCTGACACATCACGCAGCTGACTCATCCCGAACATGAACCTGAGGCCTCTTCATTGCATTTTATAATACAATAAACAGTTATTAAGTAGATACTTTGTACAGAGAAGAAGCAGAAACTCAGAAAGGTTAAGTGGTCATCCAACAAGGAAATGTCAAGGCCTGGGTGGCAGGCCGGATCCTCACCACCATGTGGCGATTCACATGTCACTGTCTCGTACTCCATGAGGACAAATAGTTCTGCTCTTTGCGTGGCTACATTTTGACAATGATATTTCCACTGGGCTTGTCAGTGCTGTCTAAAGAACTGTTGTCTTAGGACAAGGCCAGAAAAACATGACCCTTGGTTTTTCTCTTGACAGTTGAGGTCATTGAAGGAACCAATGAATTGAAGCATGGCAGGTCCTATTTCCTTCCTTTTGTGTCATTATATAGAGTGAGTCAACGGTGCCCTCTTCTGTGAGTCAACTGTGACCTACCTTCCTTAGGCTTTATGTGAATGTACTGGACAGAGAATTGTAGCCCAGATGAGTGAATGTTAAGTCAACCAGGACTTCTGATCAGTCTGTGTGATATGATTGAAAGTACAAAGCCATATGGGAGATCTTGAGAGAAGATGGAATCCTTTGTCTTGATTCCTCATCTGAAATATAATGAAGTCAGAAAGAATGGTTTTTTGACATCATTTTCAACTCTAAATCTTATGAGTTTTTGAACTTATGTCATACTTGAAATTTGAAAGAAATTCAACCATCCTTTACAGAAGACAATATCATCTGCGTCTATGTATGTAACAAAAAGGTGTCCATAGGATTCCTACTGGAAGAAGAGTTTGGAAGAGGCCTCTAGAAATATTTGATAGATACTATGGCCCTAGGGCTTCTGCCATCTCTGTATGAACTGATGAGAAAGTCAACTTAAGATTCCATAGAGCAATGATCATGAAAAAATGGCAGCTAAAACAGCAATAAATCTTGCCTCAACTTTTGGTGACAGCAAAGTTAAGCAGAGAATTTAGTTTTCAGATAATTCTCATTCTGGGACTAAGCCCACATCTAGGAGGTATGGGCCCACATAGGATAGAAATCTTTTATTACCTACTGAGTAATGATTCTACTTGTGCCATCTAGGGTAGGAGTGGGGATTAGACCTGTTGTTTTCACTGCTGATGGGAACTTCCAGAGGAGGACACTTTTGCTATGTCAATAAACATTTTGTAAGCACTTCCTCTCTTCTAGGGACTATGTTAAATGCTGAGGATATGAATATAAACAAAAAAGAAAGGTAGCCCCTGCATAAAATAAAATATAGTATACAGAAGAAATAGATTATATTGAAATAGAGGTTAATCAAAAAATGTCCAAAGATCCCATGCTTAGAATTCTTGTCTTCGAGAGTTGTCCAGGGTACTGAATGGTTAAGCAAATTGCCCAGAATTAGAGTCAGAGACAGCACTTGAACTCAGATCTTCCTGGCTCAGGGAGTAACTCTCTCTTCACTATCAATTTCTTTCATTGAATTTAATACTCATAATCAATACATCCTTGAGTTGAAAGCAAAATTCCAAAGCCCATGGCCACTATTGAAATGAGATGAGGGTTTAATTCTAAAGTGGAATGAAGACCAGACCAGGATCTAAATGGGCTTACCCACCTAGACATATGTAAAAACTCATGACCCCATCCATCAAGGACTGGAGCCAAGAAGAGAGTTGGGGTTTGATATCTGAAAAAACCTGAGAGAGGCACAAGGGCCTAGGTAAACAGCTTGCCATTACCTCTGGCTTAGATGTCACAAATTCAACATTGAGAACAAATTAGACTCTGCATGAAGCTCAGGTATTTTCATTACTAGGCTTTAGGATGTCCATGCTCATCCCACATGACCCATGAATGAACCAACACTAGAGCACTGGAGTTGCATAGGAAGGATATTGGTTGCCCAACATTTCGGGATTGAGAGGGATGTTACAGATAAATGCTTCTCACTCCTTTTTTTTTTGTAATATCCCTGAATATTTCTAGTAACCTCTCTGTACAAGGCCGCCCAACCTCCAGAGATTACTGGAATGTATGAGATAGTGAACACATGCAAGGTTGTGTTTGGTGCAGGTCCATGTATGTATGGTGTTGAAAGATAATTCCCAAGAAAATACCCATCTGTACTAGCTCTGGCTCTTAAAATGTCAAGATTCTATAAAATTGAGATGATGATGATGATGATTTTATTTCCTTTCTCCCTGTCTCACTTTCCTTTTTCCTTTATTTCTTCCTCCCTCTTTTTCTCTATTTTCTCTCTCTTTTTTCTTATTTTCTTTCTGTTTTTTTCTTTCCTTCTTGTTTTCTTTTTCTCTATGTTTATCTTTTTTTCCCACCTAGGCTTTTTGCCTTAAATTCATGACTAGAAATGGTAGAAATTTAAAGAAACTACTGACCACCTCCCAAAAGTGGTCCAAAGAAAACTCTCAGGAATAGTCAAATTCCAAAATTCCTAGGTCAAGGAGAATATATTGTAGGCATTCAGAAGGAAACAAGTCAAATGTCATGATGCCAAAATAATGATTATGCAAGATTTAGCACTTTCCATGTTAAAGCAGCAGAACACTTGGATTATGATATTCTGGAAAGCAAAGAATTGCAGTAAAGAATGAACTACTCAGCAAAATCGAGTACTGTAAAATTCTTGGGGGGGGGGGAATGGATATTTAATAAAGTAGAGGACTTTCTAGCATGCCTGCTGAAAAGATCACAGCTGAATAGAAATTTGATATTCCAAGAGAAGACTTGAGAAAGATAAAAAGGTACTCATGAAAAAGAAATCATAAGGGACTCAATAAGTTCAAATTTTGTAAATTCCCCTATAGGAAGTCAGTACTTATAATTCCCAAGAACTTTTTCATAATCGGGACTGTTTGAAGGAGTATACATAGAAAGAGGGCATGAATGTGAGTTGACTTTGATGGAAAGAGCTAAAAAAGTAAGATGTGAAAAACAAAATTACAGAAAGAGGAAGAATGGGGGGCAGGAACCATCTCACATACAAGAGAAATATAAGGAAAAGATTTTACAGTGGGGAAGAAAATGGTGGGTGGTTTTGGAAATGCTTTGACCTCACTGTCACTGGAACTAGTTTAAAGAAGGAATAAAATGAACAGTTAGAAATAGAAATTTGTCTTCCTTAACTGGAAAGTAGAAGGAAGAGAGAGAGAGAGAGAGAGAGAGAGAGAGAGAGAGAGAGAGAGAGAGAGAAGAGAAGAGAAGAGAAGAGAAGAGAAGAGAAGAGAAGAGAAGAGAAGAGAAGAGAAGAGAAGAGAAGAGATGAGGATGCTCATAGAAGGGAGGGTAGATTAAGGGAATCAGTGGTCAGAAGCAAAACAGACTTTTGAGGAGGGATATAGAACAAGCAAAGAAAAAAGGATAAACAGGGGAAAATTGGAAACAGAAATAAACTAATCATAATTTTGGGTAAATTAATGATGTAGGAGACAGATTTTTTTTTTTGTATTTTGCTTTTGTTTAGATTTTTCAAGGCAATGGGGTTAAGCAGCTTGTCCAGGGCTACAGGATTAGGTAATTATTAGGTGTCTGAGGTCGGATTTGAACCCAGGTACCCCTGACTTGAAGGCCAGTGCTCTATTCGCTTCACCACCTAGCCACCCCTTAGGAGATAAATTACTGAGACTGCAATCAGGAGCAATTGAACTCAAATCTGGTCCCACATCTCAAACTACCACTATCAATGAGATCCTGGGCAAGTCATTTTTGTTTTTAGGTTTTTGCAAGGCAAATGGAGTCAAGTGGCTTGCCCAAGGCCACACAGCTAGGTAATTATTAAGTGTCTGAGGTCCGATTTGAACTCAGGTCCTCCTGACTCCAGGGCTGTTGCTCTATCTGCTGCGTAACCTAGCCACCCCTAGGAAAGTCATTTTATCCTGTTTGTTTGTTTCCTTGTCTATTAAAATAAGGGAAAGAAGGAAATGACATAGTACTTGAGTACATTTACCAAGAAACTCTTCAAAAAATGGGCCACAGAGAATCAGATAAAACTGAAAAATGTCAACAGCAACCAATCATAACTGTGAATGTAAATAAGATGAATTCACTCAAACTAGAAACTAATAGCAAAATGGATTAGAGATTAGAATCCAACAATATGCTGTTTAAATATAACATGCACTTGAAACTGGGAGACATGCCCAGAGTAGAGAGAAGGGACTAGAGCAGAATCTATCATGCTTCACCTGAGGTAAAAAAAAGGAGTAGCAATTATAATCTTAGACAAAGCATAAGCATACTCAATTAATCTTGCTTAAAATTTCCATAGACATGCACCAGATAACATTACATTTGCAATTCTTAAAGAAAATTCTTATTTTTTAAAGAAAATGTTAAATGATTTCTATGTAAAAGTAGACATAAAACTCACTAGTGGAGGAACTTTAGATTTCTCACTCAGATATAAATCTAACCAAAAAAGTAAACAAAAAAGGAGTTAAGGAAATGAAAAAATTCTAGAAAAGTTAGATATGATAGACTTCTGGGAAAAAAATTGAATGGGGGTAAAAAAGAAAATAATTTACTCCCCAACTATCCATGGCACATTCAAAAAATTGACCATGTATTCAGGTATTTAAAAAAACAACTCTCAAACAGATACAGAAAAGAAGAAATATTAATTGTACCATTTTCGTACCAAAATGGAATAAAAATTGCATTCAATAAAGGACAGAAAATAGATTAAAAATTAATTGGAAACAATAATCAAATCGTAAAAACTGACTGGATCAAAAATAAATCACAGAAATATATAATAAAATGCATCTGGAAGAACCAAAATATGAAGAGAATTGTTATCAAGGGAATGGATACAAATATAAGTGATGGAAGTTGACTTAACAATATCAGATGTTAAACTGTATGGCAAAGCAGTGATCATTAAAACTATCTGGTATTGGTTAAGAGAGTGGTGGATCAATTAAATAGATCAAATACACAATACATAATAATCCACGACTACAGCAGTCTAGTTTTTGGTAAACCCAAAGCCCAAGCTATGAGGATATGAGGATAAGAACTCATTTTCTGACAAAAAATGCTGGACATTTTACAAAAAAAAAAATTGCCTATTATATGTATGAATAAGGAAAGAACATGAGAAGTAAAGTGGGTAATTTTAAAAGCAGATGAAATTAGAAGGCAAGCCAAAAACTAGAAAAAAATTACAGCAAGCTTCCCTGATAAAGGTCTCATTTCTAAAATTTATAGGGAACAGAGTGAAATTTAAAAGAATATGAGTCATTCCCCCATTGAGTAATGATTAAAGGATATGGATAGACATTTTTAAGAAGAAGAAGAAATCAAAGCTATTTCTAGTCATATTACAAATGTTCTAAACCACTATTGATTTATACAGAGAGAAATTATATAGACAGAGACTTTCAAATTAAAACGACCTCACACCTATTAGATTAACTAATATGATAGAAAAGAAAAATGACAAATTTTGGAGAAGATATGATAAAAATAGAATGGAGTTGTGAATTGATCCAACAATTCTGGAAAACAATTTGAAATTATGCACAAAGGGCTATAAATCTGTACATGCCCTTTGCAGCAATACCATTACTAGGTCTGTATTCCAAAGAGATGAAAAAAAATAAAAAGACCTAAATGCACAATAGGTTTTGAAGCAGTTTTTTTGTTGTTATTGTGGCAAAGATTTGGAAATTGAGAAAATGGCTCTCAATTGCAGAGTGGCTACATAAGTTGAGGCATATGATTGTGATGGAATATTATTGTGCTATAAGAAATGACAAGCACAATGGTTTTGGAAAAACCTGTGAAGACACATATGAACTGATGCAAAGTAAAATGAGAAGAACCATGAGAACACTGTACACAACAACATCAATATTTTATGGTGATCAATTTCAAATAACAACTCTTCTGATCAATGTAATGATCTAAGACAATTCTGAAGCACTTATAATGAAAAATGCTATCCAGCTCCAGAGAAATAACTGATGGAGGATGAATGTAGATTGAAGCACAATCTGTTTTCACTTTTTAAAATTTTTTCTTTTTTTTTTTTACAATATATTTTATCTAATTTCATGTGTATAATTGCTATCACATTTCTTATCTGCAATCCCTTGGGAAAGGGATCCAAGAGAGAGAGAGAGAATATGAAAATACTTCTTAAAAGAATATTAAAATTAATAATATTTTGAAAATAAAATGCACCCCAAATATAATACTATGGCTTTGGTTAACACACTGTACTTGAATTCTCAATGGGGAAGGGGGCAGGGTACCCACCTGGCAAGCATCTTCTTCAAGTTCCCTTGACATTACAGTTTTCAAAAGCACACATAGTCTATCTATCCATATCTGGGTCTCATGAGCCAATTAACTGGGATCCTATTTCTGATTGGATATATTGTTGATGTTTTTGCATTTCTTCCCATATTGGTTTCCTTGACTTTTTTTTTATTCCAAAATTAACAGTCACGAATTACTAAAAGTATTTCAATTTACAAAGAAAAACAAGAAAAAATAAATTAAAAAAATATATGAAGTTAAAAGTCAAAATCAAGAAATAGCCTGAAAGATTGAGCAAACAAAAGAATAACTCAACCATAAAGACTTGAGCTCAAATCACAAACACAAAAGAAACAGACTTGAAAACATCTACAAGTAAAACTTCAAAGAAAAAAAATGCAGATTGGATATAAACCCAACCAGAATACCTAGAACAATTAAGAACAAAATTTAAAGAGAGCAACTTTTAAAAAGCAAAAAGATTTTTATTAAACAAATAAGAGTAATAGAGGGAAAAAATGGGAAAAGAAATGAGAGAAGGTTAGGTAAAACAACTTACCTAAAAAAATAGCTTAGGGAGAAATAATTTAAGGATTATTGGTCTCCTTGAAAAGTAGAACAACAAAAAAAGAAGGGGCATCATATTTCAAGAAATTATAAAGTAAACACTATCAAGCTATCTTAGAACCAGAAGAGGGCAAAGTCAAAATTTAAAGGATTCATCAGTCATGTCTTGAAAGAAACTCCAAATTAAAATTCCAGTTATATAGACAAAATCCAGAGCTCACAAGTCAAGGACAAACTGGTTGGCTTCTCCATCAAAGAAGCAAAGAGGAGCAGTAGGCCTAGTTGAGACGTTTCCTTGCTTTCAGGTGATTTTGTCAGTGGTTCAGCTTGAACTCCATCTTCACTCTAACTCCTGGGATTTCTCCCTTTCTCAACTTGATAATTGATAGATAGACCATCCCCGGAATTTGATCACGTTTCAAAAGCTTATCCAAGTGTGACATTCTCGTGGAAGGTCTTTCTTCACTTCTCAGGTCTTTTGCTTTGGGCTGTTGATTTAAATGTATATTCAACTATTTAAGCTATGGGTGCTAAACTAGTTTGGGATGATTCTGAGCCTACTTTTCCATAAAAAACAGTTTTATTGAAAAAAAAAAGAATTTGTGTAACTCAACTGGCAAGATTTTTTGTTTTGTCTTGTTTTAGTTGTTTTCTGTTTGTACCTTAGGAATATATAGAAAATGGATGTTAGGGTGGAGAAATGTTGGGTTTGCCTAAAGGCTGATTGAAAGTGGAAAGGACTGTGGAGGGAGGTAGCAAGTTCTCCATCACTCGAGGTCTCCAAGAAGACACTGATCGACCACTTGTTAGGCACATTTTAATGGGAGCTCCTTTCAGAGCTGTGAGTTGGACTGAGAGGATCCTTTCCAATGATGAGATTTTGTTTTCTTGTCATTCTCTTAGGGGCAACTTCGTATAAGAGTTGGAATCAGAAGAGCTCATCCTCCTGAGCTCAAATCTGGCTTCACTTACTAGATGTGTGATCCTGAGGCAAGTCAATCAACTCTCTTTGCTTCATCTATAAAACCACTCAACTCTGGTTGTTGCTTCTACAAAATGAGCTGGAGAAGGAAATGGCAAACCATTCTACTCCCTTTGCCAAGAAAATCCCAAATGGGGTCACAAAGAGTTGGACATAAATGAACAATCACAGTGTTTTCTGGCACTTTCATGACCTACTTCACAAAACTATTGGGAGTTTTATGTGGTATAATATAGGTGAAAGACCTTGTTCAACTACCAGGTGTACCATAGATAACTGTTATTATTTGTCAGCTCATCAATCTTTGTTAGAGTCCAGAATGAAAAGTTTCTGGGACAAATGAATGTCCCAAAACACATTTTGTGTTCCAAATATTGATAGGTGGATAAAATAACTGCCTTTTGTCACTGAATAAATATTATTACTATTAATTATCATCATCATTCACAGGATTATTTCTCTGCTCCATTTCTCAAAGGAACACACATTTTTCCTCTTTCTAAAGTTTGAGTTTCAGTGAATTGCTGTACATTTTCATTTGCTTGAACACCATCCTATTTCTTAGACAAATAATCTCATTCTAATTCCTGTCCAGGATTGAGTTGAAACCAAGTCCCTTCCTCAGAGAGGCAATTAAGAATTCACTGAGATCGCCGCTTGCCCAACCAACTTCTCTGTGTATGAATCCAGAACACACCCCAGGCAGTTTCCCTGACAGCAGCCCAGAAGCACCATTTGATTGGTGTGGTCGGCAAAAGAATTTGCTAATAGAGAAGCAATGCCAAAAATTGGTTTGGCTTGGAAGCCTAGTTTGGTCCTGGGACAATTGAAAGTGTCCCTTTAACTATAGTTGGAGATGGGGCGGTTCAGCCTGTAAACTGTCAGTAGACTCAGAAAACATTAGAGTTGATTAGGAGTCTTCTAATTTCTACCAGCTCTGATCTCTGAGAGCATATAAGCAAGCAGATGGGGGGAAAGAATTGATAAGGATGCCATGGAACTAAAATGGTAGAACTAGGTAAGACCTTAGAACAGAGACTGTCAGTGTTGGGAAGGACCCTTAGATATAGAACAGAACGGGGCCTTGGGAAATGGAATACCAGAGTGAAAAGATCTTGTTGTACTGAACCTAGAACCTAGAACATCAGACCTGAGATATCCACAGTACACAGGCTACAGAATGTCAAATATGGGAGGGACCTTAGATCAGGGCTGGAATGCAATTGAGAACATGAGACCTACCATAAGATGAGAGCTATCTTAGAACATAGAATCCTATACTGGGAAATTGGTATCATCTGTGAGTACTGGGAGAGACCTGCAAATATGACATTTCAGAACATAGAAAACGGAATTCTGGAGGTAATTTTACCACTGAAGGGAAAAAGAAAAAAACAATAGGACTAGGACCAGAAATCAGAGCTCTTGATTTTTCACTCATACTCTTTCTGCTACATAATTTTAGGCTCCTGATAATCTTTCTTACATATTTTGCTCAATATATAGACCGTCTCTCATCTGCACATCTTTAGTACTTGAGTTATTTTTTTTAATTATTTCACCAATTATATGTAAAAACAATTTTTTACATTTGATTTTTTTCAAATTTTTGAGTTCCAAATCTTTCCCTCCCTCCCTTTCCTTTTCCCTCATGGCAAAAACAAACAATTAGACATAGGTTATACATGTGCAGTCATGCAAAACGTATTTCCATATTAGTCATGTTGTGAAAGAAAACAGACAAAAAACCAAGAAAAATAAAGAAAGCTAAATAAATATGCTTTGATCTGTATCCAGACACCAGCAGTTCTTTCTCAGGAGAGATAGCATTTTTATCATAAGGCCTTCATAATTCTCTTGGATCATTTTATGGTTGAGAATAACTAAGTTGTTCAAAAGTTGATCATCATAAAATGCTGCTATTACTCTGTACAATATTCCCTGGTTTGCTCACTTTACTTTGCATTTTCAGGTTTTGTATTTTTTTCTCTGAGAGCATCCTACTCATCATTTTTTAGTGACAAAATGGTTTATATAAGGATTGCTGAAGCAAATGGATCAGAACATCGATGATATGAGCTGCCAGGAAAAGAGGAGCAGCAAAGAAAGATATAGGACCATGAGAGGTTACCTGAGGGATCAGCTCCTCAAGAGTGGACTAGTTCCAATCATCATTTCTTATGGTTTCCTAATATTCAGACAGAATCACATACCACAACTTGCTCAGCCATTCCCCAATCACTGGGTATCCTCTCAATATCCAAATCTTTGTCATCAAAAAATGAGCAGCTAAAACATGTTTTTCAAACAAATACATCATTTTTCTTTCCTTGAAATCTCTTTGAGATGCAAACATAGTAATGATGGTGCTGGGTCAGGAGATATATGTGACTTTATATCCCTTTAAGTATTGTTACAAATTGCTCTCCAGAATGATGAATTTCTGAATGGGTCAGTTCACAACTCCATCAACAATGCTTTAGTGTCTCAATTTTCCTGCATCTCCAATATTTGTCTTCTTTCTGTCATATTAGTCACTCTGCTAGATTTGAGGTTATCCCTGAGTTGTTTTAATTTATATTTCTGATAGTGATTTAGAACATTTTTTCATATGATTATAGATAGCTTCAATTTCTTCTTGAGCTAAGCCCTTCATTTTCCTCAAATCCTCTTAATACTCCACCTTTACATTCAAGCTACTCCTCTTCAGCTGATTCTTGTCCCTGTTTCCACTGATCTCTTTCTAGCTATCTGTGCAGTTTCTGGCATTATCCTTGGGTAGAACAGGCCACAGTAGTATCCCAAGTTTTGAATTGGGGTGGTATGGATGTCTAGTTTATCTGGGTACTGAAACTCTTGTGATGATCCCTCCTGAGGGCACCAACCTCTCTCTCCTACCTAGGAAGAAGCCTAGAACTCTTTTGTCTGGTTTTAGTGTAGTTTATTATTATATTGGAATCCTGGATCCAGGTATTTTGGAAGAAAAGGATAAAGAGTTCGGCATGACCTCTATTGGTCAAAGTCATGACAATCTGGTTTCCTGGAGAGCTTACTTTTGACATCTCTTTTGTTCTGAACCCCCCTCTCCTCTCATGATGTGTATTTGTGTATCTCTGGGAAAGATCCTGAGCATTGTAGAAATTCTTCTCTGCCCAAGTGTTTCAGTATAGTCAAATGTCTGTCTAGGTGATACAAGGAGAGTCACATATCTCATTTTTACTCATATAGAGTATCTTTTTCCTCGCTCTCTCTCATACCTATATCTGTATTCAGGGAATCTTTACATAAAACAAAGGGTTGGCATGTCTAGGAGCTGTGTCATTTTATCTGCCAGGTGTTGACTTGGAAATCTCTTTTCTTCAAAGTCAATAATCCAACTGTCTCCAGCTATCGATCCCTACTGGTTTTCTTGTCCATTGTGAAACTTAGCACATTTTTAACTATAACATTTACTAGCCATGTGGTTATGTTTTTTTTTTAATATTTGCAAGCCTCATTTTCCTCTTCAATTAAAAGAAAGAGAAAGAATGCAAACATTTGCCTAGCTTAGCTCATAGCCTGAGTTTTTGTTGCACAATATAGAGAAAGTGAGGAGGACTTGAAGTTCCAAAGGCCTGGGCTCAAGTCTTGCCTCTGACCATTGCCTCTGCTACCCTGTGGCCTTCAGACAATTCTCTTAGACTATACATTACAGAACAAAATTCAACTAAATGATAGTAGATGGAGATTCTAGGGAGAAGCCTAGACATTCACTCATAGGACTTTATAGAGAATTATTAAAGTGCAGAGTAGAAATGGATATCAATGGCCCTCAAGTTTAATCTTTGCCCCCCAGATTACCACTGCAGAATGCCCATTTACTGATCAACAAGTTTCTTTTCAGAAGTCTCTACAGAGGACTATTATTCCTTAACAAATTCTAAATCAATCCTTTCTTTTTTTTCTTATGTTCCCTTCCAGGGTGACAAATATCAAATCTTATACTTTTTCCCCCATGACAACCTTTCAAGTATTTGTTTATGGTTTATGTCCCTTCTTATCCATCCTTCAAAAAGCAAAAGAAATCAAAATAAAATGCCTTGGGGGCCATTAACATCCAGGTGATACAGTAGTCAGAGAACTGGGATTGAAATAAGGAAGATTTGAGTTCAGAACTGACCTCAGAGTTGGATGATTATGGACAAGTCACTGAAATGCTCTTCATCCCAGATTCTTCAGCTGTAAAATAGGAAAAATAATAGCACTCATTTCCAGGGCTGATATGAAGATCAAATGAGATATTTGCAAAATCCTTAACAAGCATCTATTCCCTCTCTCTCCCTCTCTCTCATTACTAACTCTCACCACATATATCTCCCTTTCTATTATGAGAAAATCATCTTATAAACTTCAATGTGATAGAGGGAGGGGTCTGCTTAATGACCCATTTCATTATCATTTCCCATTTTATTTTTCAATTATCTGCCTTATAATATAACAACCAAATTCATAAGCATCCAGAAAAGATTAACCAGAATAAGGAAGAACCTTGAGTCTATGCTATATAAGAACCCAATGAAAGGAATGAGAATGTTTGGCCTGGAGAAGATGAAGGGGGTGGGGCATGACAGTTGGTGGTGTATTTGAAGGATTCTCACATGGGAACTCATGAGACTTCCATTTGGCTCTGGAAACAAAGTAGGAGCCCTGGGAGTATATATGTAGTGTGTTGGGGGCAGTGGGAGAAATGGGGGGGGGGGGGAGTTGCAAAGAAACAGATTCAGATTGGGTAGAACTATTTCTTAACAATAACATTGATACAGAAATAGAAGGAACTGCCTGGGCAGGGATGAGTAGTGGCTTCCATCATCACTAGAGAACTTCAAAAAGAAGCTGGATGGTTAGATTGGGTATACAAGTTGGGTGGACAGTAGAGGGGCTTCTTGTTCAGTCGGAAACAGCTTTAGACATCCCCTTGGTCCCATCCAACTAAGAAAGTAACTGATTCCTATAATGAGAAGTCTCACTTCTCCAGATATTTTGAAGACCTTTGCAGCGACTAGGCCAGTGAGTTTAGGGAAACCAGATCCCTAGCTCTCTACTGAAATTCTCTTCTCAGGGTCATTCTTGACAGGAAATGAAACAAAACCAAGCTAAATAACAACATTGCCTGTGAGCCAACAGGAAATACAAAAATAATCCTCCACTGTCGGCAGCAGCAATGTTTGGGGTCTCTGCATCTGCCCTTTGGGGCTAACTTCTCTGCAGTTTCTTTCTATTCAGTTGTTAACATGACCTTCAATATTCGGTCATTGAATTCTTGTTTGCCTGGATTTACTATTTTTGGTGATTCCAGTGAGACAGTATCCCAAAGACAAATGAGAATACAGCAGAGCAATGGTTCCCAACCCCTTGGAGAATGAAATATGCTCTTTAATGTCAAAAAAATAAATAAAATTCTCTCATTTGTTATTATTTGATAGAACTAATTGGGGAAAAAGATTTTTAGATCCTTTATAATAAACCATATCCCCCACAAGAATCCACCAACCACTGGATCACAGTTTAGGGGTCTCAAAGCTAGAAGGAACCTTGGGTCCATCCAGTCCAACATATAGCTAAAAACACATCTTGTCTATAGAATACCAACCAAGTCATCATCTCTAGACTTTAATTTTTCTTGTTTTTACCTTTTATTTATTTTTTAACAAGGCAGTGGGGTTAAGGTCACACAGCTAGGTAATTATTATGTGTCTGAGATTGAATTTGAATTCAAGTCGTCCTGACTCCAGGACTGGTGCTTTATGCACTGTGCCACCTAGCTGCCCTGCTTTAACTTCTTCATTGAGAGATTAATAGCATCATAGATTTAGAGATCAAAGGTACCTCAGAGCCTGTCCACTACACTTTGCATGGTTGTCCTTTGTAGTAAACCCTTCCTTACCTTGAAGCCAAAATTGTCCTATTTTCATTTGCTACCTGCTCTTCTTAGTTTACCCTCTTGGGTGAAGAGGAAAAGTCAAATTTCTCTTCTTTTGAAAACCCTCTCTAATAAATATTTGAATAGAGCTTTTATATCTTTTCTCTCCATAAGTCTTCGCTTACCGAGAGCAATCACCCTCAGTTCCTTTATCCTGTTTTCCTATTGAGTGAAGTGTTATCTTATCTTATTGGCCCTCCATTAAATTGCCTTTAAAGTTATTCTTCCTAAAATGTGGTCCCTAGACCTGAACAAAAAGACTTCAGTGTGATGCAGGGATATACCATCCTTTCCACACCATTTTGTTTGTACTATTCCATTGTTTATTTACATATATTTCCTTGGCGGCAGTGTCACAATGAAGACATGCATAGCTAGCTGTTCTTTGGAAGGCCAATATCTTTGTAATATGAATAATTTCACAACTATTTACTCCATCTCATACTTCAAAAGTTGGGACTTTGACAAATCCCATTTTGAGACTTTGTTTCTATCCCTGCATGAGTGAGGGGTTATCCTTAAATAAGTCTTAACTAAGTAATCCAAACCCAGACATATCCATCAAATCAATTTATTAAAAGTAATTCTGCTGGGCACCAGAGGCAGAACATTGATAATGACTGAAGAAACTCACATCATGTTCTTCGGATTCCAATGAAATAGCGATCCTACTAAAAATTCAGCATTCACTCCAGGAATACTGGAGGGTCTAGTATTTCTAGCCTCATCTCCAAGAGGTTATTGAATTAGGGATGAAGGAGTGCAGACCTTATAATCAAAGGAAAATCCTGTGAATGGGAAGGGTTGGACAGTTTGAGCTTTTCACTGACTTCCTAGGAGTATTTCAAGAAGAGTGGCAGAATGGCAGGTAGTAGTGTCTACTTCAGGAGACCAGGACAAGTCAGACACAAAAATCACTTTGGAATTCTACAAGGATCCCTGTCAAAGCTATACCATTGATAATGGAAAGTTGGGAGGATTCCATGAAGGAAAGAAAAGGTCTTTGAGCAACTAAGAAATGTTCCTTGGTTGCATACGGATCATAAACTTGAGCTTTCACCACCACGGTCTCTATGTATTTATGGGCGAGCAAGTCACAGACTTTTGGGCAGCATTTATTGCACTTATTCTTTTCATATCACCTTAGTAAATACCCCTTAATAAAGGACAATTAAGTCTGGCTGGCTGATATCTGAGGGGGAAGGACTTTGTTGAGCATCAATGAGTCATGGTACTAGAAAAGACAACCCCAGCTTCTAGACTATAGACCCAGATTTATGAGGGGGAGACAAAGCCTTCTGGGGATCTTACTTGCCAATATGCCAAGGAGTTGGTTTGGTATGTGCTATAGCAATGAAAATTCATCTCATTATTTTAGCTTAATGTTCTAGCTAGTTAAGGTATTTTGGAAACCTGATTCTGTCAACTGGAATGCTGGTTATTCCTCACAGATTTTTGTCATCCTCATAACAGAGAAGCACACCAAGTATGGTTCATGAAAGTCATGGGCTAAATAATCTCTGATATCTCTTACACTTGCCTAGTCATCACTATACAAGATAGGACATAGAACCATAGCTTTCTACATTCAATTTGTTCCTTGATTCTTCTAACTGTTTTGTCCTTGCATTAACATCCTTCTGTCTTTCTCACAATAAGAAAAGGAAAATCTTTATCTAATGGGCCAGTTAAACTCATACCCTGAAAGATAGATCAAAGAAAGGGGAAAATTTATTTGGATGTTGGAGCATGAAAAGATGTTTTTTAGAGACTAGTATAATATTTTCATTAAAAATGAAATGAAAACATAGAAATGAGTAGTAACTTTCTTGTGATCTCAAGTCCTAGGGTTCAGGGAATGTTGGCACTAGAGTTGTCCTTAAAATACAAAATAGACAATGCCAAACCTGGGAAGGACCTTAGAACACAAAATGTTAGAGCTACAAGTTTCATTCAAACTGAGACTATCACATTGTTGGTGGAGTTGTGAACTGATCCAATCATTCTGAAGAGCAAGTTGGCCCCTTACCTTTTGATCCAGTAATATCACTACTAGGTTTGTATCCCAAAGAGATCACAAAAGGGGGGGGGGGGATGTTCATACGTTCAAGAATATTCATAAGCTATTTTTGTGACAGCAAAAGAATTAGAAACTGAAGGGATGCCCATTGATTGAAGAATGGCTGAACAAGTAGTGGTATATTAATATAATGGAATGTCATTGCTCTATAAGAAATGATGAGGGGCAGCTAGGTGGCACAGTGGATAAAGCACCGGCCCTGAAGTCAGGAGGACCTGGGTTCAAATCCAGCATCAGACACTTAATAATTACCTCGCTGTGTGGCCTTGGGCAAGCCACTTAACCCCATTGCCTAGCAAAAATTAAAAAAAAATGATGAGCAGGCAGATGTCCAAAACACCCAAAAAGATTTTACATGAATGAAGGTTGAGTGAAGTGAGCAGAACATCCTTCACCCTAATAGCAATGTGATGATCAGCTTCATTAGATTGAACTCTTTCCAACAATACAGTGATCAAAGACAATTCAAAAAGACCTGCAATGAAAAATATCATACACATCCAGAAAAAGAACTATGGAATCTGCAGGTAGATGAAGTTACACTATTTTACTTTTTATAATTTCTTTTTGTCCTTCTAGTTTTGTTTTGACTCTTTATTTCACAGTGTGGCTTACAACCTATATCAGATTACTTGCTATCTTTGGGCTGGGGGAGGGAAGGGAGGGAGAAAGAAAACTCTATAAAAATGAATGTTGAAAATCATTTTTACACATAATTAGAAAAAATAAATAAACTATTTAGAAAGAACTGAGCCCATCAGAGGCAGAAAAAACTTTAGAAATTGTCAAGATCAACCCACTTATCTAACAAATAGGAAAACTGATCCCGAGAGGAAATGAGCTGTGCAATTTCACACAGGAAATTAGTGGCAGAGCCTTGACTGAAACCAGGTATTTTGACTCTCAAGACCAGTCCCTTCTCAAATTGAGCAAGAAGTAGCCTGAGGTTTCGTGGGGAAGTTACTCCCACTGCCCTTACCCGGGAGCTGTCAAGCCAGAAGTGTGAATGTAGCCAGAAATGCTGAGACTTGAGCCTAAAATAAGTCTAGACCACACCCTCCATGATCCTTTTGCTCTGAAAGGCTCAGTCCTGTTTCCAGAGTTTCTCCCCAGAGCCCATTGGCCGAGTTTAATATCTATATGGGTCTCTGGAAAGATATGAACCCACATTCCCAAAGAATATGACACTGGCCCTATCCCCAAGGGCTTACCCAAATTTTCTGTCAGATCTGCTGGTGTTGATATTTAAAGATCAGGGCCATGGGGCTTCTATTTCTACTCTGTTTTGCCTTTCACTGGGAGAAACTATACTGACATCTTCAGCCATTCAGTAACTTCCTCAAGCCAAACTGGTCAACAGAAGTGTAAGTTGATCTCATGGACAAAAGCTTCAACCTATAAATATCCAAGTCTTCCAGGTCATGACCTCTCTCATGGGAAGAAGGGATGCCAAGAGCTATCCCTCCTGGTGGACCATTGCTTCAACACTGTGTCTATGATGGCAACAGATCGATGCAAGATTGATATTTCCATCCTCTTCAAATGATCCTGAATTTGTTTACCTATTTGTTGTATCCCCTTAGTAGAACACAAGTTCCGTTGAGTCTTTGTCCCAATACCAATAACAGAGTCTGGAGCTATTCTCCCAAACACTCCTTTCCCTGGCAGGTTTCTAGACTGTCTGTCCACTGGGATCCCTTGGAGTTCTTGGGGGTAATCAGATATTTTTGGGGTGGTTTCCTAGTTCTTTGCCTCACAGCCACTACCAGAGAATTTTTCTCAGTAATTGTTGGATGACATTGTAATTCCAGACAGTCTTAATTCAATTTGAAAAAGGAGTATTGATTAAAGAGGTTTAGGAAGATCTAGAAGAAACTTAGCAGAAAGCCCCTAAAGGGGAACTTTGGGAGGGTCTCATAAGGAACCCCCCAAAAGGGAAGCAAATGGTGCCCAAAACTAAGCCTTGAGAGCTACCTTTGGATCATTTGTTCTCCATAAGCTTGAACCCAACTTTCCCTTGGATTCTGTACGTATTTGTGGGTTTGTCCCCAAATCTTGGCAGTAGAACCCTTCATCTGCTAACCTCTGCCAACCATTTTTATATTTATTCATATGTATTCATATGTACAGAAATGCAGGTATGCACACCTCTCTCCTTCACATATCATACACACTCCCTGTTTCACCCAAGTAGTCTTCTTGCTGTTTCTCCTTCATGGCATCATCTCATGTGTCTGTACCTTTGGAGCCTGTTCTCTTTGGGAAGGCATGCCCTCCTTGTTTCCTTCCAATTTCAGGTCAAGAACCACCTTCTCCACCCTTTTTTCCTGATCCCTATAGATAGGCACTATCACCCCCCCCCCCCCGCCTTGCATATGAATGAGACATTCCTTTGTATTTATTTTAACTTGCATTTGTAACTCTATGTGTCTTTTATTGTGTGCCCTCATATCATTAAAAGTTCTTGATGGCAGAGATTACTTGGCTGGTGTTTTTGAATCCCAGTACCATGTGAAGAACATTCATGAAGACTGGTTGGATTAGCTAAATGATTGGGATTTAATTATTATCAGTTGAATGGTCATTTACATTTTGGGTGAGAGTTTGGTTTTACTCAGTGGACTTCTTTCTCAGACATGCTATGTTCAAGGAATACTTAAAAGATTTAGTGAAAATGAATTACTAGAGAGCCATAAGACCCAGAACATGGAATACCAGAGCTGGAAAGGCCCTTAGGGAACATCTAATGAATCCCTTCTCCTTAATTCAAGGGGGAGGTCATTGGACAATGCAGTCTACTAGCTGCAGAAGCAGAAATGGACAGGTCTTCAGGAACCATTGAGAGGTCTGAGACCACAGGGCCGGAAGTCTGTCTCTGCGGTTTCACAGTTGCCACATAAAGAGAACAGTTCTCTGAAAAGAAGAAATTAATTTGAATAACTCAGATCTGGGACCAAGATCTGGTTGAAGGAGAAGTGAGGGAGGAAAAGATGCATTATACCAAAAATGGAATTGATAATGGGTCTCGAGCCTAAAAAAGCATAAATGTAAATTCTGATCCACAAATTAAGTTTCATTTCTGGATTTGCTTTTCTTTCTTTTTCTTTTTCTTTTTTCTTTTTTTTTTTTTGATCTGGTTGAAGGAGAAGAAAGGGAGGAAAAGATACATTATACCAAAATTGGAATTGATAATGGGTCTCAAGCCTAAAAAGCATAAATGTAAATTCTGATTGACAAATTAAGTTTCATTTCTGGGTTTGTTTTTCTTTTCTTTCTTTTCTTTTTTTTTTTTTGGTGGGGCAATGGAGTTAAATGACTTGCCCAAGGTCTCACAGCTAGTAATTAAAGAGTAACTGAGGCCACATTTGAACTCCTTATTCTGGGGAATTGCTCTATCCACTTCACCACCTAACTATCTGACTTCAGTTTTTCTATATGAGGGGGATGGACCATGTTTAAGATCCAGTATAGAATCATGGGGTCTGGTGAATGAGTAAAATGATAGTAGAGGAACTATTTATCACCAAAGATACTTGCATTGTAAATGTATGTGATGAAAAGAAAGAGTTTTTTGAAGTAAGCAATAAAATGATTATTGGTTTCAAATTAGTTTCCTCATCTGGAAAATAAAGAGGTGTTTTTATCCAGTTCTGACATTGTGTTCTATGCTCTAAGGTCTCTCCAGTTTTAGAGTCCTGATTATACACTCCTAGATCCCTGTTCTAATATTGCCTATTCTAAGGCCTTTCCCAGCTCCAATATCCCTTGTTCTAGGTCCCCTCTCAGTTCTGACTTTCCATGTTTTAAGAATCCCTCCTAACTCTGAAATTCTATGTCCAAAGATCTTTCTCAACTTTCTTTTTTGTTTGTTCTAAGGCCCTCCAACTTCTGGTACTCTTGTCTACAATATTCATTCCAACTTTAACATTCCATATTTCTAAGTCTCTCCTTTATTTATGAAGCAAGTCATAGGGGTTGGAGAGTTGGCTTCTAAACCAAAGAAATCTCTGTTTTTAGTCTCTCTCTTTTGTTTGTGTGGCCCCAAAGGAAGTAATTTAATCTCTTAGTGTCCTTGGCAGATTGTGACTATATATAGATCTGTTTGTAATCTAGCTCTCTTCCTTGGGTGTTCTCTGAATCAATGAGATCCTAAACTCAGTTCTTATCTGTTTCCTGTTTATCAAAAAAATATTGGAATAAAATGAAAATTCAAAACAAAACTATACATTCTGCCTCAAGAGATGGGAGAATAGCCCCATACTAGCCATGTGTCCGTGCACAAGTCACTTAACCTTACTTGCCTCAGTTTCCACATCTGTAAAATGAGCTGGAGAAGGAAATGGCAAACCTCTCTAGTATCTTGCCAAGAAAACCCCAAAGGACTGAAAATGACTGAACAACAGCAATAATAAAAACACCAAGATGTGTGTGCGTGTATTTATGTGTGTTATATATATGTGTATATGTGTGTATGGAGAAATTGATAGCTAGATAACTAGCTAGTGAGATAGCAAGAGAACTACATAGATGAAAAGACAGAGAGATAATGCATAGTCATATACATGATAAATAAAGAAGAGATGGATGGTGACCTGTTGTGGGAGGTGCGGAGACTTTAGAATCTTCCTCCAAGTCACTCGTTTTGTTTGATTATTTTTTTTTTTTAATTTCCCTTGTTCGGTAGATGAGGAAATTGGGACTTTTCCAGAGCCACACCATTAATAAGTCTAAGTCAAGGAACATCAGTGTTCAATTCCCACTTCAGACAATTACTGACTTGTGACACTGGGTATATCATTAAGCCTCAGTTTCCTCCTCTGTAAATTAATGGGGTTGGACTCAATGCCTTCTAATGTCTCTTCCAACTTTAAATCTATCCATGAACCCAATCACACCAAGACATCTCTTTCCCCATAAATGCTACCACAATTAATTCAAGCCTTTTTATATTGTTGGAGATTGTGGTTGTTTCTGGAGATTTGCAAAGACCTAGAAGGCTGCAATGAAAATATTTCAAGAGCTATGAGCAAGTGATTTTTTCAAAGCAACAGAAGAAAGACAAGGCTGTTGGTTTTGAGGGCCATCTGGGGAAGAATTTGACCCAGACAGCTGGAAAGTCAGCTGCAGGGATTTGGGTCCTGGAATCCATAGTTCTAACGACCGACTCTACCCAACATTTGTTGCAGGTTTTCGTTGGAAAGGAGGACAGATGCCACAGGAATGAGCAGTAAACAGGGGCTGAGAAAGGGTCAGGGGCCTGGCTGTACATAGGAAGTTAGGGGCTTAGGAGGGGCCCCTTTCTGTCTTGGGAGCTCCCCCTCAATCGAAGCTGAATTCCCCTGATCCTTTGTAACAAGATGAAGGCGAGTTTACACACATCTGAGCTATGTTTGCTGTCTCAGAGACACTATGGATTCCCTGCAGTCTGAACAGCCTGAGCTTGAGACTAATTAGTCCCACATCTGTGCTGGAAATCCTACCTGGGACTCAGAAGACATGTGATAGACATTCACCTGGTCTCACACCTCCAGGACAGGATGGATTAAGAAGACAATTTCCACTTCTAATAGAAGACCAGTGGTTATAGAGGTTTCTAGGCTAGGATTTGTATTTCCAGACTAATCTCTCCTCCTTCCTCTCCTCCCACCACCCAACAAGTCCCAGGTGTTCATATAGACCCTTACCTTTAGGGAGGACCGGAGATCAGCCTCAATTAACCAACTAGCAGGTGGTTTTAATTAGTGGTATTTTAAGAGAGGATTTGAGAGAGGCTCAAATTGTAATATTACTGAGAATATTATATAGTCAAGTGACTTCACTACTTAAAGGAGTCATTTGGATTTGAGTGATATTAGTTTTAAATCTTGAACATGAAATGAAAATACTTTGTTTTAAAATACAGGCTTTATCACTGAATACATACTTGACCTTGGACGAATCATTTTGAATTCAGCTCTTTATCTGTAAAGTGGAGGGGAGGATGGGGGTGAGCAGGGCAGAGAACAAGATCTAGGTTGAGATCTATAATTCTATGACCTTGAAGTGAGATCAGGGCTCCGGACTCCAGATCTGGGACAATTTAAACCTAAGACAAGGAAGCATATGATTGCCACATGTGTGGACTGGTGTGCTGGGTACTCTCCTGGGCAGAATCCAAATAGGCGTTCCAAGAGAGCAGAATTCTGAACCTGGGTTTCATGAACTTGTTTTATTAAAAAATACTTTTGATAATTATTACTGGTTTCCTTCATATTACTGAGTATTTTAATGTATTTGAACCCATTATTCTGAGGTCAGAGGATTCACTAACTAAAGGGGTCTATGGCATCAAAAAAGAATGTTGAGAACCCCTTCCCCAGAAGGTTCTCCTATGCACACTGGAGGCTTCCCACCAGCCCTTATAACATTCTAGAATCAGACTTCAAAGTCTGCTGTATCTTCTTCTCACCATAAAGCAAACACCTGGTTACAAGCACACCTTTCCTTAGGTGATGTCTTTAACAGAGCACCTCCATCCCCAGTGCTCATTGGCAATATACTTTATCCTGTTTATAGGCATCATTTGTGCCTCTGTGGCCCTTCAGGTCACTCGGGAGGTTGGTTGTTCAGAGATTGCAACATATTGGAATTTCAGGGATTTCCAGAAACTGTTCGGGAAAACAACTCATTTTCTATATGGATGGTTTGTTGAATTATAAAACAAGTGCAATTGAGTGAGCAGGGAAGGACTTCATCCTCTCCCAAGGCTCCAAGTGTCTTTGCTGCAACTTTGAACTATGTTAAATGAGGATTTTATTCTTTTTAAAAATGGCATATTTTCAGTCCTTCAGAAGGGTGTGTGTAGAGCAAATATTCAAGGGCACTTGTTAGTTTGCTGTTAAACTAATAAGGAGAGTGAGGGAAAAAAACACACTAGAAAACAAAAATGAGCTAACCCCTCAGGTGGCAATCAGGAATGTGTGCCTGACCTGAGCCAAATGGAAATTCATTAGAAAATCTTAACATTCTATTCCCAAGTTCAGGTCCAGGAGAGGTAACTTTTGTTAGCATGAGGATGCCATCATTCTAGAAAGTGGGGATATTTCCCCACCCTTCCCCACCCAGCCTCCTACTCCCTCACCAGGACTCTTCCATATGAAAAGGTCTTTTTCCACTAAACAGGGAGCAATTGGACAGGAAATTTCTCAAGGTTTCTTGCTCAATCTGGAGCACTGTGGTTTCCCTGGGTCAAATCTCTAATGGGTTCAGAACCTATCATGTAACTATGGGTTAGGACAAAGGGTGGGGAAGAGAAAGCTTTGTTCTCTTAAACTTTTAAGAGAGAAAAGGAAAACAAAATTTCAATAGACCCATGGACAAGAAAAAGTATGAAAAGAGACCCTGAAAGACTTGGTTATGCCATTGACAAATCATAAAAGGTGCTAAGGACAAAGTGCTGGGTGTCCTTGGGTCAATTTGCTACCCAGCAAATGAAGAACATTCATTCACAAACTCAGATCCAATCTCCTCACTTTAAGGATGAAGAAACATCCCCCAGTGAGGAGAAATAACTTATCCAAGGTCAGTGATGCTGCTGCTACTGCTTCTGCTTCTGATGATGACAATGACATCTATATGGGACTTTCAGTTTTGCTGGGTGTCTTACATACATTATCTCATTTGACCCTCGCAACAATCTTCAGAGTTTGGGATTATTATTTACTTTTATTTGCAAATGGAGAAACTGAGGCAGACAGTCCTTTTCTGGTTCAAGGTTCTTGATCCTCTTGAGACCTCAAAAGTCGAGTTTCTCACTTGGTGGCTGAAAGATCTGAGGGAAGTTAAAGGATTTGTCCAGGATCACCCACCTAGTACTGAAGACAGGGTGTGAACTCAGTTTCCTTTCTCCCATAACCATCTGAAATTTGCACTTGAATCCCCTGACCTTGAATCTATTGTTAAATCTTATCAGTTCTTGAACTACAGCACCTTGGGGCTGCTGCTGCTAATGGTGGGAATAATAGCAATAACACCAGTGCATCAGGGAATCATTATTTTCTCCAAGCTAGTCTTCTCTCCATGGTATAGATCTCATTCTCCCTTTCTATAGTTTTTGAGAAGGAAAATATCCATTTGTGAGAAGGACTGAGAATTTAGACCGTCTGTTCTTTGAAGGGAAAGTTTGGAGCTCACCACCGGATCTGAATTCAAAGTCCTTCCAGTTTAGCAGCTACTCAGAGTCTTTGCTCTGTTAGAATAGTCTGGGAATGCAAAATTACTTGTGTAACTAAGTGCCACAATAGATAGAATGGCAGACCTAGAGTCAGGAAGTCACCTTTATCAAATCAAATCTGTGACCCTGAGCAATCCTGTTTGCCTCAGTTTCCTCAGCTGTAAAATGAGGTGGAGAGGAAAATGGCAAATCCCCCTAGGATCTTTGCCAAGAAAACCCCAAATAGAGACATGGAGTGTCAGGCAAGACTGAAAAATGAGTGAAGAAAAACAAGATTCTTCCAAGCCAAGTGTTGGAGGAAAACTTTAGTGGACTGTTTTTTATCCACAAAGCTCAAAGTTATTCCCTTTTGCTGCTCTTCTTAGACTATAGGCTTCTAGTGGACAAAAATTATGCTTTAATTTTATTTTGTTTCAACTTTAGGACTGACTACCAAGCTCCACACACAATGTTTTGTAAATGTTTTCATAAATGTTTCTTAAATATTTCATAAATGAATGGCTTTATTTACACTCTCATCTCCCATTAACAAAATCCTGTGGTCTTAAGAGTAAGAACTGTAAATAAAGTGAACTAGAGATTCCTTCAGTGTGCTTATACCCCAAAGGCTATTGGAAAGATAAACTTCCATATACATCAAATATTTATTGCAACACTTTTCTCTATAGCAAAGAATTGGAAACAAAGTAGAGTTCCATTAGTTGGGGAATGACTTGACCAAATTCTGGCACCTGAATGGAAAGGGATATTACTGAGCTATAATAAATGACAAATGAGGCAAATTCAGAGAATTGTGGGAAAATTGACATGGATTGATGCCAAGTTAAGTAAGCAGAGAGTCTACGAGACTGAGAAAATACACAACTACAACAATATCAATGGAAAGAAAAACCACACAAACAGAAAAATGAAAAGTGCATGGTATAAAATTATATTATAGAACATGACTGGCCAGAGAGAAGATATAAAAAGACATCTCTTCCATCCTTGGCAGAGGTGAGGGGTGCACAAGTCTTGCAAACTGATTACATTTTCAGAGTTTTACCATGTATTGATTTTCCTTCGTTTTTTTTTTTTTTTTTTTGTCTTAAAAATACTATTTCTTATAAATAATGGCTCTTTGGGAGGAAGGGAGAAGAATCCTGAGGAGAAACTATGGTGATTACTAAAATAAAATCATGAGCACTGATTATTCTCCATCATCCCTATGGAGTAATATACAGGCTATCAAGAATGGACAAAAAGCACAAAATTAACCTTCTGCAGGGGGCTAAATCTAGACATGATGAACCTATCAGCCAGTAAGCATCGATTAAGAGCTTCCAGATGAAATTCCAGGTTCTGAGATCCAAATAACAAGAATGAAACAATTACTTCCACAAAGTTTATGTGAGGTGAAGAAGAGAAAGTATAACTCACACAAATACGGAAACACCAACGGAGCATTTTTTATAATAGTTCATATTTATGACATTTTTAAGGTTGACAAAGTGCTTTCTTTGCCATAGATCATTTGGTTCACAATTAACATAATGGGAACATCACAAAAAAACTAAGAGCAGGGAAGTTTGGGGTAGAGATGAGGAAAGCATCAGAAGTTAGGGGCTTCCAGAGTTGCATTTTATAGGAAGAGAAAGGCTCTGGAATCTAGTAGCGGGGAGAGGAGGAGAGGAATCCATACAGTATGAGATGATCAAGCACAATTAACTTACCTGAACACTAGAACAAGCTAAGAGACTATGAAAAATCCTAAGGCATGATGGGAATGTCCTAAGATTCAGGACATGAAAGGACCTTAAGATAGGATATTTCAGAGCTCAGCAGTTCAAGGAGTATATGTATCATTTTCTGACTTTCCACCTCCACCAATCAGCACCATATCTAACATATACAAACCAATGTTTGATGAATTGAGAATGAGAGAACTGGAGGGGAGGGGGCAATGAAAAAGGACGGGAGAGCATAGAATAGCAAATATCCTATTTAGGAAGGGCCATTGATCCCTCCCATTGATTTTTTTTAGCAGGAATTCTTATGTGATTTTATGTTTTATGGGCCCCTTTGGCAGTGTGATGAAATCCATGAATTTTCTCCTATGATAATGTTTTTATAAAATTCATAATTGAAGAAAATGCCAAATTTCAACTAGAATTTAACAGGAAAGTAATTTTTCATCTCTGTGTTTATAGACCCTCTGAAATCTTTCCCCAACTTAAATACCCCCGAAATAGAAAATCACACCCTTTGAGAGGGACCTTAGAACAGAGGAGGGATAATGTCAAAGTTGGGTGAAGTCTTAAAACATCAAATGGAATGTGAGAGCTAGGAGGGGTCTGAAATTCTGGACAAGAAAGTGACAGTTACAACAGATTTCGCTAACCATGCACACACACCTACATATGTGTTCGTATTTGTGTGTGTATTCCAACTTCCTCATTTGACAGATGGAAACTCGCATCCTAGGATGAGTTTTGCTCCATGTCTCATAGATGGGAAGTGACTCAGGATTCCCACCTCAACTATTCTTTCTCCAAAGTAAGCACCTACTTCCCAAGATGATACTCCAGAAGCCAGAGGGGATCAGTGGAAGGTGGCTTCAGTTCAACAGGTTTTCTGAGAGAGGTCTAGTGTTCAGAGGAGAATCTTGCTGGTTAGGACTGCTTTGGATAGGTACAAAAAGATAGAGGGAGGAATCTCCCCCCAGATCGAATAAAACAATGTTGGCCCTCCTCTAAAGAAGAATGGAAGCAGAGACGATGGTTGTCTTTCATTCTTTCCACAGTTGTGAAGAAAGAGATTGGATGGTCTCTAGTTGGCTCCAGAATGGATGCATCTAGTGAGCCTGGATGTTGGAAGATATAGAGATGCAAGTTTGGGTTTGATATCCAGAAACACTTTTTTTAACAATCAGAATTCAGAATTCTTTCCCAGAGGAATTAGTTGCCCCAAGGAGCAATGGGTTCCCCTTGCTGGAAGTCTGCCAGTGAAAATGGGGGTGCCCACCCTGATGAGATTAGAAGATGAGTTCTCATATCTTTCATCTTGGAAGCTCCATGATTCTGGGACAAGATAAATAGGAAGGTGTCCTAGGAAATATTCAAATCAGACCAACTGTGTCCTCAGTAAATGATGCTAACAAATGCAAGATGTTTGTCCGCCTCAATTTATTCTACTATAAAATGGGAATAATAACAGCACCTACCTCCCAGGGTTGTTGTGAAGATCAGATGAAATAATATTTGCACATAGTCGACATTTAATAAATGCTTATTATTTCCTTTCTTATTTCCTGTCTCTTCTCTCTCTAGAGCAACTCTTGGCTCCCCTGAGGTGTGCCATTTCTGATGGTAGATAATGCCTGGATCTCCATATCCAGCTAGTCCTCCTACAGCAACAAGTGAGTCAACAAGCACTGATTGATTCAGTTGACTGTGTCAGACCTTGTGAAGTGCTGGGATAAGAAGGGATTCCCTACCGCCTACTGGCTATTTTGAACTGGATGCTAGAGGCATCTTAAACTCATCCTGAGTCCCATAACAGAATTCATCCCGGGCCCCTCCTCCCAAGCTCTTCTCCATGACTCTGACTGCTAAGACCATCACCATGCTCCCAGTCCCTCAGGACTACAACCTCAGTGCCAACTTCAGCTCCTTCCTTTCAGGTCCTTCTCTTATACAACCCACAGTCAAAACTTCTGCTTCTAACTCCAAGCCAATTCTCAAATGCTTCTCCCTCTCCTGCCTCATGCAATGGCC
This sequence comes from Macrotis lagotis, assembly GCF_037893015.1. Lineage (NCBI taxonomy): Eukaryota > Metazoa > Chordata > Mammalia > Peramelemorphia > Peramelidae > Macrotis > Macrotis lagotis. The sequence goes on from NC_133658.1 coordinate 8,989,595, forward strand.
ACCCTGGGCAGGCTTTAAGCATCTGTCTCCTGCACAGTTGCAATGGCCTCTAGTCTCTCCTCACTCCCATCCATCACCCACTCAACTGCCAAAGTGATTTCCCTAACCTGCTGGTCTGACTATGTTATTATTACGTCCCCTGCTCAATAGTGTCTAGTGGCTCCTTTTTTCATTATTTCTATTGTTCATCAAAGATACTGGAGGGATTTGACCATGTCCTTCTCCAGCTCATTTAAAGATGAGGAAACTGAGAACAAATAGGGTGAAGTGACTTGCCCAGGATCACACAGTCAACACATGTCTGAGACTGGATCGGAACTTAGGTTTTCCTAATTCTAGACTTGATGCTTTATTCACTGAACCACCTCGCTGTCCTTTTCTCTGCTCTGCTCTGCTGTTAAACAAACAAACACAGAAAAAAAATCTTTTGACATTTAAGACCCTTCATAACTTGACCCCAACCTACTTTTCCAGTTTTTTCACACATCATTCCTTTTCAAACACTCCAGGCGAGCTGACTGAGTTCCTCTTGGAACACTCATTTCCCATCTCCGAACCTGTGTCCTGGCTGTATCTCTTGACACTGATCCTTGTAGCTCAAGATCCCAAGTATAACTCACTTCAAAAGTTATCTTCCAAATGAGTTCTTGTCTAGTCTCTCCAGGTATAGTGCTAAATTATCTTGTACTGATTTTAGATAGTATTTTTAAGGAGGTTTCTGCTCCCCTTTGCCCAGTGATATGTGAGTTCCTTGTGACCATGAGGTGTTTTCTTTTGTCTTTGTGTACCAAAGATTTAACGTAGGACCTAGGAGAGAGAGAGAGAGAGATAAAGGGTAGGGCCTGGATTTGTGATCAAACTCCTTTGGGATGAAATTCCTCTGTTAATGAAAAATGGCACTTCATCCACAGTTTATAGTCCTAAGTGATGGTCTAGAAAAGAACTATTTAAAACACAGCCTTCTATACCCATGTGACCCATAGCGGACCCTGGTTACCCAGCCAGGTTAAAGTATAATTGGGAAACATGCAACAAAATAGTAGATCTTTTTGCATTGACAAATTGGAAATTGAGGGAATTAAAAGCCCACCAATTGGAGAGTGGCTGAACAAGTTGTGAAATAGGATTGTGATGGTGTAATATTGTTCTGTAAGAAATGGTAAATGGGGGGGGGCAGCTAGGTGGTGCAGTGGATAGAGCCCTGGAGTCAAAAGGACCTGAGTTCAAATCTGGTCTCAGACACTTAATAATTACCTAGCTGTGTGGCCTTGGGCAAGCCACTTAACCCCATTGTTTTAAATAAATAAAATTTTTTAAAAGGGGTAAGTGGTAGGACTTTAGAGAAACATAGAAAGAATCACATGAACTGATGATGAAAGAAGGGAGCAGAACCCAGAGAACATTGTACACATGAACAACAATATTGTGATCAACCGTGATGGATGCAGTTCCTCTCAATAGTTCAGAGTTCAAGGACAACCTTGAGAGGCCTGCTATGGACAATGCCATCCATATCCAGAGGAAAATAAACATGGAACCTGAATACATACTATGTTCATTTAAAAAAAAAAACTTCTCATGTTTTTCCTTTTGTTTCATGTTTATTTTTCTTTCCTCTTAGTTCTAATTGCTCTTCACAAAATGTCTCATATGGAAATATGTGAAACACAAATGTACACATACAATTTTAACCAGATTGTTTGTTATCATGGGGGGGGAGGATGGTAGAAAAATGTGGAACTTGTAAATTTGCAAATGGATGAATATTGAAAATTACCACTGTATGTAATTGGAAAAAATATTTTGATTAAAATATATAAAATACAGTAGAATGCAAATGTGTGTTTATCTATCTGCCTGGTACATCCATCATTTCATCTATCCACCATAATCTCTCATCCATCCATCCAGCCAGCCATATGTTTTCTAAGTCAATTATGTTTCCTGCAGGGATCCTTAAGTAGGCTTTGGTGGCCCCTGTGCCTATTCCAAGTTGACATCACCGGTTTAGAGAGATAAGAGACTTGCCCAGGATCACACAGCTACTCCATATGATGGAAAATGATCCAAAAGCATTGGAGCTTCAGGACCTTGCCTAATCTACTGAGCAAAGAGCATGAGACATACTTATTAACAGAATGTTGACTGAGGGGTTCCACCCACGTTTGTTTCCCTATACTTAAATGACAGAGTAAGAGAACTCTGCACTTGGGTGGGAGCTTGTGCAGCAGAATTCCTTCAACAGCAGACTGGGAATGGGGTTCTAGGCACGGAGGTCACCACCTCACAAGAGGTCACTGCACATCTACGGGGCAGGTAGGTAGTAGGAGAGTGGAGCAGTTGCCTGATCTGGAGTCAGGACCATTCACCTTCCTGCATTCAAATCCAGTCTCTGACACTTTCTAGCTGTGTGACCCTGGTAAGTCACTTAACCCTTTTTGTCTCAGTTTCTTCATCTGTCAAATGAGTTGAAGAGGGAAATGACAAACCATTCCAGTGCCTTTGCCAAGAGAACCCCAATTAGATTCACAGAATCCATACAGGACTGAAATGACAACAAAAACATCATGAAGGAGTATTACGGTTTTGTTCTGTTTTTATTTTTTTTTCTCTAGGATCCATTCTAATTTCTCCTCTTTGCATATCCAGTCATTGTTGGTTTGTTGGTGTTCTCACATTCTTAATGTCCATCTTTTGCCTATGGATGACTATTTTTTCACCTAGTCAATCCTTCTGCTCTGGGCCCCTGAGGTGCTCCATTCCCTGGTGATGGCCCTTGCCCATTCTGTGGGTCACATCACTTCTACTCTGATTCACTGTGGGACCAGCAGGACTAGCATAGAGATGGGAGCTATGGCAGTGGCTGGGATGGGCTGGGGAGCAGGCAAAGCTGTTATGTTTCAATGACAAATGGGTGGTTAAGTATAATGGAATAGAATTCTGGGGTGTAAATGTGGAATGTTTATTGTGGAAAATTCAACTCCCTGACCTCATTGAGTCTGGCAGCATATGGGGGGAGCTGTCTTGAACATAGATCCAGAGTTGGGGTCAGTGGACAAGGATCGTGAAACTGCTGTGCCACCCTTAACCTGTTCCTTCCTCTCTAAGCCTCCGTTTCTTCTTTGGTAAAGTCAGAAATTAAGACCTGATGTTCTCTGAGTCCCTCCCAAAGCCGAATTTCTCTGCAGTGGTTTTTTGTTTTGTGTTTTAATCTCTTCTTAGAATACGAGCTCCATGATGCCAGTGTGTACATGTTAATTAAGTCTTTTATCATCTCCCCATGCTTAGCAAAATTTAAAAGGCCTTAATCAATGTCTTTATTAATTAATTTCGACATTCTCCATTCCCTTTCTATTCTCAAATTCAAATGTCTATGTGCTAAATTCCCTGCCATGTCTTCATTTTAGGGATTCTTAGAGCTCTGAAATTCTGTCTTCTAAATCTCTTCCGACTCTGATATTCTAGGTTCTTTGTTAGAAAAGTCCGACTTGTCAGCTTGTAAGCTGGCTCAAATCTGAGAAGATGAAATTCAATCGTGACAAATGGTAAGGCTTATATTTAGCTTCGGAAAATAACCTTCACAAATATCAGAGGTTTGGGAGGAGAGGTGGCAGAGTTAGTGAGAAAAAGATCTGAGGGTCTGAGTGGCCCATCACATCAAGACATTACTATTCAAATCAGGCTCCATTTCCTCCCCATGCTCCCTTGAACTCCACCCCTGCATCCTTCAGGTCTGGTAGGTGAACTCAACTATCTTGCTCGGCAGCATCTCCATACCTTGCTGCTGTTTCTGGATCTGCAATCCAACTCTGCTTTATGTGTTGACTTCTTTCCCTTCTGTCCTCCCTCCCTCCCTTTCTTCCTTCTTCTTTCCTTCCTTCCTTCCTTCCTTCCTTCCTTCCTTCCTTCCTTCCTTCCTTCCTTCCTTCCTTCCTTCCTTCCTTCCTTCCTTCCTCCCTCCCTCCCTCCCTCCCTCCCTCCCTCCCTTCCTTCCTTCCTTCCTTCCTTCCTTCCTTCCTTCCTTCCTTCCTCCCTCCCTCCCTCCCTCCCTTCCTTCCTTCTTTCCTTCCTTCCATCCTTCCTCAGAAAACATGGATAAGTTCAGAGATCTGTGATGCATGTAAATATAAGCCATTTGGACCCTTTGCTAGGAACCAAGGGAAGCACTCACACAGACAGGAAGGCACATTGTTGTAAGGTTTCTCCCTGTGATGTGTATGCTAGCCCCTGGCACTGACAGTCATATCCAGGGCCTGCAGAAGGAGTCCTTAGAAAACGTTTCTTCATTTGCAAATGTGATAAATCTCAAAGATGACCACAGTACTCCAGATGTTCAGAAGGAGAGCCAACTTCTAAGTGAGGGTGGAGTACAAGGAGGAGAGGGGGCACCTGAATGGTGGGCAAGGTTTCCAGTCAAAGGTTTAAAGGTTCATTGGTATAGGGAAGGGGAGCTATTCACTCCAGAAGGATCCATGAGGCCAAAAGGAGCCCCAAGGGCTTCAACCAAAGGAGTGGATGGGGGAGCAAGAGCCAAGGAGTTTCTCCCAATTGTGGTCAGACAGACAGATGGATGTCATCAGCCCAGTCTTAGATTTCCTGCCAACTCATCCACCTGCCTCAGCCCTGCCCACCATATCCCAGCCAGTTCTGGGGAGGGCTCCCAGTGGGACGGTCATCCTCTTGCCTTCACATGGAATCCATCAGAACCTGCAAGTCCCCTCACCTCCCGACTTAAGAGTTTCCTTGTGTTGGAGGATCCCAGAGTTCTGGTGGAAAAGACCATGGGGAGCCATACTCTCCCAAGCAACAATGACTTCATAGATCCTCTCTGTCTGGGGCTTCTTTGATTATGAGCCAAGATTCACAGTTTTATAAGCAGACTTGAGAAGACAGGGCCCACCCCGCTTCCCAGGAGGGCAACTGAGAGCACTCCGCAAGCTTCCAAAATGAGGCCTGAAGTCTGGGGACCCTGGATTGGAAGTTAGTTCAAAGAATGGGATAAAAATGGGGGGCCCAAGTGGGGTTCTGGAGTTCATTAACTTGTTTCAATATAAAGTTCTCTTTCTTATTTTCTCTCCCTCTCTCTAATTCTCTTTCTCTTTGTCTCTAAATCTATCATCCAGTATATATATATATATATATATACATATATATATATGTATATATATTTAATATGTGTGTGTCTATACACATATTTGTTGTTAATGACTTGCTCTAATGATTTCCAGCTCTGGGATTTTCTTAGCAGAGACACTGGAGTGGTTTACAATTTCCTTCTCCAGCTCATTTTACAGATGAGGAAACTGAGACAAACAGGTTTAAATGACTCATCCAGGAATTGTCTGTGGCTGGATCTGAACTCAAGTCCTCCGGAATACAGGGCTAGTCCTTAATCTACTGCATTACTTAATTGGCCCTGTACTCATATGCATATGGAACAGTGGTATTCCAGAGTCAGTATTAGAGCTAGCAAGACCTGGATTCAAGTCCTGTCTCTGATATCCAGGGACTGTATGACCCTGGGCAATTGACTCTCAGGTGCAGAGACCCTGTTGACCTGTAGTGATAGTGGGGATTTCCTTATTCACAAAATCTCTCTATCAATTATATCATAGGTCAAGAGAAAAACCCAAACCCAGACCAATGGACAAAATATATCACACACAAACACACACACACACACACACACACACACACACACACACACACACACCCCTAGAAATGGGTGTTGAGTGTAGAATGTTGGATTGGGTGTCCCACTCCCCAATCCCCGTCTCAGGGCCTTCCTTTGTTTCTTTTCCAGTAAAAAGAAGGCAGCAGGACAAGTTGAGCTGTTCTCTGAGGCCCTTTCCACTCTGATGTTCTGGGAGTTCTCTTTGAATCTCTCCCAGATGTAGCATTACATGTTTATGGTTTAAAGTCCCTTCCAACTCTGATATCTGATGCTAACCTTAACACCCCAAAGCCCTAGATTCGAGTCCTGCTTCGGTCTGTGTTCAATATCCTTTCTAATCCTAGCATTGTTTGGCTTCCACATGGCTAATAGCTCTAACAGCTCTGACACTCCTTGTCCCAAAAGTCCTTTCCACTGTAACATACTGAATTCTAATTTCTAGGGTCTTTCCAAAAAGCCTTAAGTGACTTCAAGGACTTTAAGGACCTTTCCAAATCAGTGGGGTTCCAAGGTCTCTTCCAGCTTTCACGTCCTCTGATTTATAGTCTAATGACTTTTTCAGATCTGTTGTGCTCTGCTCTCTTCTCCAAGTGCCTCTCACCTTTCTGAGAGTCTCATGTCTTCTTTAGTTCCCTGTCACAACGACCCTAATCAGTCCAAATGACAGTTCACAAGAGAAAGTTAGGATGAACTTTGGTATCTGTTTTACAGGTGTGGAAACTGAGGCTCAGGCAATGTGAAAATGACTTGACCAGATCATCCAACGATTTAATCACAGAACCATGATACGAAATCAGAGCTTCTGGTGTCCCACCTTTGTTCTTTGTGCTGATTCATGGGGGTTGGCATCCTGTGTGATGCCTCAAACCTCTCAGCTATACAACCCCTCCCATTCATACTAGCCTAAACCCCTCCCCACATTAGGATGTGTCTAAAATGGCTCAGAGACTTTTATTTATTTATTTCAAACCAGGATAGCATTTATTTTTTAGTCTTTAAAAATACACAGGGTCTTTAACAAGAAAAGTTGCTTCAAAACAATAGTAGAAGGTTAAAAGTTGAAGGTCAGATACACAGAGCAATAAACTACAGAGCCAGAAACACATGGGAGAGACATTTGCAATAAAAAAATAGCTTTTTCAAAAGTATTTTATTTTCAGAGAACAGAACTTTAAAAAGCTCTAAAGGGGGACGGGGCCAGACCAGTGTAATAAACACTTAACAGAACATAATGTAAACTTACAAATTAAAAAGTCCTTTTAACAAAAGATACGAATGCAAAAGGAAAAAAATAAAAGCCACAGATGAAAGAAAACCAGCCTCCAAGTCAGAAAGATATGGATTCAAGATTTGGATTCAAGTCTCATTTCTAATATACATTGGCAGTGTGTCTCCAAACCTTCCACTTAACCACTAGGAAATTCTAGGATGTTCAGTGAATGAAAAGGTGCCCTTATTGACAGGTGGAGGGAATGTCCTCATCCAGAAGTTCCCTGTACTTAATGAAATCACAAATGTGGCTTCTAATTCTATCCTTTTCTCAAAATCAAATACACAAAAACTGAATCAATATAATCTGTGAAGGAGGAGGTGAATCATTTTGTCCATTTTCAGATGAGAAAACTGTGTCACAATACTGTGACCGTGAGGAGAGAAAATGAATTCTCTGGACCCCTTCCCTAGTGACCGCCCAAATACAACCCCAGAATGTGGCAGAATTCCCATCAGACCCAGGCCAGAAAAACATTCAGAGCAATGTTCTTCAGAACTTGGTCCACAAGGGAAGGAAAAGGAGCTCAGGACCAACCCATAGCATTGAGCCTCTGCCACACCTTTCCAGGCATAGATAGAGTTTTCTGAAGGGAATAATTAGTAGGAATTCATCAGATTCCTGAAGGAATCATGGGGGCCAGTAGTGGGGAAGGAATGGACAGGATCCAACAGCAATAGCAACAAAGGAAGTTAAAAGAGAATTTGGGGAAAAAAAGGATGGATATGGGGTCAAAAACTCAGGTTTTGTCTCCTAACTCTGCAATCTACCAGACTCATGATCTTGAGAAAATGATTTCCCCTGTCCTAACCTCAGTTTCCTCTTCTCTAAAATGAATTGTATGACTCTGTGCATGTGTCTGTGCATGTGTGTATGTTGTGTGTGTGTGTGTGTGTGTGTGTGTTTGTGTGTGTGTGTAGGAGTAGAGACAATAATCTCTATTATGTAAAAAATAATCACATAATATAAAGGAAAGAAAATGCCACTTATCTTTCATTTCCATTCAATTCTTGAATACCAAAGAGCCCCTATTATGCTGTACCTCTAGGGGGTCTCACCCTTGTTATCATTTATAAGGAATCATTGTTGCTTGTGGTTAGTCCTTCCTCTTTTGAAGAAAACCAATGACATCATCATGGGGTTTTGATTTGGACATGAATTGGCTAATGACTCAATGGTTCTAGGGAAGTTGGAGAACAAGAGAATGAGAGAGAGCCTACATTTTCCTTTGGTCACTCAACATGTAGTCACTAAACACTGGTATCTCACAATATGATGGTGGAGGGATGGGGTAATATTCCAACAATTTTGTACAATCTAAGCAAGATAAATAAGGAAAAAAATAACCGAGAAAAAGTGCTGGAATGAAGAGGGACTGGGGAAGCCTTCCTACAGAAATGAGATTTTAGTGGAGACTTAAAGGAAGCCAGGGAGCTCAGTGGTTAGAGTAGAAAAGTGGTCCAGGCATGGGGGGGCACCAAAGAAGATACCTTTGAGTAAGTGATGGAAGACCTAGGTTCAGGATCAGGCAGCATGTCAGAGTATCTAGACTACTAAAAACCATCTGTTAAAAGAATTCCAATTTCAATTCCAATTCAAATTCCAATTCGAGCATAAATAGCTGAGACTCAAACACTATTTTTCATCCTTTTTGACTGTGTAATCTTGGGCATAGATTCATTTCCCTGATAACAGATTTCCTAATTTGTTAAAGGTCCCAGATGTCCAACACACCTTGTGTATTACTGTGGCTTGCAACACTCCTGAGGGCAGCCAGAAGCAGATACAATTTAATTGGGAAATAGTTTTAAAAATAAAGATACAATAGAACATAGATGATGCTAATGTGAGGTTTGACTAAGTGAACATGCAGCCCACAGGGATCTTTATGTGTAGTTTACTGTTGTTTATTTCTATTCAGTTGTATATCTCATGTTATTGGTTCATTGGATTGAGTGCAAGACCTGGGTTCATATTCTGCTTCATATACTAGCTGGGTCACTCTGGGTAAGTCAAGTAACATCTGTCTGCTTTATTTTCCTCATCTGTAAAATGACTTCTTACCTTCCAGGGTTGTTTGGAGGATAAAGTACGCAGTTCTATAATGGCTTCTATGCATATATGCATTTTTGTATGTGTGCATCTATGTGTCTATAATTTGCATAAATGTGCATATATTTACAGTTCTGTATGTGTACACGTGTATATGTATCTGTGTATGTACAATTTTACATGCACATACATATGTGTGCATAGATATATTATATATAAGACATATATAATATAATAGCTATATACACATGCATATACATTTGCAAAGTTGTTTCTATACCTTAGTTGGCTCTTGTTCTCTCACATGCATACATATATACATACATACATACATGCATACATACATATGATTTCTTCTTGTCCTTCATTATCAAAGAAGACCAAAACAACATCACTATGTTAGAGACAAATGACACTGGGTTCCACTATGGCTGATCAGACCAATACAAGCTCGGAATGCTCTACCCCAGTTGGGTACCAATAGTCCATGGGAGCATTGGTGTGTCTCATTTCCTTTGAGCTGCTTCAATTCTGTTTTCTTCAGAGAATGCAGCCCCCTCACTGATGAGGACACACCATACAGAGCAGTCTTGTGCCAGTGTCTCCCATGCTATATAACGAATTCTAGAATTCTAAAGAGACCTTCTGGGTATCTCAGTATCACTTCTTCTGAATTCCTTGTGAGCGCTTGCCCTGTGTGACTTCTCCATAAACCAGTCTTCTTGGCAAGCATACATCTGGCATCCTAAGAACATGTCCAGCCCAGACCAGTTGCCCTCTCTGAAGTAATGTTGAAATGCTAGGTAGTTGACTCAAGAAAGACCCTTAGTGTCTGATATCTTCTCCCACCAAGTGATCTTCAGAATGTTCCTCAGACAATTTAAATGGAAGTGATTCAATTTCCTGGCATTGGTTTTTGTGAGATTTCACAGATGTATAGCAATGAGGTCAGTGTGACAGCTCTGTTTGACCTTCAGTCTGGTAGTCAGTTTAATACCTCTTCTCTCCCACACTTTTTTCAGAGTCTCCCAAATACTGAGCTGCTCTGGAAATGCAAGTGTCAACCTCATTGTCAACATGTTCTTTCTTGGAAAGGACACTGCCAAGGTGAGTGAACTTGTCCATATTCAAAACTTTTCTATTTGCTGTATCCAATGGCTCCATATATGGATGGAGTGGTGCTGGCTGATGCAGCACCTGGGTTTTCTTGTTAATTATTAGACAAAATGAGCACAAGCAGCAGAGAATGGATCCATACTTTGCTACATCTCAGCTTCAGAGGTTGCATTGAGGGCACCATCATCTGCAGACAGAAGATCCTGCTCCAACACTCTCTTTACTTTGGTCTTAGCTTGTAGCCTTTTCAAATGCAATACTTTGAGGTCATATTTATCTTCAGTGAAGGCGTTTGGTAACATGGCTGGAAACATAACTCTTAAAAGCCTGGGAGCAAGGACACAGCTTTGCTTCACTCCACTGGTGACCAAAATTTTGGCAACCAAATTTTGACATAATTTTCTATAAGCAATCATGACTCATGTATCAAAGACCTTGGTCAGATATACAAATATTGTATATGGACCTCTATTCTGTTTCTGGCAACTTTCCTATAATTTTCAGGCAGTAAATGACATATCGACTGTTCCACTCCCCTTTCTGAAGCCACTCTGGCTCTCAGGAAGGTGATTGTCTTCCAATGAAGGGTCAGCCTATGTAGGACTCTGGCAAGAATCTTACCAGCAATAGCTAAAAGAGAAACCCCTTGTGATTGATACAAGACAATCTATTCCCTTTACCTTTATAGAGATGGATGACAGAGACATCCTTGAATTCCTGGGGAATGATCTTTTCATGCCATATAACCTGGAAAATTTCAATTGACTTTTGGATGAACAATGGACCCCCGCTTTGTAGATCTCAGTTGTAATAGAATTAGCACCAGGTGCTTTTCCACTTGAAAGGACCCTAATGGCATTCAAAACCTCTTCTTCAGTTGGAGCTTCAGCTTGGGACTGTTTACTTCAACTTGAGGTTAGTGGTCAATGACTTCTGCCTTGATTGATGAGGGTCTGTTAAGAGCAATATGAAAGTGTTCAGTCCATCCCTCTAGGATCATATCCCTATTGTGAGTCAATATGGATCTCATCAACTCTGAGTAGTTGAGACATTCCATAGGTCTTTGGCCCATAAATAGCCTTTAGGGCATCATAAAGACACTTTGGATTGTTACTATCTGCATAAAGCTGAATTTCTTCTGCCTTCTGACTGGCCTGCATCTCTCTAAACCTGACTTGTACTTTACTTGCTACATACATAGACATATATACATTCACACACACACATATATTAGCTATTATTATTTCCCTCCCCTTTTTGAAAAGCAGTAACCCCATTAGGGTCTTTAGAAATGGTTAATTTTTCACCAATCTCAAGAAAGACATGAGTCCTCCCTAGAACTGCAATTTCCATCTTGCCTTTAACTCCATCTTGCAAGAAATTCTTAAATAGGTGGAATTCAATTATTAGTTTCCTTCCAGGATCTCAATACTCTTCCTTTTCCATTTCTCCCCCCCCACCCCAGTTATTCTTAATGAATTACTCCAATTTTTAACTTAGAATCACCTGGGATTATAGCCATAGCAAATGGAATGGCAACTATAAAGTTGGGTGGCCTGAAGGACAGAGGGATACTGCTTACTACTCATGACTATGTAGAGTCATCAGCCCCATGTTACTTTTCTTTCTTCCTTGACCTTGACCTTGGAGGATTGAGCTCCCTCTCTGTGGGTATAACTTGGTGTGCATGTATGATCAGGCATGTTTGAGTTTGTATATGGACATACAGACATACATACATGTGGTTGGAGGTGGATGGCTCTGTTCAGGAAGATGGACAAATCTTGCCCAAGCAAGACTTGTCTTTTTCTGAGGAAATGACAAGTCTGTTTCTGAAACTCAGACCTCATTTGAGGGGGAATGAATCCTTGATCTTCTATCACCTATAATTATTGGGTTTATGTGTATGGTGGTGGTGGTGGGGGTAGCAGATAAACCAGCTGCAACATCCGAGGACCAAGAAAATAGTAAATAATATCTTCTCCCCAGGAATCAGAAGAGAAATGAAGAGGGTGGGAAGAGTGGGAACTTCATGGGTCTTACATACATTTCCTGGAAAATCTGGAACACATTTGCAGAAAATGACATTTTCTTTAGAGAGTTATGCAGTGCTGGCTCTTGGTAGCAAGGATGGGGAATCATCAGAGCTTAAACCACACACAATCATTGGATAACTGCTGTCATGAGCCAAAATGAATGAGGAAGAGAAACAATCATGAAATCAGTGCTATCAAGGGAAAAGTGGTTAGTTTATCCTTCACTGTGACCACACTCCTAGGATCAGAAAAAAAGAGTCAACTTGATTTCTCTCTTTCTGTCTCTCTTTTTCTCTCCTTTCTCTCTCTCTCTCTCTCCTTTTTCTTCTCTTCTACTTTTCCTTCTCTTCTTTCCTTTCTTCTGCCTTCTCCCTTCACTTTTCTCTCATCTTTCTTTCTTAAATCCTTCTTTCTTCTTTTTTTCTATTTTCTTAACCCTTCCTTCCTTCCTTCCTTCCTTCCTTCCTTCCTTCCTTCCTTCCTTCCTTCCTTCCTTCCTTCCTTCCTTCCTTCCTTCCTTTTTTCTTTCCCCCTTCTTTCTCCACCTGCCCAAACTCCAATCAGCCTTCAATACCCAGACCACTTAACCCTCTTCCTAAAAAAAAAAACAACACTCTGAAACCATTCTCTATGATGGACTGTATTTCCTCTTCACCCCCATCTCCTAAAATCCCTAGGTTCCTTTAAGCTCACTTTCAGAATTAATGAAGCCTATCTTGAGTTTTCTAGCTGGGTGATCTCCCATACAGGGCCATCTCCAGTCCAGAATCATATCCGGCCATTGGACCCTGATGGCTCTGGAGGAGAAAGTGAGGCTGGTGACTTAGTACAGCACCCCCCCCCCCCCACAGTAAAATCCAATTCACATGCTTGTCATGACATTACCTCCCTGTTGTCAGGATTCTCTTTGAGAACAAGGACAAATACCAGCTCTGAGCATATTCCCTCAACTCCCCAATTACCGTTTCTCAGTTGTTTGGCCGCCTCCCCAGGCAAATGTCACTTCTTCAACTAGACTGTGAGCTAGTTACCTATTTGTCTTGATATTCCCAGAAGCAAGCACGTGCTATTGCTCAGTTATGGCCGACTCTGTGTCCTAGCCCCGTGACACTCACCAGCACGTAGGCAAGAAAAACTCATTCTCTGAGGCTCGTTCTGCTCTTCTAGGAAAATTTCTACAGTATCTACTATCCAAGGCTGATTTCTGGAGCAGTGCGTGACTGTTTGGCAAACGCTCCCATAGTACTGAATTGGCAGCTATTGGGATTATTCATCCTTCATTCCACAAAGCAATCAAGTTTGATCATAAAATTTCAGTAGCTCCCTATTACTTCTAAGTTAAAATAAAAAAAATATACCTTGGTTTCCCTTTAGGCTATTCATTATTATACTTTGTGTTTTTTAAATGTATATATATGTGTGTGTGTATATTTGCAAGGCAATGGAGTTAGGTAATTATTAAATGTCTGAGGCTGGATTTGAACTCAGGTCCTCCTGACTGCAGGGCCAGTGCTCTATCCCCTCCGCCACCTAGCCGCCCCACCTTTTTTTTTAATATATTAATAAGGTGGTTGGTGCAGTAGATAGAATGCTGGAGTAGGAGTCAAATCTAGCCTTGAACTGGCTAGCTATGTGATTTGGACAAATCACTTCATTTCTGTATTTCTTATTTTCCCCATCTGTAAAATGAGGATGCTAATAGCTCCTCCCTACTAGGGTTGTTGTGAAGGTAAAATGAGCTAATGATTCTGAAGAACACTGCAAACTTTAAAGCCCTAAGGAGATGCAATTTTTCCTATTATTGTTCTAAGTATTATGATTGTGTAGTCTTAGTTGCTACATTTCTGTTTCCCACGCAAAGTCTTCCAGCTCCCTTCTCCAAGCCTTGGCAAAGACTTTTCCTCCAGATCAGTCATATTATCTCCACTCCCCCTCCCCCCAATTTATGCCTTTTTAGTCATCCTGGTTCCCTTTGCCTCAGTTCATTTAAGAGGCTGTTCAACAAACCATGGTCAGCATGAGTATATGCAATGACCACCATGTCACAAATACTAAGTGCATTTCCTCAGTTGCTCAAAAGTTAGTCTTTCCTATCTACTCCCAGGAACCACTTTACATTCATTTTGTATCTCTTTCATATTTCTTCATTTGTCCAAATGCCCCAACCCTACCCAAGCAGACTCCCAAGAGAAGAAATGCTTTTATTTTGTAAAAAAATTTATAAATTTCAAAAACATTTAAAAATCTTAAAAATAAAGATCCTATTTAGTGTAGCATTTTGGAAGTCATCTAGGATGTGTGTATTGAACTAAATCAAAATGAAACACAGAACAATAGCAGAGCAGGCTAGGACCTTAGAATATACATCATACAATATTAGAACCCAGATGAGGGAAACAGAACATAGACTGTCTAGGTTGAGAAAAAAGAGAGAACAAAGAACAAAAAGTAGCATACAGCTTTGTGGCATACAGAGAGTTCGACTTGAAATCAGGAAGATCTGAGTTCAAATCAAACCTTCAATCCTCACTAGCCATGTAACCCTGAGCAAGTCATTTCACCTCAGTCTGCATTAGCATCTTCATCTCTGAGATGGGACAATTCTAGAATTGTTGTGAGAGTATATAATCTGGATCAATATCTGTAAATGACTTTAGAAAACTGAAAGCTACTAAATAAATCCAATTGTCATTGTTATTCCTATAATTAAGAAAGTTTTAATCCATTTTAATCCATTCAGACCCCAAACGATTATGACTGTTACAGAATCAGGTGATGAATGAATAGAATTTCCCTACTTCTAATACTCACAATTAATATATGGAAACTCATTTCTCTTCCATGTCCTGACCTAAGCAGATGACAAATTCAGAATGTGTACTGAAAGAGGAACTACAAGAGTCAACACAAACACCATCTAGACCCCACCATAGTCTATCCCTCCTGGAGGCCCATGGCTGCATCTCAGATGTCTGAGATCGAACCTAAGACACAGCTGATTTTCTTCCTTTTCTTTTTCAAGGAAGTAGGGATTAAGTGACTTGTCCAGGCTCAACTGATTACATGTGTCTTATAATGGTTGTCCTTCATTCTTGAAGAAGACTATAACATCAGGGAGGTGATGCCATGATGAGCAAATGAATTGGATTGGAGTTTGGGAGTGCTGTGCTAACTAAGCCACCAGTCTTACTTTCTCCTCCAGAGATATCTGGGTCCAGTGGCCAGAGATGAATCAGGATGACTGGAGATGACGCTGGCTGCGAGGCAATCAAGGTTAAGTGACTTGCCCAAAGTTACATAGCTAGTAAATGTCTGAGGTTGGATTCAAACTCCCGTCTTCCTGACTTTAAGGTCAGTGATCTATGCATTAGCTGTCTGTCGCATGTCTTAGAACAGATTTGAACTCAGGTCCTGCTGACTCCAGGGATGTGCTCTATCCACTCTGCCACCTAGCCAGTCCTCTGATTTTTCACTAGTGGGCTTGCTCTGGGCTCCTGAAAAAGAAAGGTTTAAGAAATCAGACCACAAGGTGGGATGACACCTAGCCCATATTTTCCCACTTAGCCCACACTTCTTACCCCCCACCCTGCCCAGAGAAAGTTGGACCAGTTGAGGTGATGCTACTTCAATGTCAGAAAGAGGATACCCTGGAAATCTACTGGGAGCCCTGAAGGAACCTGCTGGTTTTGTTTTGCTTGGGTAATTAATTTGCAGGCAAGCTGCAGACTTATGTCACTTCTATACAATGAAATCTGCTAACTGTAAATCTCATTAATTGGATAATTGGTTCCATTTGGACTCTACTCTAATCTCCCTCATGACTCCCTATATGAGAGTTCTGACTACTTTCTAACAGAAGCAGACACTCATTTCTTTCTCTGTTGTCTTTCATGTTGTACTTTAGCTTGATATTCAAGGCCATTAAAAATCTGGAACCAGCCCACCATTCCAGCTTAATGAAAATCATAATAGATTTCTGACTGTAAAGGTCCTTAGAGGACATCAATTTCAAAGTCCACATTTTACAGATTTTTACAGAAAAAATGAGAAAAAGAAAGACTGTGACTTGCCAAATGTCACACAGCTAGTCAAAATTTGGGGCAGAATTTAAAACCAGGTCTTCTTGACTGTTCCCCAAGCCACCCTGCCATAGGATTCTTTATGACCTTTCACCCCCACGAATTTGGACAATTATTTTTAGATTTTTGCAAGGCAAATGGAGTTAAGTGGCTTGCCCAAGGCCACACGGCTAGGTAATTATTAAGTGTCTAAGACTGGATTTGAACCCAGGTACTCCTGACTCCAGGGCCGGTGCTTTATCCACTACACCACCTAGCCGCCCCCAATTTGGACATTTTGCCAATATATGTATATACTCCCCACTTCCCCACTGGTTTCTGGGTTGCCTTGACTCCTACATTTGAAATTCTCCATGTCCTTCCTGACTCCACATCCAGTGATCTATCCACTGCATCATCTAGCTACCATCTCCTTGTCCTTCAAAAGCCTTCAATCAGGGATAGCTGGTTGGTACAGTGGATGGAGCACTGGCCCTGGAATCAGGAGGATCTGAGTTCAAATTCGGCCTCAGAAACATAATACTTACCTGTGTGACCTTGGGCAAGTCACTTAACCCTTCCAAAAACCAAATAAACAAAAACCTTCAATCATCGAATCATCAACTCAAAGGCTCCAAGACATCATTGGAAACAACCCTTACCTATGGAAGGATCTATGATCATTCTGCTCCACAAGTAGTGATCCAACCTTTGTATACATCCAGAGTTTGAAACAGTGTCTGACATATAATCGGTGCCTAATAAATATTTATTTTTTGCTTAGCTGCTCAAAGACCCTCTCCCCTCATTCCAAATGTCTTCCAAATGTCCCCCACTGTCTTAGGGTCAATTCTAATCATTCGAAAGAAACAAGCAAATGAAGAAACAAGCAAATCTGGGATAAAATTCCTAAAATGTAACGCATTTACGTGTTGATGAAAAATAACAGCAACATCATTTGATTTCATTCAAATAGTTAGACCAATTCTGGCTTGGAGGTTTGGTGCCCATTTTAGCAAAAGGTATAAGTTTCAATAATCAGGCATAAATAGGTTTGGGCATATTTGTGTAAGTTGGTTCTATTTAAATTTAGATGAATTATTATTTAATTCATGTGACTGATGAAAGATTTTTGGAATTGAATGAATCTAGAGGAAACTCCTGGGTCATACACAATAATAAAGGACTGAAAGAACTTGAGATTAAGAAGGCACCCATCTGAAATCAGCCTGTATTTTACAAAGATTCTCTTCTTGGATGCCTATGCATATATGCATATTTGGATGTGTATCTACCATTCTATCTATATCGATCATCTATCTATTATCTAGCAGCTTTTTGTCAGCTCTGTCTATCTGTTCATCAGCTTACTACTTCTATCCATCCATCATTTATTTATCTATTAGCAAACACTCAATCAATTTATCTGGCATCTATTATCTTTAATCAACAATATGTTAGTAAGCTCCTTAAAAGCAAACTTTAGTTTAGTCTTTGTATTCCCAGGCTTTACTAGAATGCTTCTCACATATATGATGATTTTTCATATTGTTTACTGAGATTTTTATTGAATCCTTTGAGTCATAGAAACTGGGAGTCTTTCTTCACTTTGAGAATCCACCTGCATAGACCCTTAGAATGGGGATCAAATTTGACCAACTAATTCCACTGACTTGTAGTTGAGTCATTCCAGTTGTGTCAGCCTCTTCATGACCCTTTTTGGGGTTGTCTTGGCAAATATGTTGAAGTAGTTTGCCATTGCTTCTCAGTTCATTTTACAGATCAAGAAACTGAGACAAAGAGTGACTTGCCCAGAGTCACACAGCTCCTAAGTGTCAGATTTGTACTCAAGAAAATTAGTCTTCTTGACTCTAGGACTAATACTCTACTGAATTTTCCATCTAGCTGCCCCCTTCCTCCCTTCCCTATTACTGTTCAAGGGTCCCCCATCTTTCCTAAAGTCTCACAACCTGGACTCCTCACCCTGAACTCCTCCCTCTCTCTCACCCTCCCACATCCAAGCTGTCCAACATCTCTTAAAGAACCCTCTTTCTCTCCTCTGACACTGACCCCACCCTCATCTTCTCTCACCTGGGATTTCGCAGTAGTTGCCTCAAATCTCTTCTCCTCCAGAACATCCTCCATTCAGCTATAAAAGGATTTGTCCTAAAGCTAAAACCAGACCATGTTACTATTGCTCTCCAATGCAATAGACTCCAATGACTCTCTGTTGTCACCAGGATCAAATCCAACATGCTTAGTTTGGCATTCAATGTCTTTCATAACCTAGATCCCTTTTCTCTTCCAGGTTTCCTTCCATTGATCTAGTGATCCTAGGTTCCAGGCTGTTACACAAACCAGAATCTACTCTTGCCATTCTCAAATTTGGCTTATTCAAGTATGTATACAAATATGCATGTGTTTCTATCAGGCTATTCTACCTATCATCTGTCTGTTATCTACCATCACTCTATAAGCTCTATAATCTATCTATCATCCTACCATTTCTATCCATTCATCATTTTCTCTGGTCATCCATGATGCCTGGAATGGTCTCCCTCCTCAGTTTTGCTTACTGACTTCCCTGGCTGCCTTTCAGTCCCCCCCCCCACCAAAACCTCATTTTTTTTATAGCAAACTTTCCCCAGCCTCTCATTTCTGGCTTTTCTTCCTTTGTTCATTATTTCTATTTATCCTGTATGTAGTTTTCCCTGTATATGTTTGTTTGAATGTGTTTCCCCCTTAGAATGTAAGCTCCTTGAGGGCAGGGATCATCTCTTTTTTTTACCCCAGAACTTAGCATGGTATCTGGCAAATAGTAGACATTAGCAAATATTAATTAATTGATAATATTATGCCAAGATTGGCCAACTTTGCTCTTTTGTTTTTATATATATAGGTGGTCACTAGACATTAATAATATATATGATCTAGGCACTGGGCTCATTGGTGGTCTGATTATAGCAGCAGGGGTAATAATCACTTTCAGCATTGGCATTGGCATTGGCATCAAAAGACCTTTCATTATTTCCATTGTTCTATGTATGCTCTTCACTGGAGTATAACACAGGCACCAGTAAATGGTTCATTACTTCTATTTTCCAATGAAGGCAGTCACTTTTCTTTATTCACACTAATCTTCAGATGTCAAGGTCAAATTCTTCTTGAATACCTTATCTTGGAGTAAGTCAATTCTCTGATCATCCCATAACTTGGGGGATTCAAGGGACGTGCGTCCACAGGTTCTCTTGTGTGATCCCTGTGTTCCCTTGTGGCCTGAGTATGACCTTAGGCTCCTAGAAGATAACTCAGCAGATGGAATTTCAATACCAAGCTGGTGGAACTCCAAAGAGAAGGCCAATGGCAGGTCAAGTCTCTGCATGATTACCAGCCTGGCTCCATTTCCAGAGAGAGATGGCCACCAGGAGCTAAATGGCTTTGTTGTTGTTGTTTCTGGCACCAGCTCATGGAAAGACTGGATGTCTACATCACTTGGAGGTGTGCCCACAAGGATGAAGTCACGACTCTTAGAGAAACAAAGGACGTAGACATAACTCTGACTAAAGCAGGAAATTGCTAAAATATAAAAAAGTAGAAGATCCATCTCTCTTCCAGTGGTTTCATCATACTATTGGAAGAGAATTGGTTTTCTTTTCATTCTTATCTATGGAAAATACTGCTTACCCATTCCACTGAAGACCAGAGTAGCAGAAGAACGTGTGTCGAGTTGTTGAATACCAGGAGATTGACACATTTTAAATGAAAAATCTCATCCATAACCATCCAATTCAATTCATTTAACTTTTCCCCTAGAATTAGTCACTAAGGAGATGGTTAGTGAGAATTTAGAAAGTGAAGCAAAGATGACAGAGAATCAGAAAAGCATCATGAGAAAGCCAGAGTCTTGGGTCACAGGGCAGTTGGTAACCCAGTGCTTAAGCATCCCTCCTGAGTTCAAATTAAGCTTCAGAAACTTATTAGCTGGACAAGTCACTCAACTTGTGCTTGTCTCAATTTCTTCTTCTGTAAAATGTGGATATTAAAAACATTCCTGCTCCAGATAAATGAAATAATAAACATAAAACATTTATATAATGCCTACTACATACATATTAAGTAATATATATGAATTTTAGCTGTTCCAGATTGCCTTATTATCTAGCAAATCTCTGCCTATTCTGATAGACAATCAAGTCTACAATCAATCTAGAATGATCTGATCTGAATTATCTTTGTATTTCCCCCAGCACCCTGAAGAAAGATTTTCACAACTTGAGTCCATCAACAAAAAATTAGAAAAATTCAAAGAGAGACAATGAACTCTGCTATTTGGGGCAGAAGCCTTCTTTGATGCTTGGAATGGAGGAAGGAAGGAAGGAGGAAGGAAGGAAGGAGGAAGGAAACATTTACTAAATGCCTTTTTTGTGATAGGTATTGTAGTGAGCCTGGGATACAAAAACATAATAAAAGAAAAGATGAGACAGTCCTGCCTTCAAGGAGTTTACATGCTCATGAGGCAAAGAAGCAAAATATAAGAAAATGATAAGCAGAGAAAAGTATTTTGGTGAGGAAGTCAGATTTCATAGGGCAAAAATTGTAGTGTTCATTTAATAACTGTTCCCAGTTATAGAGATAAAAATTCGGGAAAATTGGGGGTGAAGGATAGCAGAAGATTGCCACAGAACAAGAGAAAGGGTCCAGTTTGGGTTAGGCTGAGCCCAGGGAGTCAAGGTGTTTAATTAGGAATAGAATTTTTTTATATGAAAATATAGGTGGTGGGGGTGGCTAGATGGCACAGCAGATAGAAGACTGGCCCTGAAGTCAGGAGTACCCGAGTTCAAATCTGGTCTCAGATACTTAATAATAACCAGCTGTGTGGCCTTGGGAAAGCCACTTAACCCCATTCCCTTGCAAAACCTAAACAAATATAAGTGGTGAAGTGGATTGAATACTGGTCCTGGAGTCAGGAGGACCTGAGTTCAAATTTGTCCTCAGACACTTACTGTGTGAACTTGGACAGGTCACTTCACCCTGATTGCCTCCATCAAGGTTCATCTCTAGTCATGCTGATTCCTCTCTGGCCACTGGACCCAGATGGCTCCAGAGGAGAAATTGAAGCTGGTGACTTAGCACAAACACCCCCTCACTCAAATCCAATTCATGTGCTTGTCATGGCATCACCAACTTGATTTCATGATATTTTCTGAGAATGAAGGACAAACATTATTTTCATCATAAAATTGGAGATGGAGGGTAAAGTGCTTAGACTAGGGTGCTAAAAGCTAGGGCTCAAGTAACATAGCTTCTCTCTTCCAATTCTCTATTGGAGAATTGCTTTTGGTCTTAAATATTTGGGCCAGTTGTCTATATAGTTTGGATCTCAATCTCTCATCAGAAGGATAGAGATGCAAAGATTTTTTTTTTATCCATTCAATTGCCTGCCTTTCATTGGGTATCTTTTAACAGATGCCAGTCTCATCTGGAGTGTCATAATGGAGAGAGCCTCTGATTTAGATTAGATTGCTCTGAGTTCATTCGGAACTCAGAGATTCTCTCATTCTGGAAGCTTAAAGCATATAATACAAAATATCATAGCTAAATGGGCATAATAAGAACTGGTGTTTCTGTAGGTCTTCACTTTTACAAATCACTCTCCAAATATGTTCTATTTTTGTCCTCACCAGGAGATAAGTGCTATTTTTACCACTTATTTTTTTGAATGAGTAACCTGAAACAGATAAAGTCTCTTGCCAAAGATCACAGTTGGTTAGTGTCACAATCAGGATTTGAATTCAGGTCTTTCTTAAGTCCAGTGGTCTATTGATTAAACCATCTAGTTTCCCCTAATGGATCTTGGAATTAAAATTATGAAATTATAGTCTCCCTCCCCCAGCAAATTCTGTCTTTATTTATTAGCACTCCTTTTTTTCTTTTAGGGATCAAATAGCAGGCTCCCATATCCTATGACTATCAAAGTCCCATGAAGTGATAAATTGTAATTATACAATGCCTGCTATACACCCAGTATTTTAGCTGTTCCAGACTGACTTATTATATAGCACAGCTCTGTCTATTCTGATATACAATCAAGTCTGCAAGCAGTTGAAGAAGGATTCTCGGGAAGAAATCTCATAAAGTGTATTCTCTAAGGGAAGACGACACAAGGACATCAAGTCATCAGGAAGCAAATACAATGAGGGGGAACATTAGAAAAGTCACCCAGATTTGAAGAACCCTTCTGGCAGAGGGATTTTATGTTGGAAGTGGCACCTGAGTTGTTATTACATTAATCAGGAGGACAAGGAAATTGGTTTGTTGACAGTTCTACCCCTCTTGCCAATAACCTTGATGGGAATGCCAGCTTCTCTTTTCCTCAGAATCAGAGCAGGGCCAACATTTAAAAGTGGAGATTCAGTGATGGAATTTCATGGATAAAAGACCTATTTCTAAGTGGGTCCTTGGCTATTGAATTAGTTGGGTTGGAAGGAGGAAGAAAGTCCCATAGAAAATGAGAAAACTGAGGTTCAAGGAGATTTATGGATTTGCCCAGATCTCACATCTTGCTGGTGTGTCTGATCCATCTTGGGAATCCAGTTGCTTCATAAGCAATGAGCTGAACTGGAGGTTGTGTGATATTTGAAGGCGTAATATTCAGAGAAAGGTTGGATAATATTGGTGCTCTGTGCCAAGGATATCCTTTAGGACAAGGACTGCCAATACCTATTGCTATACCCCGGAATGTGCAGTGAGGGGGCAGCAGGTGAGGTAGAGCTGAACCTCACCTCTAATTGCAAAGGGTAAACACTTAGTGGATGTGCCAGTGTATGTGCTTGAACTAGCATCTTTGTGTTAGAGTCACATTACAGTGTGTCTGAGGGAACCATTATAAGCTCAGAAGAAGTCTCTACCCACAGGTCGGGCACAGATTGTCTATGGGAACACTTGGGTGATTAAACCTATGTAGCTCGCATCTCTTTTGAGCTATTGCTGCTCAAAAGCTATTTTAATTCTGCCTTGCTCTTAGAGCTCATTATCCTCTCTGATGAGGGTACTTCATGCTGGGTGGTCTTTTGCCAGTGTCTGCCATGTTATACAATCAATTTCTTTTTTTTAGAAAGATTTTATTTATTTTGAGTTTTACAATTTTCCTCCATTCTTGCTTCCCTCCCCCCACCTCCCACAGAAGGCATTCTGTTAGTCTTTATGTTGGCTCCATTATACAATCGATTTCAAAATTCTTCATACCTTCCAAGGTAGAACATTCCATCTTAGGAAACTTTAATTATTAGGATGTTCCCTAGCCTCTTCCTTGACTTCAAAGCAAAATCTACCTATTGCTCCTAGTTATAACTTTGGAACCAAATAAAATAAGACTAATTCCTCTTCCAGGTTAGAAACTTGCAGATATTAAAGGATAGCTGTTGTTCATCCTTCATTTTTGAAGCTGACCAATGACATCACAGGGTAATATCTTAACTCTTCAGTGAATTGGATTTAAGTGAAGCAGAATTACACAAAGTCATCAGCCTCATATTCTCTTCCAAAGTCATTGAAGTCCAGGGCAAGCCAAAAATCAGCATGACTGGCAATGACCTGGGATGCAGTGGCATCTTTGGCATCTTGGCATCTTTGACATCTGACCAAACTCTAAGTGTAGTCCAGTTCCTGCTTCAAGTGACCTCATTGGAACATATTTTTCTCATTCACCTATTCTGCTGAGTTGGGGGGCAATCTTCACATGTTTGGGAGTATTTACTCCACTAATTCACTGTCAGTTATCCTCAACTTAGTTTAGCCTATCTGCCCAAGAGAGTTTGCTGGGATGTGGTCAGTGCCCATTCTACTGCTTCTTGGAGCCACAGGTGAGAATTAGATGAGGGTAGACACCAAAGACGAATAAGCAGACCTCTAAAGGCCTTCACAAGTCCTCCATGAACATCCCAGAAACCCCTGAAAGACAGTGATTGCACATCCTTAACTTTCCTTATATTTGCTTCTCCAGTCAGAATATTCTTAATTCTTTTCATCTGTCCTCATATGGCCAGAACTCAAGGTCCTTCACTATTCTCATTCACCTTCTCTGAATACCCTCCAGTTAATACATGACATTTCTATAATGTGGAGCACACACACTTGAACATCATAACTTAAATGTGGTCTGACCAAATGCCAAAAAGAGCAGGATTATCTTTGTTAGTCTTTGATTATCTTAAGCTAATTTATTATTGCATTTATTTTTCTTTAGTTTATTTCTTAGTTCCTCCTCCCTCCCCCCTCTCCCTTCTCTCTCCCCTTTTCCTCTTTACCTCCTTCCATTGCCTCCTTTCTTTCTTTCTTTCTCTCTTTCTTTCTTTCTTTCTTTCTTTCTTTCTTTCTTTCTTTCTTTCTTTCTTTCTTTCTTTCTTTCTTTCTTTCTTTCTTTCTTTCTTTCTTTCTTCCTTCCTTTCTTCCTTCCTTTCTTCCTTTCTTTCTTCCTTTCTTTCTATTTATATCTCCTTTCCTCATACACTCTAAGATCCTTTACAGATAGGTTGTTATTTTACTATTCTTTTCTCATCTTACAGTTTGAAGTCAATTTTTATGCTTAAGTGTAAGACTTTGCACTAGTCCAATTGAATCCCAGCTTAATCTATTTGACCCAGTGCTATGTGACCTGTTAAGGCCTTCCTTCATGTCTGTTATTCATTATGTTGGTCATCCTTTTAGCTTGTATTGTGGTTATTTTGGTGAGTTTTCCTGCTGCCCAAAGATCATTTGGTTCCTCAGGTAACAGAAAACCTGGGACTGTTGGGAGCAGCCATGTCAGACATGTTTTCATCTGTTATCCTCTTGAACAATGGATGTTCACTACAAATGGATTATAAGCTTCCCAGTTTCCTCAGACAGAAATGATTCTCTCACCTGCCAGCACCATTCTCTTCTTTTATTATGAGAAAAGTAGGTTTCTGCCTCAAGGAATTAATAGCATTTCAATTTGGGAAGGCTGCTGGGACTTTTCCAGTTGTGTGACAAGAAGAGATGGTGGCTTTGACAGTATCTCAAGTTCATTGTTTAATGATTTGAACTTGATAATATAAAAATAGCCCCATGTAAAACACTGCTCAACTACTCCATTCCTTCTCCAGACCTCAGTAAGAGAATGATGTCTGTTCCTTCTGCCTCCTAGTTCATATTCTCCAGGGAAGCAGTGATTTAAATGCTTTTAATATCAGAAACATATCTTTTGCTCCAGGGGAATTTTTTTGTCATTTTGACTACAACTGTCTAAAAACGTTAGGTTCATTTAGAAGGTATATATTCTGCAGGTGGGCAGGATGGCAGAGTGGAAAGGGCAGCAGGTTTAGAGATCCAGGCTTCCACTCTGATTCTCAAGCCTTAACATAAATAATGCTCCCCCCTGACCCTCAGTTTCCTCTTCTATAAAGGGAAGGATCTAGACAAGATCATTACAAACCTCCCATCCAGTCCCAATCCTGGAGTCAAAGTTCCAGGAACAAGGAATGAGCTGCTTTCTGTATTGCTGCATTAGTTTTGGAAGTGATGTCAGAGGTCATTTAGTCCAACCCATAAACATCTAGACTAGCCTAGAACAGAGTGGGCTATTTTAGACTCAAATGTTCTACTCTAGGAGGTTTAGGACTAGAAAAGTCTGGAAAGAAGTTTGAAGGAAGGTAGGATGGTGGCTGGATCATGAGAGATGAATATTAACATTTGAAATAGCTCTGAAGAAAATGGTGGACCTTTCAGTAGAAGATGGAGAAACAAGTTAAGTGAGTAAGAATGCACACCTATGTGCATGGAACTGACAAGAGACATCTGATAGAGCTTGGGAGTGTGGAGGATGAGTAATCATGGAATGAGAACATTCTGATGGAGAGGCCATCCAGTTCAATGAATACTTAAAAAAATCTTTCAACCACATCTCCACCAAATGGTCATTTGCCTTCTTTTGAAGACCTCCAATAAAGCAAAACTTACTACATCAGAGACAACTTTTTCCATTTTGGGATATTATTAATAAGGTTTTCATTTAACAAGTCTAGTATATTATCTGCAATTTCTTAGAATAACAGCTTTAAAGATGGAAGGATCATTAGAGGCTGTCTTCTCCCCCCATTTTATAAAATCTGGAAACTGAGGCATGAAAGATCAGTTGACTTCTATATAAACATACTGTTAGCATCTGAAGCAGAACTCAAACTTTCTTTGTTTCAATGCCAGATCCATATTGCCGTGGCTGCCATCACTCTTGGTTTTACCTTCTGGAGATAATGGAATAATGTTTTCTTTCAACAAATCAATCAGTCAATCAACAAACATTTATTCAGTTCTTCCTTTTGCCAGCCACTGTTCTAAATCCTGGAAATACAAAGAAAGTAAGCAAGGTGATCTGTGACCTCAGGGACCTACCATGCAAATGAAGGAGAAAACATTCGAGTAATTATGTATACATGATACATGCAATTTAAGTGGAATGTCTTTTCAGAAGGAAGAAGCTCACAGTAGTGATGGGAGGCAGAAAAGATTTTTTGTATAAATGGGAGTTGAGGTGATGCTTAAGGAAGCCTGGGAAGGGAGGGAAAGTATTCCAAGCAAAAAGGAGGACAAAGGGTAAAAAGGTATGCAGTCTGGAGATGGGGTTCCATGTGGAAAGAACATGAGTACAGCTGAATTACAGAGAACTGACATGTGGAAGGTTGGAAGGGTCCAGGTGATGAAAGGCTTCAAGAGCAAAACAGCACCTAACCAGTTGCTTTGTGTGATCTTTTACAGTACAGATGCAATTTGCTTCATGGATCCCAGCTTCCCAATGTCCTTCCTAAATTGGGGATATCATAACCAAAATCAATTCTGTAGATGGGTGTGGTGTGAGCAGAAGGTAGCAGCATCATGCTTTTTTGGGTAGATTGTTCACTTCAAATTGGGTCAAGAATGATGGCTAGGTAGACAGCATGACTTTCATTGAATAGGGCTCAAATGAAGAAGTAGATCTGTGCTTTTACTGTAATTAGGGCTTCCCAGATGAGAAAACATTGATCCCCCCAATGCAGATTAGCAGTGCTTACACTCACAATACAACTTAGAATATTAAAAGGTTAAGTGACTTGCACAAGGGCACAAAGTCTGTGTCGCAGGCAAAACTTGTCTCTTATTGTTTTCTGGTTCCAAGGGCTTTTTAGCTATTTCCAAGACATTTTCAAGCCATGCTGTGCCCATTTTGGTCACCCTCCTAAGCCCATTCAGGATGGTCTCTGAATCTGGAACCCTGGACTGCCGCTCCTTAGACATTGTACTTCATCTGCTACTGGCATGCTTTTGTACTTGCTATTCCTGATTGATGCCTGGAATATTCTCCTTCTTTCTCCCTGCCTGGAGCATCCCCAGCTTTCTTCAACACAGCCTAAACCCTTCCTCCTTTAGTAGAAGCAGATCTTTGCAGCTGCCTGGACCTTCCCCTCTGGGCTGACCTCTCATCTTCCCTATAGAAATCCTGGTTGTTGCTTAGCTTTCATGTTTGTTTCCCCCAATGCAATGTAACCTCAAGGGACAGGACTGTCTTTTTGCCCTTTTTGGAGACCCCAATACTAAATCACTGGTCCAGTTTTTTAGGATGACATTATTAATATTAATATGATGAAGATGATGATCTTTCTTTTCACAAAAAGACCATAACATCAGGGAAGTGATTTCATGGCAAGCATGTGAATTGGATTTGAATGGGGAGGGTTCTGTGCTGTCACCAGCCTCATTTTCTCTTCCAGAGTCATCTGGGACCAGTAGCCAAATTTGAATCAGGAAGACTGGAGATGGCCCTAGATGCAAGGCAATCAGGGTTAAGTGACTTGCCCAAGGTCACACATTAATATATGCTATCATAAAACTACAACTGGATTATGTAACCTGTTCAATACAGGGACAACAAATTTCAATATAAGCAGAAGCCAGACTATACACATAAAGAATTCACATACTGACTTGAAAACAACATATTGGCATTATCTATGTTCTATTGCCTTTTTATTTATTTTCCTAATTTTCCAATTATAGTTTAATTTGGCCCTGGAGGTGTCATAAATGTTGTGGACTGAAATTGTAAACTGCCTCTAGAGAGTGGAGAAAGCATTTGGCCGACTCACATTTAACTAAAAATCTATTTCCTATCTCTATTCTGACACTTAATTTCTGTGTATCACTGAACTAGTTTCCTTATCCCTCTGAGCCACAACTGATCTGGAGTTCCTGTGATTCTGTGAGTTTTCTTAATTGCTAAATGGTGATAGTATTCCTTGTTCCATTTACCACACAATGAATATTATGAAGGTAGTTTTTTTTTAATAAACTTTAAAACTTTATGGACATGGAGTTGATGGTGGGCCTAATAACTTTGAAGCACTGGACAAATCTGCAATATTCTTGGCAGTGACCAAATTAGGAGTGTGAGGAGAAAAGAATTACTTTGAATTGCCAGAAAGATTTCAGAGGATAATTAATTGAACCAGTAGCATGTCAGAAAATCAAATGAATCCTCGTCTTCTATAGATAACTACAGTGTGTATGCACCACTGTGCTGGGAAATAAGAATAAAGAAAACATTGAAGAAAAAAATACACTCCCTGTACTTAAAAGGTTGGGATCTAATGGATGGAGCAGAAGCATGCTTGGTTCATTCTCTCTCTGTCTGTCTCTCTGTCTGTCTCTCTATCTCTGTGTCTTTGTCTGTGTGTGTGTGTGTGTGTGTGTGTGTGTGTCTGCCTCTCTCTCTGTCTCTGTGTGTCTGTGTCTCTCTTTTTCTGCCTCTCTCTCTCTGTCACCCTCTTTGTCTCTCTCTGTCTCTCTGTCTCCCCCCCCCCCATATTTCTTTCCAGGTAAAATGAATTGGGACAGAATGTGTGTAGAGATAATAGATCCATATAAATGTCACGGGAACAATTCGAGGAGGTAGTGATGAGTTGGACCAGGGGGATAGCTGCCAAACAACTTCATGGGGAAGGTAGAGTTCACGTGTCCTGAGACTAAGTCTGTGCCATTTTAAATCTCTGTATCCCCAGGGCCAGGCACAGCCCAGGACCTCGACCACAAGGAATTAAAGGATTTTTGGCTGAGTTGAGTTCAATAGTCCTATTCCTTGAAGAGAAGGGAGATGGGGGTGGGGAGTCTTTCAATTATGAGGACACACAATGAAAGGGCATGTACTGGAAGAGATGGCAGAAAACCTGGTGGATCAGTTTGTTTAGAACAAAATGGAATTGGGGTTAGAATGAGAAACAGATGGCAAGGAAGGTTGGAGCCTAATTTTGGTTGATCGGTTGATTGGTTAGTATTTGTTTTCATCCTTCATTATTGAAGAAGACCAAAATACACTCACTATGTATGATACAAATGACAGTATATTCAGTTTTGTCTGAACGGCTCAATACAAGCTCATAATACTCTACCAGAGGTTGGGCACAAATAGTCCATGTGAATACCTGGGGTGGGCACTCTAAATTTATGGATCTCACATTTCCTTTGAGTTGCTTCCATTCTGCCTTCCTAATAGAGTGCAGCCCCCTCACTGATGAGGGCATGCCATGCTGGGCTGTCCTGTGCCAGGGCCTCTCATGGTGGGCAATCAATTCTAAAGTTCTTCAATGAGACCTTCAGGCTGTCTTGGTATCGCTTCCTCTGAATCCCTTGTGCATGCTGGCCCCATGTGAGTTCCCCACAAAATAGATTTTGGCAAGTGTACATGTGGCATTCTAACATCATGAACAGCCCATCATAGATGCCCTCTCTATAGTAATGGAATACTAGGTAGTTTAGCTTGAGAAAGGCCCGCAGTGGTGGGATCTTCTCTTGCCAGGTGATCTTCAGAATGTTCCTAAAACAATTTAAATTGAAGAGACTCAGTTTCCTGAGAAAGTGCTGGTAGACTATCCAGGTTTCACAGGCATATAGCAATGAGGTCAACACATTGACTTTGTAGAACTTCAGTTTGGTGTCAGTCTAACACCTCTTCTTTCCCAGATTTTGTTTCTGAGTTAGCTCTGGCAATGAGTGTGTCAACCTCATTGTCAATGTGGACCTCCTTGGAAAGGACACCACTAAAGTGTCAAAACTTTGACAGCACCAAGGTGTCAAACTTCTCCAATTGCTGTTACTGATGGTTTCACATAAGGATGATGCAGAGCTGGCTGATGGATCACCTGTCTTTTCTTGTTGTTGATTGTTAGATCAAAATGAGCACAAGCAGCAGAGAATCAATCCATACTTTTTTGCATCTCAGCTTCAGAAGCTGCATTGAGGGAACAATCATCTGCAAATAGATGACCATGAACCAACCATCCCTTCACTTTCATCTTGGCTTGCAGCCTTTTCAAGTGGAAGAATTTGCCATCAGTGTGGTAGCTGATCTTGATGCTGTGTTTATCCTCAGGGAAGGTGTTTGATTCCATGGCTGAAAACATCATGCTAAAAAGCATGGACACAAGGACTCATCCCTGTTTCATTCTACTGGGGACCAGTGAGAGCACAGTACACTATCTATCTGGGCAAGCATGGTGCCTTGGAACTGACATACAATAATGATGAACTTCTCCAGACAATCAAATTTTGATAGAGAGACAGAGACAGAGAGAGAGAGAGACAGATATAATTTTTCACAAGCACTCTAGAATGATAGGGTCAAAGACCTTGGTCAGATTTACATGCATTGTCTACAGACCTCTTTTCTGCTCCTAACATTTCTCCTGGAGGTGTTGGGCAGCAAACACTATATCAACTTTTCCTAGATCCTTTCTAAAGTAATGTTGGCTCCCAGGGAGATGACCATCTTCCAGGCGAAGGATCAGCTTATTGAGAAGGATTCTGTCAAGAATCTCACCAGCAATGGCTAAAAGAGAAAATCCCCTGTGATTGTCATAGGACAATCTATTCCATCCTGTTGGTAAACCCCGTGGAATTCTTCTTTTTCATTCAGCAGCTTCTGAATTTCCC